>NC_081858.1:12758764-13058764 GCF_963259705.1 Myotis daubentonii
TGGTAAACTATTTGGCAAATGAAGTAAGGTAAGTCAATTAAAAAAACCCCACAAAACTTACCATAGAATGTCCTTAATTGTATCTTTAATTTGGAGGAAAACATCAAACAATTATAGAGCTGTTTGGTTGTAACTCAAGGCTCCAAACGTTACCTTGTGGCGTTACTACTCGTACCCAGAGGTCAATTGTCTTGTAGCCCAATCCCTTGGAACATGCACTGGGAATCAGACAAACAAGCTGCCTGAGCCTCCAAAGTAGGTGTCTCTCAGCTCCGCTCTGAAACCCTACATGACCGCTTTAGTTCTTAGCGTTTGCTCAGAGTCGATGGCTCATGTATCATAATGTTGGCCAAGCTTGGTTATCTAACTTCCCAGCATCCACAAGTTTGGAAACAACAAGGTTCTCCTGGGATAAGGTTGGGAACAGATCCGTAAAGTGAAAAGGAGAGAGAAGAAACGGGGTGACCCTGAAGAAAGGCAAGGGATTAACATGCCTCCTGGGCCTATCCCTCCCTTCACCCAGCTGTGCTGATCACATGGGAGGCGTGCCTCTCTCCTGACCACAGCACGGATCTCTTTCTGCTTGTGTATCGCTGGGGTCCAACCATAATCACTTGCTGTCATTTGTGAGCGAGCGTTATTTTTTGATGCGTGATCTATATAGAGCCGGCTGCACGTATTTCAGACATGCCATCGGATGAGTTTTGGCATATGTCTACACCGGTGATGCCCTCACCACAATCCAGTCAGCGAGCATAGTTCCCACCCCCAAAACTTTCCTCACACCCTTCTTTTTCTCTCTGATGCTGTAGTGTAGATGAAGCGTCCGTCTTTATAAGTGAGTACTCAAAGCACCGTGGGAACCCCGTGCCCGCAGACGCCGCGCCCTGTGAGATTCTGAAGGTAAAGCTGCCCGCAGTTGCCTGGACTCTCACCAGCCTGACGCCATTTCTCTTTCCGGGGTCTTGACATTGAGCCAGACTTGTTCTGGAGATCACTGTGTTTTCACATGTGACTGCATATGTTTTTTATATTTTACTTTTTTTATAAGAGAGTCCCAGGCCAGCAGTGAAGAGGCCATGGCTCTCCTCTGAGCTCTGCACCAGGCGGCCATGTGGCCTCTAGCCAGTCACTGACCCTGGGCCAGCTCTGGCTTCACACCTGGGCCGCCTGCTCTCCAGCTGCCTCCTAAAGTCTTGCTTTTCAAACTGAAGCAAGTGAGACACTACATTTCCAAAGGCCTTGGTTAATGTGGTGCTTGAGTATCAATTGCTTTTACTTCTCCTTTTTTAGTTACCTAAGACATAAGTGTTCCCTAAGGAAAAAAGAGAAATTTGCAAGAGCAAAAAAAACAAAGTTCTTAATCTCTTGAAATCTCACTACCAAGAGAGAGTATCACTGTTAACATTTTGGTATATATTCTTCCCAATATCTTTATATATAAAATATGCATGTAAATTACTTCTGCTTCTATTTTGAATTTAAATACAAGGTAAATATTTTTATTCTGATCATGAATTAGTAGTTTTAGTAAACCTAAATATTGTGGGGGGTTTTCTGTCCTTTGGTCCAAAATAGACATATTAAAATAAGCCTACGTGTTCTTAGCTTTCATTAATAACTTCCAAGTCTGTTGTGCTCAGTAGCATAAAATTGCTTTTTTTCAAAAAGGGAGAATATGAATTTAGGAGATGAATTTGTGGCCCTTAAAAATAGGTTTTTCTATAGTCCTATTCATCTGAACTGCTCAAGAATGTTATGTGTTGATTTTTAGCAATACAGTTAAACCTTAAGTTCTTTAGTTTATCTGAGCCATTTTCTATTTAAAAAAAAACAACACCTAAATGACACTCATAAAAATACTTCTGTGTTTCTTCCCATTTAGATGTTTCTTAATGGATCATAGTCAGTCATCAAACCTTTCTTAGGAAGAGCCAGAGGAAGTTTGGAGCCCGCTATCAACTGACCATATTTATTACGGTTGTTAAAATTGTGCAATCTCTGTGTTATAGCTGCTGTCAAATATCTGACAAGTGATGCTAAGACACTTGGTAGTTTGTCCCATAAAAAAGTTATATCCTGAGTTAATAAATCTTTTATTGCCAAGTTACTTGTATAACATAGAAAGACAATTTTTCTTACCATATATGAAGGAAACAAAATGCAAAGATATTTTGCTCCCTGCAGAAGAAAAGCGAGTACTTTTAGCCTATTTCTTCCACATATAAAAATAAGAATGTCAGTCTTTTTTTTTTTTTTCCAGAGGGGAAGGGAGGAGAGAGAGAAACATCAATGATGAGAAAGAATCATCCATCAGCTGCCTCCTGCAGGCCCCCTACTGGGGGCAAGCCTGCAACCTGGGCATGAGCCCTGACCTGGTTCATAGGTGGACACTCAACCACTGAGGCACACCAGCCAGGCCAGAATGTCATTCTAACTAATGTTATTCTAGTAAACATGTATATAATTTTTTGCCTTAGCCAGTTTAGCTCAGTGGATAGCCAAGGGGTCCCAGGTTTGATTCCAGTCAAGGGGTCAAGGGCAGGTACCTCAATTGCAAGCTCCTCCCCAACCCAGGCCCTGGTCAGGGCACGTGCAGGAGGCAACCAATCTATGTGTTTCTTTCACGTTATTTCTCTCTGTCTTTCCCTCTCTCTAAAAAATCAATGGAAAAATGTCCTCGGGTGAGGATTTTTTTTTAAAGTATATAATTTTTGCTGCAAATGCAGAGTATGTCAGTTCGTGGCCAGACAGGAAAATAGAAAACACTCCAGATAATTCAAGTGGAGATGGATTGAATGCCAGAAATTGGTTCCAAAGTTGTTAAAAGAACCAAAAGGCCAAAAGGGGGATGGAGGGAGGCCACTTGGGAGGCACAAGGGAAAGGGCTATTAGTTGAAGGTCAGGGAGCTGCGCCTTCCTGCCCCTGGGTTGGAGCCTCCAGCCCCCATTCTCCACGGAGCTGGTGGAGCCCGCTGCTCCGCTCGGAGGCTGAGTCTGCTCCTCCAGTACTGCTGCGGCGTCACCACCGCAGCCCGCAGCCGTCCTCGGGCGTCCTCCGCTGTGGCTGCCTCTGCCAAGCCACTACGGAAGAGAAGTACCTCTGTGCTTTCACCAACCTCTGATCCTCGTGCCAGTGCCAAGAAACGACGGGACAGAGCAGGAAGCCGTCTGGCCGGGAGTGTGGGGCGTGGCGTGTGCAGGCTGTAAGCCCCAAGTAGGAGGATGGCCCAGAAGGGCAGCGTGGTGCCGAAAGCCAGCAGACACGGCCGGGCACAAAAATAATCGTAGCTCTTATTCCGCCTTCGTCATCTGTTGCTACGCTTGTGAATAACTTGATGGTACGAGGATTGGTCGGCCTTTTTGTGCCAGTTGAGAAAATACTTGTTTCTATGTCAGCATCATGATTGAAAGCATGGGTTTTGGAATAAAACACGTCTGGAATTGAATATGGTGCTATCCTGTACCAGCTGTGTGAACCCTGGCAAGTTACAGAATTTCCCAAAGCCCGATGCCCCACTCGTAAAGCCTCCTAGTTGCAGGCGGTGTAAGTGGCCGTTCACCTGCTCCCTCCGGACATGCACAGACTGCACCACTATTTCCCTCAAAGCTTTCCCACACTTGCAATGATTTCCTTAAGATACATTCCCAGGAGCATGTTTACCAGATCAAAGGACATGAAGACCGTTTTTAAGGCTCTAGATCAGTGATGGTGAACCTTTTGAGCTCGGCGTGCCAGCATTTTGAAAAACTCTAACTTAACTCTGGTGCCGTGTCACATATAAAAAATTTTTGATGTTTGCAACCATAGTAAAACAAAGATTTATATTTTTGATATTTATTTTATATATTTAAATGCCATTTAACAAAGAAAAATCAACCAAAAAAATGAGTTTGCGTGTCACCTCTGACACGCGTGTCATAGGTTCGCCATCACTGCTCTAGATGCAAACTGCCACTGCGTGCATGTCAAGAGGCCCTGGCAAATGTCCACTGTCCTGCACCCGTCCTCTCCAATGCGAAGCGAGCTTACCTTTAAAAACTTTTTGCTGCCCGGCCGGCTTGGCTCAGTAGTTGAGCATCGACCTATGAACCAGAAGGTCACGGTTCGATTCTTGGTCAGGGCACATGCCCAGGTGGTGGGCTCATCCTCTGTGTACAGCGTGATCAATGATTTTTCTCTCATCATTGATGTTTCTACCTCTCTCTTTCCCTTCCGCTCTGAAATCAATAGAAGTTTTTTAAAATTTTAAAATCTTTTTGTTGATTTGCTGAGTAACAGTGGTGTCTCACTACTTAGGATTGTATTTCTTTGATGTTTACGTAATTGAACCTTAAGAATAGTAAATGTGCCGAAACCGGTTTGGCTCAGTGGATAGAGCGTCAGCCTGCGGACTGAAAGTTCCCAGGTTCGATTCTGGTCAAGGGCATGTACCTGGGTTGCGGGCACATCCCCAGTAGGAGATGTGCAGGAGGTAGCTGATCGATGTTTCTCTCTCATTGATGTTTCTAACTCTCTCTCTCTCTCTCTCTCTCTCCCTTCCTCTCTGTAAAAAATCAATAAGATATATTTTTTTAAAAAAAAAGAATAGTAAATGTGAGGCTGACATTGCCAGCAGAGCCCATAGTTGTATCCTTGGGCATAAATGTGCAAGGAATGGAAGGGTCAAGGGGTGGCACTAGACCGTCACAAATGGAAATGAGCCGCCTGCCAAACCGTCTCAAGCTCAGCCAAAACGGTTCTTTTCCAGTCCTAACACCCGTGTGCTTGCTCAGAATACAGACCTCAGGTCAGGGGTGGGGAACCTTTTTTCTGCCAAGGGCCACTTGGATATAACATCATTTGGGGGCCATGCAAAATTATCAGCTTAAAAATTAGCCTGCTAGTCAACCAAGGACCTTGTATGCATATATGCATGGCCCATGGACACAAACAATGGGGCAGTGAGGTCCTGGGGTGGGGGGCGGGGGGTGCTGAAAGGGGTCAATGGGGGGAAAAAAGGAGACATGTAATACTTTCAACAATAAACAACTATTTAAAAATAATTAACAACTAACAAAAAAAATGAGCCTGTTATATATGGTGAAACATTTAATTAACTCACCGCTAATGCCTTGGCAGGACCAGACCAAATGATTTCACGGCCTTAGATGGCCTGCGGGCCAGGTGTTCCCCACCCTTGTCATAGGTAAAGAGTTAGCTTCTGGTATGCCAGAGAAGTAATTTTTTTAAAAAAATGCTTTGAAATTGATTTCAGAGAGGAAGGGAGAGAGAGAGAGAAAAACATCCATGATGAAGATCATCAATCGGCTGCCTCCTGCACACCCCCCACCAGGGATCGATCCCACAACCCGGGCATGTGCCCTGACCAGGAATCCACAACCTCTGGGTTCATAGGTCAACACTCAACCACTGAACCACACTGGCTGGGTGAGAAGTAATTTTTTGAAAAATAATATATTTGAATTTATTTTAAGATAAGGTCATTTGAAGTTCGTATATACAATTAGCCAGATCTATTGTTATATTTATTACACCATTTTTATTAGCTATGATCATTTTTCTAAATTATTCCACTCTTGTCTCCATACTATTGCCGAAATATATTTTTAAGACATAAGCCAGCCCTAGCCGGTTTGGCTCAGTGGATAGAGCATCGGCCTGTGGACTGAAGGGTCCCAGGTTTGATTCCAGTCAAAGGCACGTACCTCGGTTGCAGGCTTGACCCCCAGCCCTGGTCAGGGTGCATGCGGGAGACAACCAGTCAATGTGTCTTCTCTAATCATTGATGTTTCTATCTCTCTCCCTCTTCCTTCCTTCTCTGAAATCAATATATATACTAGAGGCTCGATGCACAAAATTCACACAAGAGTAGGCCTTCCTGCCTTAGCCAGTTTGGCTCAGTGGATAGAGTGTTGGCCTGTGGACTGAAGAGTCAAAGGTTTGATTCTGGCCAACGGCACATGCCCAGGTTGCAGGCTCGATCACCAGTAGGGGGGTGTGCAGGAGGCAGCCAATCAATGATTCTCTCTCATCGATGTTTCTATCTCTTTCTCCCTCTCCCTTCCTCTCTGAAATCAATAGAGAGAGAGAGAAAGAAAGAAAGCATAGGCGTTCCTTCCCCCAGCTGCCGCCACCACCTTCCCTCTGGCACCCGGGACCTGTGCTTCCCTCCAGCCCTGGCTTTCGTCCAGAAGGACATCTGGAATGATATCCGGTCTAATTAGCATATTACCCTCTTAGTATTATAGATATAAAAAGAGATAAACCAAATATCCTCAATGCCTGACCTCACACTTCATTGGCTCCCCATTTCACTTGGCATAAAACCCAAACTGCCGGCTAAGGCCCATGGGCCCCCTTGTTCCAATTGGAAACAGGATGTGTCCTAAGAAGATGAAATATTAAAAAGGCCCTTCTCTCGGTGGACCTCCAAAAAGGTATTCCCTATGGAGGGTCCTGTTTTTTAAAAAGCACTGTGTTTAAAAGCTGGCCCTTTACAACTCTGCTACCTGCCCATGCGTGCTGTGGCTTAGGATGTCCTGCATGAGCCTGCCCCACCCGTCTCTCTAACCTCAGTGCCTGCCGCTCCCCCTTCCCCTGATCAGCCTTCCCAACCAGCCCAACCAACTTGCTATGACATTGACACTCCTTTGCAATACCACCCAAAGTTATCTTTGTTGACTTGTTGATTACCTCACTATTCATCATTTTGTCCCCACTTCCTGGAACAGCACCTCACATAGTAGGCTCTTAACAAATATGTATGAGCTAGGGGGATTTTGACTACATGTGATCAGGGTGAAATATTTTCCTTGAATGTGTCATGATCCCATGAACTATTGACAGCACCTCCTTACACACAGACAAAAGGGGAAGTGAGCAACACCAAAATAAGTGAAGGCACTGTATTTAATTTTCATGACTCACGCATTTCATCATCTCTTGTTTTGAATGAGGTGGCTAGATGTCCATGCCTGTGACTACTTAGAGGAGAGAATTGTATTAGTAGGATATGCAGTCTTTTTTGTACGGCTTCTCGGGGGCCCAGAGATTTGGAAGCTATGTTTATTGTGAACACATTGGATCCCTCCCTTGAGCAGTTTTTGACATGTTTTTGAGTAAGAGAAAAAGACTAATTTTGGTGATCGTGTCTATCCGGTTGGGGAAGCCAACAGGTTCTTTTTTAGCAGATGCTGGTGTCATAGGTACCATAGACCAGTGGGTACCTTTTACGTGCTTATGCTGCTGTAAAATAATGATCCTTATCAAAATCTAGAACATTCTAGGACCCCAGACGACTTACCTCGTACCCCTTCCTAGAGCATACTCTCTCCAAAGGTAACCACTGTTGCGAACTTTATCATCATAGATTATTACATTTTCCATGGTTTTTAACTTTCTATAAATGGGCTGACCTAGAGTCTGAATTCATTACTCAACATTAAAAGATTCATCTATGAGTATTCAACTATTGACTGGTCATCATTAAAAAAGCAATTAAATGAGTAATGAGATGTTTTTTCATTTAAATCAAACACAAAGTTGGGAAACAACATAAATGTGGTCAGATTACATACATAACATCAAAAATCTAAATATAAAAGAATAAATAAATAATGAAAGATTCATCTATGCTATTTTGCGTAGCAGTTCATTTTTTTAAAATATGTTTTTACTAGTTTCAGAGAGGAAGGGAGAGGGAGAGAGAGAGGGAAACATCAATGATATCAATGATGAGAGAGAATCATCACTGCCTCCTGTACGCCCCCCATTGGGGATCAGGCCGCAACCCTGGCTTGTGCCCTGACTGGGAATCAAACCATGACCTCCTGGTTCATGGGTTGACGCACAACCACTGAGCTACACCAGCCAGGCTGTCAGTTCTTTTAATTCTACCCATTCTTATGGGAGACCTTACAGTATTCTTTTTTGTTTTTGTTTTTTTGTTAATCCTCCCTCACCCGAGGATATTTTTTCCATTGATTTTAGAGAGAGTGGAAGGGAGGGAGGGGAAGACAGAGAGAAAAAAACACACGTTGATGTAAGGGAGACACATTGATTGGTTGCCTCCTACACCTGTCCAGCTGGAGGCTGGAGATCAAATCTGCAACCCAGGTACATGCCATGGACTAATAATCGAACCCGAGACCCTTCGGTCCACGGGCCAATGCTCTAACCACTTAGCACACAGGCCAGGGCACCCATTCATTCTTTATATTATATTTACTCAGTATCCAAATTCCTTAAACTGCTTAAGAGAATCTTTCATTTATATGGCTATGCGTATACGTATGAAGCATTAGGATCTTCCTTGTACAGTATTAAAAGAGATCATGCAATAAACCAGGAGGAATCGAATTATCGCATTATCACAAAACCAAGATTGTCAACTCATTTCCCCCCAATGTTTTTAATATAGATTTGGTTCTTTTTTAAGCCTCAAAAGGATATATTACTCATAACCCATACTATATTTCATAACTCAAAAGGAGAAGTGGTAATTTACAAAATTTCTTCCCTTCGTCCTCAACCCGTAATGTCACAAGTCCTGTAGTTGATGTTTTGGTCACATGGAGCCAGAATATCTAGGAAAACTTTCCTCATCAAATGATATGAAAGCATATGCTGGTGCTTCTCTCTCTCTCTCTTGATTGATTGATTGATTGATTGGTTGGTTGGTTGGTTTTAGGGGGGTGAAGAGAGAAACATCGGTTTGTTGCTTCACTTATTTTTGCATTCATTGGTTGCTTTTTTTTTTAAGGGAGGGATGGAGAGAAAGAGAAACATCTATGTGAGAGAGACACATTGACTGGTTGCCAAACCTGCCCCGACTGGGGGCTGGGGTACATGCCCTTGACTGGAATCGAACCTGGGACCCTCAGTCCAGAGGCCAACACTCTATCCACTGAGCCAAACCAGCGAGGGCCCAATCTCTTGTGTATTTTAATTATCCCCTTGAGTCTATAGGAAAGCTAAGGAAGTAACAGATTTCAAAGCACATAGAGTAGCTGGAGAGAAAAATCTCAGAGAACAAGGTTTTATTCCTCTTTCCTCTTCCTTTCCTTGCAGCTGGCCCCCAGCAGGGCCCGTGCCCCCCGCCAGGCGGTTGGCCTGGGTTAGACTTCACTCAGTGTCCTCATCCCCGGGGCCCTCTGAAAGTCAGCAGGGTTTTGTATTTTGTTTCTTCTTTTATTTTAGCCCCTTTACTCATTGTTTTGGAAATACCTCACATTCCAGGCGAGTCAAGTCTTTTGGAATAAACAGCTCACCTCTTTCTAGACAAGACCCATTGACTATTCTGAATTCCCAGCTGAGTGGAAAAAACCACCACCAAGATGTGAAGACAAGAGAGGAATGCCACTCCACAGCCCCAAGAGAGTCTCAGAGGAACCAGCCTCTGCTCATTGTCATGGCGGACACTTCCCTGCCCCCTTTACCTGCAAACATCGCACCTTAATGAGCACAGATAAAGGATCTGTTTCCCTTCATCCATCCGCTGTGGAACAGGTTTTTACCGAGGCGACTTCAGTCATTTATTTCCATAGTTTACACATTACACAATGACTTACGCCTAACTGCCAAGAAACACAGTGAGAGCAAGATCAAATCCAACCCTTCAAGTACTAATCCCTAACATTAACCTTTACATGTCCTCCAAAAACCCCACCCAGCCCCATCACCCCGTCCTGAAACCTTTCTGTGTGCGTGTAGAGCAGGAGCCGCATAGGCAGGGCTCTCCGGAACCACGAAGAGGTGAGGGACGGGAGAGGTGGGGGGAGAACCACCCTTTCTCTGCTTCCCCCCAGTCACAGCCTCGTGATGCAGGAAAGTCACCCCAACTTTGAAAAGGGAAGCGCTCACCTCCACCACGGAGAACTGACACCTCGCACAGAGAAAGGGCGGCTTTTCTACAATGTTTGGTGGCATCTCGGTGTTCAACGTGAAGTTCTCGAATCCCAAGGGAAGCCACACACACACTCTCAATCGTGTGGCCAGAGGTTCCATCTTGCCTGTAGTTCTCAGAGCCGACAAGCCTATAATTATTTCAGGATTGCACCTAAAGCAAGTCCACCCTGACTTTGTAATCCTAAGACTGGCTATAGACACAACAGGGAGGCTGAGACTGGGCTTCATTTGGGAACCGCCCCCCCCTCTCTCTCTCTCACACACACACACACACACACACACACACTCCATGTCTAACCCTGAGAATTAACTACTATTGAGAATTCTTCTACATGAGCTATTTATAAACTGAAATGCCTTTGCCTTCCTTTTCCAGAACCTTGAAGTCCATGTCAATTAGGCTGCAAGTAACAGAAAACCCCACTAGAAATGGTTGTAAGAAAAGAAGGCATTTACTTACTACATTGCATCATCAGAAGTACGGAGATCCCATTCCCAGAGCGCGCCAAAGATTCCAGGTTCTTTCCGTCTTTCTGCTCGGCCATCCTTTCATCTGCTTGCCTCTTCACACTACCAAGGGGCTCAGCTGCTCTAAACATTACACCCTTGGGCAAAAATTCCTCAAGGTCCTTTTAAAAAAAATATTGAGGTGCAATTTACATGACATCAAATGAACCATTTTTAAAGTGAACAATTCAGTGGCATTTAGTCCATTCCAATGTTTGCAACCACCACTTCTATCCAGTTCCAAACAGTTTCATCACCCCCAATGGAGCCCCCATACTCACCAAGCAGTTACGCCCCATTCCCTCTTCCCTGATCCTGGGACTAATCTGGTTTCTGCCGCTCAGGATTTACCTGTTCTGAACATTTCGTGTCATTGGAATCATAAAACATGGGGCCTTTCATGTGGCTTTGTTTGCTTAGCATTCTTTCAAGGTCCACCTACATTGTAGGATGTGTCAACACTTCATTCCTTTTTATAATATTCCATTGTATGGATCCACCACATTTAAAAAATATATTTTTAAATTGATTTAGAGAGGAAGGGAGAGGGAGAGAGAGACAGAAACATCAATGATGAGAGAGAATCATTCATTGGCTGCCTCCTGCATTGCCCCACACTGGGGATCGAGCCTGCAACCAGGGCATAGGTCCTGACCAGGAATCAAAGCGTGACCTCCTGGTTCATGGGTCCATGCTCAACCACTGAGCCACGCCTGCCGGGTTCATCATTAATGTTTCTATCTCTCTCTCTCTCCCTCTCCCTTCCTCTCTGAAATCAATAAAAATATATATTTTAAAAAATGTGTGTTGGGAGGATATAGCATAATCCATTCCATCTTCCCCTTTTTCTTTAGATGGGCATTTGCTTTGTTGCTCCCCCCTCCTCACCCCCCCCCCCACACACACACACACACGAGCTCCAATAAACATCCTTATCCTTAACTAGTGGTCCTTTTATTTCTTTGGGACAGATTCCCAGAAGTGGGATTAATGAGTCAAAGGGTTTGTTTAGTTTCAATTGTAACAGATGTTGCCAGATTGCTTTCCGCAATGGCTGCAAACCTTCACATGTGTGAGCGGGCGAGCGTGCCCTTTCCTCCATATTCCTGGCAGCATTTGCTGTTGCCGCTTGTTTTTGTCCGTGTCACTCATGGATGCGTAGGGAGGTCCCATTGCTTCTCCCATTGGCACTTTCCTGACTTCGGTTTGTCGTGAGGGTCTTTCTGTGTGTGCACTGGCCATTTGGTTGTGGCTGCCTATCAATGGTCTATTTATAGGCTAAGTCCATTTCTGTATGGGTTGTTTGTCTTGTTCAGGTCAGTCCGTAAAAGCTCTTTATATAGTGTCCATTGGCCTTTGGCTGAATTGCTCAGAAGTGATTGAGAGCACTGGCTCTGGGGCCGGCAGCCAAGGGTCACTCAGAACTCCGCCCCGGACCCGCGGTGTGACCTCAGCAAGTCCATTAAGCTGGTTATGCCTCCATGGGCTCACCTACAGGTCGTCGCCGTCACCCTCATCCTCGCCATCCCTACTTTGTCGTGTTTGTTCTGGACATACATGACTTGGTACCTGGAATGTACAGACCATGGTGCCCAGCGCGCAGTATGTTCCTCAGCGGCAGCTGTGACTGTTATTTATGTTACAAATCTTTTTCCAGCGCCGCCATTTGAGCCGGCCTTATTTATGGCATCGTTTGTCACACAAAACGTTTTAATGTTGACATAGTCAAATATGTCCATCTTTTCTTCCCCAGCTCCTGGGTTCCCAGGCTTGGTTGCGAGAGCTCCCCCCTTGGTTACGGGATGAATTTCCTTCCTCTGATCACCAGAGGCACAGTCCTGCCCCTAAGCGCACAGTCACCCCGACTGCTCCGTCCATTTCTCGTCTTCTCCTTCGCCCAATAAGATGAGAACTTTAGAACACTTTTATTTAAAAAAAAATTTTTTTTAATTGACTTGAGACAGAGAGAGAAACATGGATTTTTTAAAACTTATTTGTATTGATTTCAGAGAGGAAGGGAGAGGGAGGGGGAGATAGAAACATCCATGATGAGAGAGAATCATTGATCAGCTGCCTCCTGCATGGCTCCTCCTGGGGATCAAGCCCACAACCCAGGCATGTGCCCTGATGGGGAATGGAACTGTGACCTCCTGGTTCTTAGGTCCACGCTCAACCCCTGGGCCACGCCCAACCCCTGGGCCACGCCAGCCAGGCAAGAGAAACATGGTTTGTTGTTCCTCTTGTGGATGCGTTCATTGGTTGACTCTTGGATGTGCCCCGACCAGGGAATCAAACCCGCAACCTTGGTGCATCCAGACGATGCTCTAACCAACTGAGCACCCAGTCAGGGTGGCTAGTCTTTTCTTCAATCAGTTCCCTCTGATCGCTCTATCAATTTGCTCTTTGTTTTGAGGCGTTCCTAGCACTCGATTTAATTTGGATCTCAGTAGAGACCCTGCTCTCCTTTAACTGAATTTCTTAAGTTCAAGAAATCGTGTGCTGTTGCTGGAAGAAGTCCCTGTGCCATCTCTGGCTTTCCTCCTGTGCGCTGGTGTCTGGCTGTTTCAGTTCGAAGGTAGAGCGTTCTGAGAGCTGGGCCCGCGGCTCTGCCTCTGGGCGCCTGTGCCTCCTCCCTGGGCTGCTATGGGCTTGGTCGGCCGCCTGGGCGCAGGGTTCATTGCGGGGCCTTCCTACCGTGTGGAAGCCACACTCAGCTTCCACCCCACGGCTTGTGGTATGGGGGGGTCTGCTTTACTCACAACACTGCTGATGCCAGATGTGGGGGTGTCCCCCTACACACCAACCAGTTCTCCAGCTCTCTGGTTAAAAATGCCCTTCCTGCCGAAACCGGTTTGGCTCAGTGGATGGAGCGTCAGCCTGCGGACTGGGAGGTCCCAGGTTCGATTCCGGTCAAGGGCATGTACCTGGGTTGCGGGCACATCCCCAGTGGGAGATGTGCAGGAGGCAGCTGATCGATGTTTCTCTCTCGTCGATGTTTCTAACTCTCTATCCCTCTCCCTTCCTCTCTGTAAAAAATCAATAAAATATATTTTTTTAAAAAAATGCCCTTCCTGCCCTAACCGGTTTGGCTCAGTCGAACTGCGGACTGAAGGGTCCCAGGTTCGATTCCGGTCAAGGAATCGATGTACCTTGGTTGCGGGCACATCCCCAGTAGGGAGTGTGCAGGAGGCAGCTGATGGATGTTTCTCTCTTTCCCTCTCCCTCTCCCTTCCTCTCTGTAAAAAATCAATAAAATATATATATTTTTTAAATGGCCATTCTGCTTGGCCAGTGTGGCTCAGTGGTTGAGTGTTGACCTATGAACCAGGAGGTCATGGTTTGATTCCCTGTCAGGGCACATGCCTGTGTTGTGGGCTCGGTCCCCAGCGGGGGCATGAAGAAGGCAACTGATCAATGATTCTCTATCATCATTGATATTTCTCTCTCCTCTCCCTCTCCCTTCCTCTCTGACATCAAAAACAGTTTTTTTAAAAAGGGCAGCCTGCCCTGGCCGGTATGGCTCAGTGGTTGGAGCTTCTGCCGGTGCACCAAAGGGTCTCCAGTTCAATTCCTAGTCAAGGGTGCGTACTCCTGTTTCAGATTCAATCCCCGGGCCCAGTTGGCACACACGCAGAATGCAAACAATCAATGTGTCTGTCTCACATCGATGTATCTCTCTCTCTTCCCCCTCCCCTGCCTTCTACCCTCTCAAAAAATCAATAGAAAAAAATATCCTTGGGTGAGGGTTAAAAAAAAAAAGGTGTCCTACAATTCAGTTTAATTGTAACACTAATTACCCAGAGTTAGCATCAGATCCCACAGGTGAGAGGCTCAGCCCCACAAGAGTATCCCACCCCCACCCCCACCTCCCACCCCCCCCATCTCTCCCACCCCCCGCTTCAGACACCAGTTGCAAGCCCCTGGGTTGCCACCTGTACTTCTGACCGACCGACCGGCTATAATCAGGGGCTTCCATGTCCGATCACTTGCTAGAACGGCTCCTAGAACTCAGGACCGTGCTTTCCTCCTATTACTGATTTATTATGCGGGATGCAAACGCACAGGTGCGTAGGCGGGGTCTGGGCAGGTCCCTAGCACTGAAGCCTCAATGCTGGGGAGTTGGGGTGCTGACTGACTCCCATGGCTTTGGGGTTTGTAATGGAGATTTCGTTATGTAAGCAGGAGTGATGAAATCATTGGCAATTGGTGGTTCCACTCAATGTCCAGCCCCACTCACCTCTCTGGAGGTCTGGGGTGGGGCTCGCAAGTTCCACCTCTCCATCCATGCCCTGGTCTTCCTGGCCACCAGCCCCCATCCTGAAGCTCTGGGGGCCCCGGTGCTCCCAGTCATCTCATCAGCATATAACGGGCATGTCTCTCAGGGGATTCCAGGGGCTTTAGGATTCCACCTATGAGTGAGGTCATATGGCATTTGCCTTTCTCTGATTGGCTTATTTCACTGAGCATAATACTCCCCATGTTCATCCATGTGTTCACAAAGGGTAAGATTTCCTTTTTTACTGCTGCATAGTATTCCATGGTGTAAATGTACCATAGTTTTTTTTATCCACTCATCTACTGATGGGCACTTGGGCTGTTTCCAGATCTTAGCTATTTATAAATAACACTGCTATGTGTCTGGCACAAGATATCCAATAAAATAAGTGGCAAAAAAAAAAGGTGAATTTTATAGTATGTGAATTATACCTCAAATATATATCAGGAGCTGAAAGAGCTAGAAGGGCCCTAGCTGGTTTGGCTCAATGGATAGAGCATTGGCCTGTGGACTGAAGGGTCCCGGGTTCGATTCTGGTCAGGGGCACATGGCTGGGTTGCAGGCTCAATCCCCAGTGGAGGATATGCAGGAGGCAGCCGATCAATGTTTCTCTCTCATCACTGATGTTTCTAACCCTCTCCCCCTCTCCCTTCCTCTCTGAAATCAATAAAAAAATATATTTTTTTAAAAGCTAGAAGGGTCCCTAGGCCTCTTTCATCCTCTCTGTGTCCCTGGCACCTAGCGGTAAATGAGGAAAAGCTCACATTTCATCCTAGGAATGTCTGAATCCAAAGTTCATTCTCTTGCCTCTGCCATACCACGTTGGTATCATGTAGCCTGGTGGCAAGAGGCCACACTAAGTTTGAACTTTATTCTTTTTTTAAAAAAATATATTTTATTGATCTTTTACAGAGAGGAAGGGAGAGGGATAGAGAGAAACATCGATCAGCTGCCTCCTGCACACCCCCTAATGGAGATGTGCCCGCAACCAAGGTACATGCCCTTGACCAGAATCGAACCTGGGACCCTTCAGTCTGCAGGCTGACGCTCTATCCACGGAGCCAAACCGGTCAGGACTGAACTTTATTCTTTTGATAATTAAAGGTTTTTGAGGTAGGAAAAGAGGCATAATTCAATTTTTGTTTTTGTTTTAGAAAGACAATTCTTAGGAGTTTTACATGAAAATTCTCTGTTAGAAGTAATAACAATGGATAAAAATATTGAGAAAGGTTTTTTTCTGGATTGACTAATAATTTTAGTAGTTTTGTGAAAATAATTTTTTGAGCCCTGGCTGGTGTGGCTCAGTTGGTTGGGCATTGTCTCATGCACTGAAAGTCGCTCGTTCAATTCCCCATCAGGGCACATGCACGGGTTGCAGACTTTTTCCCCAGTAGGGAGCGTGCAGGAGGCAGCTGATCTATGTTGTGCTCTCACATCGATGTTTCTCTCTCTCTCCCCCTCTCCCTTCCTCTCTCTCTAAAAATCAAATATAAATATATATAAAAATTTGTGCACTCGGGGGGGTCCCTCAGCTTGGCCTATGCCCTCTCACAGTCTGGGACCCCTCAGGGATGTCCACCTGCTGGTCTAAGCTGGCAGTCAGACATCCCTCTGGCAGCCTGGGAGTCCTCGGGGGATGTCCACTTGCCAGCAGAGAGCAGGCCTAAGCTGCAGTCAGACATCCTTAGCGCTGCTGAGGAGGCGGGGAAGGCTCCCGCCACCACCGCTGTGCTGGCAGCCATCAGCCTGGCTTGTGGCTGAGCAGAGCTCCCCCTGTGGGAGTGCACTGATCACCAGAGGGCAGCTCCTGCATTGAGCGTCTGCCCCCTGGTGGTCAGTGTGTGTCATAGTGACCAGTCATTCCCAGTCATTCTGCTGTTAGGGTCAATTTGCATATTACCCTTTTATTATATAGGAGATTTTATATATATATATGACTGAAATGTCAGCCTCTCTGGGAACCCCAGAGAGCAGTATAATATTTTTCTCTCATTCCATTTTTTAAAAGTAGGCATGTTAGTGCGATCTTTCTCTCTCTCTCTCTCTCTCTCTCTCTCTCTCTCTCTCTCTCTCTCTCTCTCCTCATCCCTTCCACTCTCTCTAAAAATCAATGGAAAGATATCCTCAGGTGAAGATTTTAAAAAATTCAGTTTAATATTGGTACTTACTTTCTCACGTGGTTTATTATTAGAACAAGGGCGGCTTTACCAAGAGGGTGACATGTTAGAGAAAGCTTTTGCCTCAGATCTGCCTTGAAATCCTGCCCGAGTCCATGGGCAGTGGCTTTTGGGGAGATGACTTACCTCCAAGATAAAGGTTCTTCAAGCCTTACAGGTCCTGCCTGCACGAACTGTGTTCCACCACCTAGACACAAGCTAGCCTCTCGTTTTCTGCTTTCCAGACACAATCATTGACTTCCCATTCAATATTTTATTTATTTAATTTTATCTTCTAATTACAGTTTACAATGAATAAATAAATAAATAAATAAATAAATAAATAAATAAATAAAATCCGTTCCCCCACCCCCCAAAAAAGGGGTATGTCAGTGAATTCTGAGGCTGGTTTCACCGGTGGACACAAGGGAGACGGGGAGAGAGAAGGAGCAGGTGGGCAATGTTTGCCGATGGAAAGTCAGCCTGCCCTGCACGCTGCGCTTCTCCTTTTCCTGCAGTTGCATTTCTCCGCTGTGCAGCACTGCAGGCCTCCTGTGAAATTCTGCTCGGATTTATAGGTGATAAGTGGCTTTAAATAAACACGTACAGTGTTCCAGCCCAGCTCTCAAACCCCTGGCTGAGGGAGGCGAACGGGTGGGATGCAGGTAGGGTTACAGCTGTGAGGATGGGAAGCAGAGTTTACTCTTGTATTATTATCAATTAGTGATTGTATTGTTTTCCATATGAACAACAGTAAACTTACTTTTTTTTTTTTCAATCCTCACCCAAGGATATTTTTCTATTGAATTTTAGAGGGAATGGAAGAGAGAGGGAAAGACAGAGAGAAACATCGATGTGAGAGAAACAAACACATTGATTTGTTTCCTCCCGCACGCACGAGCCCTAACAAGGGCCTGGGCTGGGAAGGAGCCTGCAACTGAGGTACTTGCCCTTGATCAGAATCAAACCCAGGACCCTTCAGTCCACAGGCGGACGCTCCACTGAGCCAAACTGGCCAGGGCAGGAAACTTACTATTGTCCCACCCTGTATAAGGAAGATGATTAGATGCTATTAGTCTTTTTTAAAAAAACAACAACTTGTTTTTAATCCTCATCCAATGATATTTTTTCCATTGATCTTTAGAGAGAGGTCAATAAAAATCTTATCTAATAAAGAGGGAATATGCAAATTTCCATACGGTGTAATGGTCAAGATGGCTGCACCCACAGCAGAGGCTAAGCTCCCTTAACTAGCTTTAACGAGCAATTAGCAGGGACCTGAGGCTGCATGGCACTGGGCCAAGGCAGGGGACCTGAGGCTGCGCCCACTGCCTGGAAGGGGCTGGCCGGGTCTGAGTCTAGCTCAATGGGGGTGGGGCCGGCTGGGTCTGGGTCTTGTGCAATTTCGAGGCGCACATGGGTGGGCGGGGACTTGACTCTGATTCCCATGGCACGCCCCAGACTCTGACAGGAGGAAGATTTTCATATACATTTTACTAATTTTCTTTCATCTCTGACACTTCTATTATAAAGGGCAAATAGCAATATTAAAATATTCCCTCTAATTATTTCCCTTTTAATGTGCATGAATTTCGTGCACTGGGTCACTAGTGTGTATATATATAGCGTTGCAGAGAGTTGAAACCCGCCTTCTATCCCATTTCCCTCCCTCCTCCAGAAATGATCTGTATCCTGTAGTTACTGTCCATCCTTCTCAGCCATGACTTCTGTTCTATGACATACTGATGCTTCCAAAAACACCATGGTATCTATATTAGCATGACTGAGTCAGTTACATAAATGTTGCCGTGTTGCATGTATCTTTCTGCACCTTGCTTTTCGCTCTAGATCAGTGGTTCTCAACCTTGGCTGCACATTAGAATCACCTGGGAATCTTTTTTTTTTTTTAATTAAATCTTTATTGTTCAGATTATTACATTTGTTCCTCTTTTTTTCCCCCCCATAACTCCCCTCCTCCCAGTTCCCGCCCCACCCTCTGCCCTCACTCCCCACCCACTGTCCTCATCCATAGGTGCACGATTTTTGTCCAGTCTCTTCCCGCATCTCCCACACCCCTTTCCCCCCCAAGAATAGTCAGTCCATTCCCTTTCTATGTCCCTGATTCTATTATAATCAACAGTTCATTCTGTTCATCAGATTATTTATTCACTTGATTCTTAGATTCACTTGTTGATAGATGCATATTTGTTGTTCATAATGTGTATCTTTACCTTTTTCTTCCTCTTCCTCTTCTTAAAGGATACCTTTCAGCATTTCATATAATCCTGGTTTGGTGGTGATAAACTCCTTTAGCTTTTCCTTATCTGTGAAGCTCTTTATCTGACCTTCAATTCTGAATGATAGCTTTGCTGGATAAAGTAATCTTGGTTGTAGGTTCTTGGTATTCATCACTTTGAATATTTCTTGCCACTCCCTTCTGGCCTGCAAAGTTTCTGTTGAGAAATCAGCTGACAGTCGTATGGGTATTCCCTTGTAGGTAACTGAGTTTCTTTCTCTTGCTGTTTTTAAGATTCTCTCTTTATCTTTTGCTCTTGGCATTTTAATGATGATGTGTCTTGGTGTTGTCCTCTTTGGATTCCTTTTGTTTGGGGTTCTCCGCGCTTCTTGGACCTGTAAGTCCATTTCTTTCACCAGGTGGGGGAAGTTTTCTGTCATTATTTCTTCAAATAGGTTTTCAATATCTTGGTCTCGCTCATCTTCTGGCACCCCTATAATTCTGATGTTGGTACGCTTGAAGCTGTCCCAGAGGCTCCTTACACTATCCTCGCATTTTTGGATTCTTTTTTCATTTTGCTTTTCCGGTTGGATGTTTTTTGCTTCCTCGCATTTCAAATCATTGACTTGATTCTTGCGCTCCTCTGGTCTGCTGTCGGGCGTCTGTATAATATTCGTTATTTCAGTCCGTGTATGCTTAATTTCTAGTTGGTTCCCCAATATAAGATCGAGGGTCTTATTAGTTTTCGTGTAGATCTCATTAAGTTTATCGGCAGCTTCTAAACAGTTCTTGAGAGACCTTAAAAGTGTGGTTCTGAACTCTATTTCTTCCATTGACAATTTTGTCCTGTTTCTTTGTCTCCGCATTTTGTTATGCTTCCTTGGTGCACCCCCTAGTGGTCTTTGTTCGCAGTCTTATAGTTAAATCTTGATTGTTGTAGCTAATTCCAGGGAGGGTTTGACCTCCAGGCCAAGTGGCTATGAGAATCAGCTGTGTCAGCAGTGAGAGAACTTCTGTCCTCTAGGGAGGTGCTAATCTAGCCTTTGCCTGAGGCTATCCGGCAAATGCCTCTGTGCAGGGCTTGGGCGGGGCGGGTCGCACAGGATCAACAGGGTGGGCCGGAGAGAGCAGTTATGGCGGCTCTCAGTCCTGTCCCCAGGGGCTCTGCCTCTCTGAGTTCCAGCACCCGCTGCAAAACTCGGAGAGAAAGCTGCACTCGCTCTGACCAAAGCCAGATAGTCCCGCTTCTCCCGTTTGAGTCTGGGTCCCTAAAGACTCGCCCAGATCTGGAGCTCAGAGTCTGCGACTCCCTCCCGATTGAAAACGCCAACCGCGCCCTCCGCCGCCAGCCCGCTCCGCGCACTCCACACCTCAGAATTTGACTTCAGCACTGCGCCTCCTCTGAGTGTCCTAGTTGTAGGACTTCCACTCAGCCAGCTTTCCTGTGGTTCTGCGTGATGTCCGTTCCGTCTTTTAGTTTCACTTTTGAAGTAGTTGTTCAAGGCAGCAAACTCCGGCGTTAACCTATGCCGCCATCTTGGTTCTCCCCGGAACTGATATATATTCCTGGGAATCTTTTTAAAATCCTGATTTCTGGGCCTCATCCTCCGGAAATTCTGTTTCTTTGTTCTGGGGTGGGGCCACAACATTAGTAACAAAGAAACAGAATTTCCGGAGGATGAGGCCCAGAAATCAGGATTTTAAAAAGATTCCCCGGTGATTCTAATGTGCAGCCAAGGTTGAGAACCACTGGTCTAGATGCCAAGCTCAAGATTCAGTCCTATCGATACAAGTTTACTTTTCTCCATTGGTGCAGTATTGCATTGAGTGCCGGTGTTACTCTGTATCTAACCCCCTGCTGGTGGACACTTAGGTTTTCTGGTTTCCACTATCGCAACCAATGTTGCATGAACACCCTAACCTGCTTCCTTGTGAGATGGTAGCTTCTTTAGAAAGACAAGGAGCACCTTCCACAAGGAAGAAAGGGGCCATCGCCAGTTAGCTTTGGGGAAGGGAAACAAATATTCACAGAGCGCAAGGCACTAGGCCAAGTGCCTTAAGCACATGATCTCAGCCGGGGCCTGGGAGGTACCTGCGGGTCTAATGGTTGGGCAGCCTGGGAAGTTCCAGAAATAGTGACCACCAAAGGGGTCCAGGTACCCACCCTACTTTTTTCAGTTCACGTTGCCCATCTCTCACTTGGCCTTTTTTCAGAAGTTTAAGGCGTTTGTACTCCGGGCACATCACCTACGGGTTGTAGGACATCGGGCAAATTATTCCAACTCTCCGGGCCTCAGAGTTCCTCATCCGTGAAACGGAAATAGCCCCTTTCAATACCCTTTGACGTTGCCGAAAGGGTGAAATGAGGTCGTCTGTGTAAAACACCCAGCACAGCGACAGCAGGTCGAACGGTGGTGAGGAATGGGGCGTCTTTCGGTGGTGAGTCTATCTTTGCATCGTGTTGCTTTACCAAAAGCAAAAATGGACCATCCCTACCATTTTCCTACTGAAGCTTCATATTCCGAAGTGCGGAACAGAAACCCACGGTTTTTCAACCTGAGGGCAGCGTGGGTCCGTTGGTTCTCTCATCTTCTCCCAGTTGTATTGGGAATGTCATACTCTCCTCCCAATACCCACTGAGGGCTGTAAATCCATCCCCCCGGGTATGGCTGGAGTGCTGAGCGTATCAGTATTTGTTAAGATCCCAGGGGTACTAGCCATTTTAAAAAAATATATATTTTATTGATTTTTACAGAGAGGAAGGGAGAGGGATAGAGAGCTAGAAACGTTGATGAGAGAGACATATTGACCAGCTGCTTCCCACACACCCCCTACAGGGGATAGAGCCTGCAACCAAGGTAGATGCCCTTGACCCGAATCAAACCTGGGACCCTTCAGCCTAAGGGCCAACGTTCTATCCACTGAGCCAACTGGTTAGGCCTCCCTGCCCCCCTTTTTTTAAACAAATAATTTATTGATTTTTAGAGAGAGAGGCAGGGGGAGAGAGAGAGAGAGAAACATCGATGAGATAGAATCATCAATCGGCTGCCTCCTGCACGCCCCCTACTGGGGATCGAGCCCACCACCCGTGCATGAACCCTTGACCGGAAATCGAACTGTGACTTCCTGGTGCCCGGGACAACGCCCAACCACTGAGCGCACCAGCCAGGGCCAGAAGCATAGCCTCTCAGCTGACAGGGCCGTGGGATTGTGGACTCTGGGTCAGGCCTGATGCTTGTAAACCCCCCTTCTCCGGGAACTCAGAGGGTGGCCAAATGTTCAATTTGAGCCCAAAGAGAATCCAGCTCTGCTTGCAAAATAGTCATGTTTCATTTGTCATTAAAGACAGGCAACCTAACGGACAGAGCTTCAGGAGCAGGTACTCACGCAGCCAAGCCGCCCGAGAGCATTTGCCACAAATGTGTTAAGCCACGTGCCGATAACAGGACTTTCATCCTCCAGCAAGCCTTTCTGGGGGACTCACAGATGAGAGTCCACGCCTGAGTGGATTTGGGGCAATGTCAACCCCAGGCTCCCTGAAGGTCGAGGGGTCACCTCTTCGTTCTCCTGGGACCATCGTTTTATAACACGGCAGGAATTTTGCCAGCGCGAGAGTTGAGATGGACTCTGATAAAAGCCCACACATGCGGTTTAAGTCGATGAAACAAAAGGTGAGCTGAAATGTTGTCAGAGGAATGCCTGGCAGAGAGCATGTTTTTACACAAACAATCGTTTAAAAATACCCTTTCCCCCGGCTGCTGTGTGACCGTGGTCTTGACTCTTTTTCATGAAGAGTGGTTTGAGTTCCATCAGATTCTCTGCTCTGGGAATCTGGCCTGAGAGACACAGGTATTGAGGGCGGAGTCACGTTCCTGGCTAAGAGCTGGGGGCGATGGGCCTGGAGCTGGTCGCCTGCAGCTGCCCCAGCCTGGCTTCCCTCTCCCTGATGTTCTGTGAGGTACGCCACCATCTTTCCCGGATGTGAACTTGGTTTCAGTTATTTGCATCCTTACGGCCCTGGAATTAAACAATGATAAAAAGGCATCTTCCGCCAGGCCAGTGTTGCTCAGTGGTTGAACGTCAACCCGTGAACCAGGAGGTCACCGTTCCATTCCAGTCAAGGGCATATGCCTGGATCACAGGCTCCATCCCCAATGGGGGTCATGCCGGAGGCAGCCAGTCAATGATTCTCTCTCATCATTGATGTTTCTATCTCTCCCTATCTCCCCTTCTCTCTCTAAAAACATATAAAAACGTATTTTTTAAAAAAATGAATGGAATGAATGAGCAAATGCACAAATGTGAGTTGTTGCGAACAGGTTGGCACGGCTCTACCTGGCTCCCCGCTGACTCACCCGCAGGGGGTGAGGGATCCCTACTCCCCCCCAGCCCCCCCAGCCCCCCTCCCCCCCACCCCCGGGGCTCCTCTCTGCCATGTCTTTCTTCCTCTTCAGGTGACCCCTGCTTTTAACTTTCTACCCCTAGGAGCTGATTGGAGAGCCAGATAAACAAAGTGCTCTGAAAACGTGCAATTCAAGGGAGACTGCCTGCCATTCAGCTGGGAGCCTGCATATCTGCATATCTTATCTGCCTCCCAGTCAGGGCGTGAGAGCAAACCTGTCTTGCTGAAGAATCGAGAAGCTGGAAATGAAGGCGTAACAGAAACTTGGACACACCACCGCCTCAAACCGGACATCTCCCTTCCGCGGCAGCAGGGGAACCGAAACGACTCCACGGGAAGCTCTGTCTTCCCCCTTCTATGCAAACCCCAGTCCGGCCTGATTCCTTTTTTTTTTTTTTCCATTTTATTTTTAAGTTTTTATTGATTTTGTTGGGGGGAGAGGGGGGAAACATTGGTTAATATACACAAATAAGTTTTGTAAAATACACAAATAAGAAGAGCAATATTCACTGAAATCTAAACAAACGCAAGGGCAATCTGTTCTTGCACTCCTGTCTGCAACTATCCTTCCGAACGGAGTGGTTCTTACTTATGCCCTGGCCCCAGTGCATGTGGAATTTTAACTTCGCTGTCTCAGCGTCCTCGGCCTTCTCACATTACAGGAGACGATATTTTTCTACCAGGACACAGTTCACAACCCATAAAGGTCCCTGCTTGAGCAAGCATTCCCATTTCTGTGAACTGTCACCCAGACACATGCAAGCCCAGACTGTGTCCCACTTCCAAGTGTATGGACGGGGTGGATTTCTCACAAGTACAGAAACACACGCAAATGAGCCGGGAGGCATCTTCCCGGGCCACTGGCCACTGGCAGCCGGCATCTCCCTTTTAATGACAAAAGCAAACAGGTGGGAGCAGCTCTTTTCCCTGACGCCTTTTTAACGGCTCAGCCTTCCAATGCGTGTCAACAGGGAGGAATGGATTAATTGCCGGCTGCAGCACAAATGCCGTTTCCTTCCCTTTGTAACACTGTCTCTCTCGGGCTAACCCCCTTCTTACCACCGCGGGGACCTGGGATGTTAACCAAAGTTCATGAGTCTGTCTAGTCCAGTTCTGCTAAAGCTTGGCTGCAAGATGAATTGATCCCAAGGAGCCCCAGGTGGTCGAGGCCTTGGGAAACGATGCCTGGGCTCCCGCCAGGAGCGGCAACTCCTCTCCAATCACTTCGTTCTCCTTTCCTCAGCCGGAGCCGGGGCCGGGAACAGGCCAGGCACGGGCCCCAGGAGCTGAGAACCAGCCAAGCCTCAGGCAGGCGGAGGGCAGACGCCCCATGAATCACAGGTGCCGACCGATCGGCGTCTCTGTGGCTCCCACTTCGCTGGGCAGGGAACCTGGACAGTTTTGCCGCCTTCAGTTCCGCGGGTGTCCAGGATGGAGCGGAAGTTTCGCTCTCTGTTCCTCCGAGATGTCTGCCGTCCCTGCAGCCAAGCGGCCCACTCCACCCACACCGCTCCTCTGAGTCAGGTCCTCCGGGCCGGGCCGGGCCGGGCCCAGAAACCTCAGGCCCTGCTTCATGGTGTTCCTCTGGGCACCGGCCGCACGGCACGGTTTCTCCAGAGACGTTGGTTCTTGGTGACAGTCTCCCTCCTTGGCTGCTTAGCGAGAGGCTGCAGTCAGGTAAGAGGGGCTCCCCGGCTCCCCGGATTCGGCCATCAGAGCGCCCGGGACGCTCCTGGACGCACTCAGGTCCCCCGTGAGCTCGACGCTTGTGCTCCGGTTGTTATCCGGCTCCTCCGGCTTCTTCTTGCGGAAGCAGCGGTGGATCAAGGCGGAGAAGAAGTTGGGGAAAGACGGGCTGGAGAAATAGTACACCAGGGGGTCCAGCATGCTGTTCATGTAGGTGAAGCTGAGGGTGATGAAGAACGCCAGGTCCACCGAGCGGTAGATGCCGCAGGTCTCTTCCGTCACGTAGTTGTCCATCGTGTGCAGGAGCCAGAAGATTCGGATGCGCACGGCCACGCTGGGCAGGAAGCAGATGACGAAGACGATGGCCACCACCATGATGAAGGTGATGGCCCTCTTGATCTTGGTGTGCCGGTCCATCTGCCGCTGCCGCAGGCTCCAGACGATGCGGATGGAGCAGAAGAGGATGATGGCCAGGGGCAGGAAGAACTCCAGGAGGAACATGGCGTCGTGCCAGCGGAAGGTATTGCAGATGCTGAAGCTGCTGCACAGGTAGGCGTCGTGGTTCTTGACCAGC
The DNA here is from genome assembly GCF_963259705.1 of Myotis daubentonii. Classification (NCBI taxonomy): domain Eukaryota; kingdom Metazoa; phylum Chordata; class Mammalia; order Chiroptera; family Vespertilionidae; genus Myotis; species Myotis daubentonii. Next base: position 12,784,512 of record NC_081858.1, read on the forward strand.
ATCTTCTTGTACAGGAGGTGCACCGTCAGGCCGATGGTGAGGGCCCACAGGAAGCAGGAGACGATGGCCGCCTTCCGGTTGGAGATCTTGTTGAGGGCGTGGTGGGGGTGGACCACCCGGAAGTACCTGTCCACGGCCACCACGGTGAGGAAGATGATGCTCCCTTGGCGGTTCATGGCCAGCATGAAGAGCATCAGCCGGCAGGGGACGTCCCCGAACTTCCAGTCCCACTTCCTCATGTAGTTGTCCATCAGGAACGGCAGGCAGATGATCAGGAGGAAGTCGGCCACGGCCAGGTTGAATAGGAAGATCCGGCTGGACTTCCAGGACTTGAGGTGGAAGCAGAAGATCCACAGGGCCAGGCCATTGCCCAGGAGCCCAAACACAAACTCCAGCCCCAACACGGGCGGCAGGACTTTGGCGATGAAGTCATCCCGGAACACACAGCAGTTCTTGTTGTCGATGGGCAGAAAGTGAGTCTCCCGGTCGTGCGGGTGGTGCGGCTGCATGAGGGGCGGCGGCCGGCCGGCCGGCTGGCTCTTGGCGCGGGGAGCGCCTCACCTAGGCTGTGCTCACGGAGGGAGGTGTGTGTCTGTGTGGAGGACGTGAGCTTCGCCGCCCGCCTTTATGTCACGTCGGGGTGTTGAAATAGATGACTGGTTACCAGGAAACTACGAAATCGCTAAAAAAAAAAAAAAAAAAAAAGCCGGCAAGGCTCTTAAGCAACCGGCTGTTTGCATAAATAAGTAATAAAAATCCCCTGAGCCGACAGGAACCCACAAAACGTTCTAAATGCAAAGGATGGGTTTGGGCACGCCGCCCGTCGTGGGGAGTGACGGAGCCGCGCAGGGCATCCCTCTGCGAGCCTGTCTGCTGCCTGCTCAGTGCGGGAGACGGTTTCCCTGCCGTGGGGTCGGCTCGCGCCCATAGCGACAACGACTCACTGGGCTAAGCAGCCTGGCTGTCCAGAAACATTAAGAACGGGGAGGCAGTATCCGCACGCACGTGGGTTAGGGAGCAGCAGGCGCGTGGTTTCCTTTGGAGACGCCGGGAACACAGTCATTGTCTATTTCACGAGGACACGTGACGTGGGTGCTATGTCCCCCATGCCCATCTTCTCCGCCCAAGCAATGGGTTGGCTGGCTTCTGTAGAACTCTGTAATGAAGCTCTACTTTTGCAAAAGAAAAAAAAGAAAAAAGAAAAAAGCAACTTGAGAGCAGCATACAATTTCCTAAGACGGTGGGAGCCTTGCCAGGGGTGTGTTACAACCAGCCGAGGTTTTTTGTTCGTGTTAGATTTCGATACGCTTTCCTGCTCAAGTGATTTATGTCGAAGTACGTGATTTTTTAAAGCATTAGCAAGCTTTGTTTGTGAGAGCAGTTTGAGCTTCTCAGCCAAATCGAGCAGAAAGTGCAGGGAGTTCCTGTGTACCCCCGTCCCCGCACAGCCTCCCCCGCTTAGCGTGTGATATTTTAAAAGCCCCCCTCTTTTTTTTTTTTTTTTTTTAATAATGTAACTCAGAGTGACAGGACCTAAGAGGACTTTGAACTCTTGCTTCGAAGCCGGTCACCGTTTCACGCATCATTTCTTTGCTTTTCGGTATAATTGGGTGTAAGGCTGCAGAACGTTTCTACCCGTGACATTTGGGTCTGTCAACTTCTTGCTTTGCTACAAGTTTCTAAATTGCTTTTACTTGGAGTTAGAAATAGGAAAGTTGCCCAGCTGGTGGTGGCTCAGGGGTTAAGCATTGACCTATGAACCAGGAGGTCACGGTTCGATTTCCAGTCAGAACACAGGCCTGGGTTGCAGGCTCAATCCCCAGTGTGGGGCATGCAGGAGGCGGTCAATCAATGATTCTCTCTCATCATTGGTGTCTGTCTCTCTAGCTCTGAAATAATTATATATATAGATATAGATATAGATATAGATATAGATATAGATATAGATATAGATATAGATAGATATAATCATAGGAAAGTTGTTTTTTCAGTTGCACGCCCAGGTTCAATAGTAGAGGTTGGTAGACTCTCGATAGTGGATTAGTCAGGATGATCTAATACTAGACTCCCAAGAACCAGACACACTTGATGATGAAGACGATGATAAAGGTGATGTTTGCACCGATGTTACTGGGAGCTTCCAATGTGTCAGACCCCACGCTGGTGCCTTAAATACACTCTCTTGTCTTATCTCACCTGTGGTCCGGAAGGTAGGGACTATTACTGACTCAGGTTTCAAAATGAGGAAAGTTCGGCTCAGAGAGGTTGGTCATGTATTCAAGGCTACCCAGCCAATAAGAGCAGAGCGTGGGCCCTGGCTGGTTTGGCTCAGTGGATAGAGCGTCGGACTGAGGGGTCCTGGGTTCCATTCCGGTCAAGGGCACATGCCCAGGTTGTGGGCTCCATCCCCAGTGTAGGGCATGCATGAGGCAGCCGATCAATGATTCCCTCTCATCATTGATGTTTCTCTCTCCCTCTCTGAAATCAATAAAAATATATTTAAAGAAAAAAGAAAAGAGCAGAGGGTGGGTGTGGATCAGCCCTGGCATCGAAGCCTGTGTCCTGACCATAGCACACGCTGCCTCGTTCTCTGTGTTGGCGCCTTAGTCTCCCGGGAAATGATTGGCATTTGCTTCCCGGCCTTGCTGCCTGTGGCCATCCCAGATGTGGACTTGTCAGTGATGCTCGTACAGTCATCCTAAGGGTCTTGATTAACCACAAATCAGAGAAACCAACCAGTACGTTATTTCTGGGAGCGAAAGTTTGCAAGGGACCCTCCCTTTCTACATTTTACAAATTTATAATATTTGTGTAGGTTTTTGCTTTTTATTGATTGATTTCAGAGACAGAGAGAGAAAGAAAAAAATCAATTCGTTGTCGTGGACAAAATTAGACAAGAATAACCAATATTGCCGAAACCGGTTTGGCTCAGTGGATAGAGCGTCGGCCTGCGGACTGAAGGGTCCCAGGTTCGATTCCGGTCAAGGGCATGTACCTGGGTTGCGGGCACATCCCCAGTAGGAGATGTGCAGGAGGCGGCTGATCGATGTTTCTCTCTCATCAATGTTTCTAACTCTCTATCCCTCTCCCTTCCACTCTGTAAAAAATCAATAAAATATATTTTAAAAAAAAGAAAAAAAGAATAACCAATATTGTTAAGCTTGAAAAAGAGAGAAAAGCTGGAGAGGCCGGTGGCTCTGGCTTTGTCCTGAACCAACTCCGAACCCCTCCGCTTCCTCACCTGCAAATGACAGGATTCACTTCAAGCTTCCTCCCAAGTTCTCACGTCCTACGATTCCAAACCAGGCATTTGTCAACCGGGCGGGCGTGCCGCAGGCTGTCAAACACGCAGTACCTGCCCCTGCCGCCAGGGGCGCTGCCCTCTCTTCACCTTAGGTTGTCAGATTAAAACATGGCAACAGCCAACACAACAATAGCTGTCCGGTGTGAACGAAACGTAATTATACCTTTTTTTTTTATTTTTTAAAATATATTTTATTGATTTTTTACGGAGAGGAAGGGAGAGAGATAGAAAGTTAGAAACATCGATCAGCTGCCTCCTGCACACCTCCTACTGGGGACGTGCCTGCAACCCAGGTACATGCCCTTGACCAGAATTGAACCTGGGACCTTTCAGTCCGCAGGCTGACGCTCTATCCACTGAGCCAAACCCGTTTCGGCTATTTTTTTAAATGTTTGTCAGATCAGCAAAAAATACCCTTTCTGGGGTGCCACAGAGTTTCAGTCATTAGTTGAAGTGTGCACGAGAGGAAAAAGGGTGGAAATCGCTGTTCTAAACCAAAGCTCAGGGTACGCGGGCAGAATGTCAACTCGGCCCCCGCCCCCCATTCGGATTGGGGGCCTGCTGCGGCATTCCTGGCCTCCCTTCGCCGCGGGCATGTTTTGTCTTGCGTGCACCCTCCACTTACGTATTTGTTCTTTTCCTTACCAGCGCATGAGCTGTACAGAAACTGGTTCTAATGAATCATGTCGACAGCCACGGCAGTGGCTCCGCCGGGATTCGAGGAAAGTTCACTTATCACCCATGACTTGCACGGTGAACTTGAGTCTCCGTGCCTAGTGATCGTATTACAGCTTGAATGTGTGCCAACGGACTGGGTGGAACTAATTTTTTTTTTTTTAAATTAAGAATAATAGGGCCCTAGCCGGTGCGCTCAATGATTAGAGCGTCAGCCCGCGGGTTTGATTCCTGGTCAAGGGCACATACCTGGGTTTCTCTCCCTCTCTTTCAAATAAATGAATAAATAAGTAAATAAATAATGCTGGGACAATCGGATAGTCACATGCAAAAGAGTGAGGTTGGGCCCCTTCCTTGCACTGTACCCCAAAATTAACACAAAATGCACCAAGGCCCTCTGGAGTGCAGGCCGACACTCTATTAACCAAGCCGCACCGGCCAGAGTGAGACTTTTACTTCTTACTTTATATATTTGTGTCTGAATTTTGAACAAAAAACATACATATGCCTTCTGTAATCAAATACATTGCATTATTATTATTATTATTATTATTATTATTATTATTATTATTTTAGAGAATGAAATCTGGCCCGACCAGCGTGGCTCAGTAGTTGAGCATCGACCTATCGGAATTCGATTCCCGGACTGGGCCCAGGCCCAGGTGTGAGCTCGATCCCCAGTAGGGGGCGTGCAGGAGGCAGCCGATGAATGATTCTCTCTCATCATTGATGTTTCTCTCTCTCCCTCCCTCTCCCTTCCTCTCTGAAATCAGTAAAAAGATGTATTTTTTAAAAAGAACGAAATCTAAAAGGCTGTTCACGAACCTCCGGCCCCTTCTCTCCTGCGTGGCTCTCCCGTTGCTGCGGCCCAGGCTGGCTTCCTGCTCCCGGCCCCACGGGCTTCCCGCAGTTCCCCACTCTGCTTCCCGCCTCCCTGCGCTCTAGCTGCCTTACCTTTCCCCACCGAGTCATCTGCTGGCCTCCCTCCTTCCCATCCCTCAGGCCTCGGCTCATGAGTCACTTCCTCTGAGAAGCCTCCCCCCACCTAAGCCAGGATGAAGGGCTGGGTTCTCCTGTCGAGCCATGTCACCCACATTCATCACAGTTACCCTGCAAGGAGAGCTTATTTTTTCCCCCTTCGTTTCTACAGTAGAACCCATGGGGTCCGGAGCTACGTTTTCCATTGTGTTTCTACTGTGCCTGGTACTGAGCTGGTGCCTAAAAAGTGTTCCCTGAAAGAGGGAATGAATGAATGAATGAATGAATGAATGAATGAATGAACGAATGAATGAACCTTCACAAGAAATAAAACATTGACCCCTTCCCACTCCTGCTGTCTCATCACTGGATGCTAATATGTATTAGGCCCATATGTGAGGCCATCTGTTTATTCCACCTCAATAGCTATCTATCTATCTATCTATCTATCTATCTATCTATCTTCTATCTTGCTATCCACCTATCCATCCATATAAAATTTAGGACCCCAGTTTTATGGATGAGCTCAGGAGAGTCCTTTGTTTAGTGTAATGCTCTGCTGTCACCACCTTAAAATTCTTAATATTATTTTAAACAAGGGGCCTTACATTTTCATTTTGCATGGGGTTCGCCCGGCACAGCGTGGAGCTGGTCCCGCGGCCATGGATGCACTCACTGCCGCGATGGGGTCCTGACTCATTGGAAACCTCCGTGGAACAGAAGGGCTGAAAGGCAAGCAGGCTGAGACCATGCGTGGCCACGTGCCCACTGTGTTCTAGAACCTTCAACAGTCGGCTTTGACCCCTCGTTCTAATCCGCTCTCAGCAGCCCCTGCGGCTTCAGACCTCATTCACCCTTCAAATTATATTTTTATTTTAAAATTACAGTTGACATATTATATTAGTACAACCTTGTGATTAGGCATTTATGTAACTTATGAAGTAATCACCCGATAAACATAATACCCATCTGGACCTGTGCATAGTTGTTACAATATTACTGACTATATCCCTAGCCTGTACTTCACACCCCCATGACTATTCTGTAACCACCAATTTGTACTTCTTTTTTTTAAAATCTGCACCTTGAAGACATTTTCCATTGATTTTTAGAAAGAGTGGAAGTGAGGGAGGAGGGTGAGAGAGAGAAAGAGAGACAAGGAAGTGAGAGAGACACATTGATTGGTTGCCTCCTGCATGTTCCCTGACCCGGGCGGGGGATCGAGCCTGCAGCCGAGCCACGTGCCCTTAACTGGGAATCAAACCCGAGGCCCTTCCGTCCTGGGGCCGATGCTCTAACCACTGAGCAACCAGCCAGGGCTCCAATGTGTACTTCTTAATCCCTTCGCCTTTTTCACCCATCCCTCCAAACCCCGCTTCCACTTGGCAACCGTTAAAACGGTCTCTGTATCTGTGAGTCTGTTTCTGTTCTGCTTGTTTGTTTATTTTGGTTTTTAGATTCCACACGTAAGTGAAATCATCTGGCATTTGTCTTTGTCTGACTTAGTTCACGGAGCGCAATAGCCTCCAGGTCCATCCATGTTGCTGCAGATGGTGAGATTTCATTCTTTTTTATGGCGGGGTCACATCCCCTTGTATATATGCACCATTTCTTTATCCATCCATTCATCTAGTGATGGACACTGAGGTTGCTGCCGTATCTTGGCTATTGTCAATAATGCTGGGATGCATATGTCTTTTCAATTTGGTGTTTTAGGTTTCTCTGGATAAATACCCAGAAAGTGGAATTGCTGTGTCCTTCTTTGTCGCTTGTTATAGCTTTCGTTTTAAAGTCTATTTTTTAATCCTTTCATTTTTACTAAAGGGGAAGGAAGGCCATTCTGAGAATAGGCCAGAACTGAAATCTTTTACACTATCAGGACCAATAAAAGGTATCTTTTATTTTTTTTCATACAATTTCCATAGAATATATGATCTAATACTCGAGTTTATGTGACTTCCTAAAAGACCCTAAGTAAGAGGAACAAAGTTTCTTCTAAGTTGATTCCATTTCCCTATTCCAGGTAGTTTAAACCATCCGTCAACAAAGTTTCCTCCTCTTCCTTTCAATTTCCGAAGACCTTTTTTATTTTTTAAGAGAGAAAGAGAGAGAGAGAGAGAGAGAAGGACAAGAGATAGATAGACTTGTTTTTCCACTTACCCCTGTATTCATTGGTTGATTCATGTATGTACCCTGACCTGGGATCGAACCCGCAACCTTGGGGAATCGGGACAACACTCTAACCACCTGAGCTTCCCGGCCAGGGCCTGAAAAACGATTCTTGATAAGATTTGTTTTTTGTCACATTCTCTGGACTTAAAAAGGGAAGCACAATTAGAGTCGAGTCTGCCTTTGGGTTTTTGTTTGATTTTTCTTTTATTTGCTCTTGCTGTTTTGCAGTGAGAACCTCTGCCCACCGTGAGCTTTTGAATTGGTTAGACTTTTTTTCCTGTGGAGGGTAAAATCTTATGAGTCATTGAACATAGCGTCAGGCACATGGGACACGAACTTGCTTTAGGAACCCATTTTTATTGACATGAAGCAATCATGGAGCAGCCCGGGAGAGAATGAGAACTAAGAATAGAATTAAAAGCAGAAGTGTGGGTTTTCACAAATTCCTATCAGGAGGGGTATATGGGTCTTTGATGCTGATAAGACTCCTGGCCTTCACTCCACCCCAAGTGGCTGGAGAGTGGAAGAATTCTGGGTGTGGCCATGCTGCAGCTACTTAGGGGGGCTCTGAACCCCAAGGGAAATGATGTATGTGCCTCCATTTCATTATGTGTAAAGTATCTATATATATAAAAGCCTAAGCTTCCGGCTGACTGTTCGGCCAGTAGCTATGACATACAATGACCACCAGAGGGCAGATGCTCAATGCACAGGCATGGAAACATGGAACAGACTGATGAATCTCAGAGGGAAGGGGAGAGGGGGCAAGGGGGAGGGGGAAAGCAGAAGAGATTAACCAAAGTTCTTATATGCATACTAGAGGCTCTGCGCCCCCCCCCCCCCCCTGCACCAATGGGGCCCCTCAGCCTGGCCTGTGGGGAACAGGCTCAAACCGGCTCTCCAATATCCCCCGAGGGGTCCCTGATTTTGAGAGGACGCAGGCCAGGCCAAGGGACTCTGGTGTTAACATAAAAAGCCATAATATTGAATCCTGACTGCCACACACTGTGCTTAATGTTTTCCATGCACTTATTCATTCAGATAGTTATTGAACAACTACTATCTAAGCACTGGGACTATAACAGTGAGCAAAGGCCCCATGCCTCAGGGTCTTAAATGTGTTGAATCTGCCCAAGGACCTTTGGAAGTCAATATCAGGCCATCTCTACCCCTGCTTGAGGGGTGAGGAAATGAAAGCTGAACGTGGTTAAGTAAAATCTGCTCCACATCACACCTCTAGTAAGTGGTTGAGTTGGGATTCATGCTTTTGCTTCCTACGGCTCACTCGAAGGCCATGCCTCTGAGATCGCCGGCAGGGGTGTGTGGAGAGCGAAAAGCTGGTAAGGAAGATCCCTCGGTGCAGCGAGCACCCTGGGAGTGTGAGAAAGTGGAGATGAAGGTGCCTGAGAACGACTCTCACCGCCCTGTGGCTTGAGAATGGAGCTGAGGTTGGCTTGGGGTCGGTCCTTGATCCAGGGCAGAGCAGCCCGTCTCGTCGTAGAGTCATCTGGCTTTGGGGGCCCTACGAGTTTATAAGGGACACTTGACCCCGACCCGCCTTGGTGTTTGTGCGGAACCCTCCGTGAGAGGAAAACACTGCCGTTTACAGGAACCGGTCTACGCACTGTACTGAAAGGGTGAGGGTCATTAACCTCTCTGCCTCCCACCCCCCCCAAAAATAAACCGTGCTGTCCTATTGGAGTTGACTAACGACCTTCCCGGTAAAAGGGACATAGCACGGTGTCTGGCACAGAATGTGAATTCAGTAAAGGCCGGAGGACAAACGAATAATTTCAACTCATACTCACACAACAAGCAGGTAGAGGCAGTTACAGGGCACTTGGCACCCCCCAAAGCCAGTGGGATTTTCTTCAAGCATTCAGCTCCCCCCCGGAAAAACCAGGGCAGGTACACATACCCCACGGCATGTCCTTTGAAATGCAAAGGCTGCAGAAAACCTGGGGGGCTCCCAGGACGTCAGAGCGGATGGTTTTGCTGTCCTTCTTCTTGGGCTACTGAGAAGTCCAGAAATGAACAGAGGGTCCCCCCCCCACTCCCCCTTCCTCCTCCCTCCCGTGAAGACGAAAAGCATCCGAATCAAGACATTCCAATCTGCAGAGCCTCTCTCCGCCCGACAGAAAGGTACTGACTTAGTCCTGTTTCTCTTTTCCAAGACAAGTAAGGGTTTTGGGGCAAAGGATAGGAAATACTGATAAGTCATCAAGTTCACTGACTCCCCGGGGGAGAGAGAACAGGGCAGGTTCAAACACTTGTGCCTACTTCCTCCGCCGGTTAATATTACACAGGAGCCAAGCCCTTCCTAACCTCCCCAGACGCTCCCCCCACCCCACCCCACACACACACCCTCCACCCAGCATACACAGGCCCCTGATACACACACAATGTCCTGTCACTGTCATCAACCCACTCACTTCTCAGCCGGCACCTTCCCCAAACGCACAGTGGCCTGAACTTGGTCTCCAGCAGAGTGAGGGGGCGACGGCCCTTCCAAAGCCCCCTCCCTACCCCTTAGCAGGGAGTCCTTCTGAGTCGCCACCCTGTCCTTTTTTGTTCGTCTGTCTGTCCGTCCCTCTGTCTGAGCGCCGGTTCACGGCAGGCAAGGTTGGCTCTGCACGTGGTTGGCCAGGCCGCCGCCGCCGGTGCAGCTCCGGGGGCAGAGATTGGAAATGGGCATCTCCTCCCGCCTCCGCGCCCCGGGGCGGCCCGCACGCTTGGGCCTCAGGCTGCGCACCTTGAGCTTCGCGTAGATCTTGGGGAACGAGGGGCTGGAGAAGTAATACACCAGGGGGTCCAGCGTGCTGTTCATGTAGGTGAGGCTGAGCGTCACGTGGAGGGCCGTGTGCACCGCGGGGTCGCAGACGCTGGAGGGCACGGTGCAGAGGAAGTAGAGCCGCGCCGACACGCTGGGCAGGTAGCAGGTGATGAACACGGCGGCCACCACGGCGATGAAGCGCGTGGCCTTCCGCATGCGCGCCTGCCGGGCCAGCTGCTGCCGCCGCCGCAGGCTCCAGACGACCCGGGCGGAGCAGAACAGGATGATGCCCAGCGGCAGGAAGAACTCCAGCTGGAACATGACGTCGTGCCAGCCGTTGGCCGACTCCATGATGAAGCTCTCGCAGGACTCGGCTGCGCCCTGCGCGCACAGGTGGTTTTCCAGCAGCAGGTACAGCGTGCCCACGATGACCACGGCCCAGAGCGCGCAGGCCACGCCGGCCGCCGTGCGGTTGGAGATGGCGTTGGCCACGTGGTGCGGGTGCACCACCTTGAAGTAGCGGTCCACGGCCACCACGGTGAGGAAGACGATGCTGCCGGCCCGGTTCATGGCCAGCATGAAGAGCACCACCCGGCAGGGCGCGTCCCCGAAGGCCCAGCGCCGGTCCCGGCGGTAGTAGTCGGTCCGCAAGGGCAGGCAGACCATGAGGAGGAAGTCGGCCACCGCCAGGTTGAACAGGTAGATGGTGCTGGGTTTCCAGGTCTTCATGCAGAAGCAGAAGCCGCACAGGGCCATGCCGTTGCCCAGGGCGCCCAGCACGAAGAACAGGACCAGCAGCGGCGGCATCACCTGCGCGATGGGGTCCCCCTGGATGAGGCAGCACGACCCGTTGTCCATGGCGGACGGGCGGTCGGCGGGCGGGCGAGTGAGTGCTCCGGAGTCTCCCGGGGCTCCCGCAGAGACGCAGATGCTTGTCTGAAAGCCGCCACTCCCCTGCTGCAGTTTTTCTAACTTCCTCAACCCCGGGGCGCAGGTGCCCACCGAGCGCACAGGTGGGTGGTGGATGCAGCCGCTGCACGCGCGGACCGACGGAGAACGGCACCTTCAGCCGGGAAACCGGAGCCTCGGGGAGGTCCCGACTCCAGAGCGCGGGTCACGAGCTGCCCGTCTCCCCGAGAGCCCGAGCGCGTGGCCCCGCCAGGCTTTGGGACGTGGCCATGGGTGGGAAGCGGCGGGCAGGCCCCGCGCGGCTCATGCCGGAGAGGAATCGGGAGACGCGTTTTCCTTGCAAGCCTCGCTCAGCTCTTGCTCCGCGCGGGCGCTGCGCCGAGCGCGCAAAGCTGGCTGCCCGGGAGGCACCGAAAGAACTTGTTTGTCCTCCCTCCCTCCGGAGGAGGAGGAATACAAACATTTCCCGGAGGGAGCCCTCCCGGCCGTCCGGGGCCACCGCTTTGCTTCCCTCCCTAACCTTTGCCTGACTGCCCCCGTCCTCTCACTCATCCCAGGGGGCCCTCGGGGGCGCTGCCCAAAACCAGAGAGGCAAAACCAGGGAGGCGCAGGGCCATTTCCTGTGCCCACGCCCGAAAACGTTGCCCTCAAAACCCAGAAGGGTCGGCAGAGGAAAGACGCGGTCAAAGCCACACGTGTGGGCCGTTAAAAAGTGTTTTCTTTGAAGTGCGTGGGCCTTCCCTCCCTTCTACTCGCCACCTCCTACCCTTTGCCTCCCTCCCTGGACACCAGTGACCCGGTTGCACAACCAGCAAAAGACCGTGACATGAGCCCAAGCCGCTTCTCGGAGGTCTGTCTCCATGGCACAGCCTGTGTGGGAGCCGGGCCTCCCTCTGCTGTTTGCAGAAGAGGGTTTGGCTCTGAGCTTCCCGCTGGCTGCTCCGCAGAACCAAACTCCGGGATATATATATATATGTTTTTTATTTGGCGGGGGCGCCTGAGGGCTGGGGCAGTTGGTCAAGAGAGGTCTACCTCTAAAATACCCGTGGGTAAAATTAGACTGCGCTGCAGCCGGAGTCTTTGCTAAAATTTCCGTCCCTTTGGTCTTTGAGATCATCTATCTGCCCTGTGCCTTCGGCTCCCAGTGTAGGGTAGGGGTGAGGAGAGGGAGCCAGCAAGGGAATGCCTGCCGTGTGCCAGAGGCAGATAGAATTCTTCCCCCTGAATCCCAGACGCCCCATCAGCCTTCTCTACGGCTGCGGGCCTCACTTGGACCCCTGCCACCTCCCAGCTGCCGAAAGGGCCGCATTTCCCAACTGGTTTCCTCTCCTCTGGTCCGTTCCCTGTAATTCCTCTCCCACACGGGGCACTGGGATTTTTCTAAAGTACAGATGTTATCATATCCCTTTCCACGCCCCCTCCTCCCCCCTCCCCCCCAAAAGCCAGCCTGAGCTCCCTTGCATCGGCTAAGGTGACAGCTACATGGCCTTGTGGGCCATAGCTGGTTCGAAAACCAGTTTGATGTGGCCCACATGTTTTAAAAACCTGGGCTGTCCTATGAGAACCTGTATTTCCAGCCTCTTTTGGGAAACGGTGAGATCTGGCTACACTGGGCCAACATGCCCGCAGAGTAACGAAGAGCTTCAGCTGAGAGAGCTGCCCCCTTTAGACAGGCCCTTTTGCCACAGTCCCCACCACTCCCTATTACCGGGTCCACTCCATTCATTCACAGACCTGGTCTCTGTGGGATTTGGCCCTTGGTTAAAGGTCACACCAGGCCCTTCGGAGGTGGTATCTTTCCAATATCTTTCTCCTGCCCCTTTCCTGCTCGCTTTGGCCGCCTCGTCACTTCTACTAAATCAGTGTGTCCATCAAACATCTACAGTTAGCTCTCCCACTGATCCAAGCGGCTTGGAGACAAAGTCTGTGATCTTGGCGGAAGGGGCCTAGACGAAGGATCTGGGTGCCTCCGTCCTGCTTTTCAGAGGAGCTCCCAGCAGCCTCTTTCACTCTGGGGCTTGGTGATTCTGTGAGAGGGTGTTGACTAATGGGGCGACTGTTACAGGCTGTAACACCCCAAGAGGAGGCCAGGTGGGTAACTCGGAATGCCTTAATAGGGTCAGCAAATGGAAACTCTTCTTTTTATTTTTTTTTAAAATATATTTTATTGATTTTTTTTACAGAGAGGAAGGGGGAGGGATAGAGAGTTAGAAACATCGATCAGCTGCCTCCTGCACACCTCTTACTGGGGATGTGCCCGCAACCCAGGTACATGCCCTTGACCGGAATCGAACCTGGGACCTTTCAGTCCGCAGGCCGACTCTCTATCCACTGCTCCACGCTGGCCAGGGCTGGAAACTCTTTTTTTTAAAAAAAAAACATTTTATTAGCCCCCCCCCCCAAAATATATATATATTTTATTGATTTTTTACAGAGAGGAAGGGAGAGGGATAGAGAGTTAGAAACATCGATGAGAGAAAAACATTGATCAGCTGCCTCCTGCACGCCCCCCACTGGGGATGTGCCCACAACCAAGGTACATGCCCTTGACCAGAATTGAACCCGGGACCCTTCAGTCCGCAGGCCGACGCTCTATCCACTGCTCCACACCGGCCAGGGCTGGAAACTCTTCTTGATTCTCTGTTAGCAGAAGCTGTTGAGATTCTCGGAAACACCAGTGCTTCCCCTTTCCTGTGGAACGCCTGCTTTTTCCCCCCTCATCCTTTCCTGCTGGTTCAGTCACCTTCCCTTTCTCTTTGACTGTAGAATTAGCTGGAAGGCAGAGGATTAAGGAAGAAAAGGTTGGTTTCTGTTTCTCTGAAAGTCTATTGTTGATAACGTCTGGAAATCTTTTTTTGCTTAGAATCTGAAACTGCTCTTAAAAATAGTCTTAAAATATTTATACCAGGTTTTATTACTGATCTTATTTTGACTTCTAGCTATTAATGATATTACCTGATGCAAAAATAGAGGCTTTATTGATTTATTGAAACTAATATAATATTTGATACCAACTACACTTAAATCTTAAAAATTAAACTGAAATTTGAAAAATAAAAGTAAACAAAAATGGTTATTTAGTGGAACTCTGAGGTGTTTTTTTTATTGATTTTTTTTAATTTTTAATTTTTTTAGAGAGAGGGGAAGGGAGAGGGAAAGAGATAGAAACATCGATGAGAGAGAAACATCATCTCTCGGCTGCCTCCTGCGTGCCCATAGGGGACCAAGACCACAATCTGTGCATGACCCCTGACCAGGAATCAACCGGCGGCCTCTTGGTTCCTGGGCCGATGCTCAAATGCTCCATTGCTCTACCACTGAGCAACACCAGCCAGGGCTCTTTCATTTTTATTTTATTTTTTTATTTTTAAATATATTTTTATTGATTTCAGAGAGGAAGGGAGAGGGACAGAGAGATAGAAACATCAATGATGAAAGCGAATCATGGATTGGCTGCCTCCTGCACACCCCCCACTGGGGATCGAGCCTACAACCTGGGCATGCGCCCTGACCAGGAATCAAACTGTGACCTTCTGGTTCATAGGTCGACACTCAACCACTGAGCCACACCAGCCAGGGCTCTTTTATTTTTATTTTTAATTTTTATTTTGAGAGGACATTTATTAAAGCTGGGGCCAGTGAAACAAGACAGAGCCTAGGACAGAAGAAGCAACAGGAGAGGGACTAGGTGGGGAAAGGAGCCCAGGCTGCTGGCTGCTTTGGTTTATTAAGACGTCAGAGAAAAGGGGCCGTGAGGACAGCTTCAGGGGGCTAGCCCGGGGTGAGCTGCCACTGCCCACTGCGCCCTGGGTGCAGGTCTCGTGGGGTCCCTTGGAGCTTAGGAGATGCACGCCTGTGGGGGGAGCAGAGGAGAAAGGTCGAGGCGCGGCGTGCCCTGGGAGGGAGAGCCCGCCCCAGTAGAACTGCCTGCCATGGTGGGAATGTTCTGGAAGAGACGTGGAGCTTTTGAGCACTTGGAATGGGGCTAGTGGGAACTGAATTTTCAACGCGATTTCATTTTAATTCATTTAAAATTTAAAGGCCACACATGGTTTGTGGCCAACATCAAGGAAGCCCCTGACGCCACCTCCTCTGCCCCAAGCCTTCTGGGATCTCCCTCTCTGGTCTGGGTCAGGGTCAGGCCCTCCCCTCCGTGCGTTCCTGCCACCCCGTGTTGTAAAGGCTTACTCCTGCGTCCTCCTCCAGCCCCCCACCCACCCGGCTCTGGGAAGACCAGCATGGGGTCTGATCTAGCTTTGCGTGCCCAGAGCACAGCCCAGCGCCTGGCCTCGAGGGGACGCTCGGTAGGTATGTGTTGGGTAAATGAATGAACTAGTGAGCACGAGTAGATGACGCCAGACCTCAGCAGCTGACTTCTTCTCCTGGCTGCGAGGAGACACCAGCCCACAGGATGGGCAGATCGCAAGACGTGAGACACACCGGCCAGGCTGATCCGGCGTGATCGTGGGCGCTGCCGTGCCACCTGCTCCGATGCCTCGTAAGATAATGTCACTTTCCATGTGGCAGGGCAGGAAGTGGATTTTCCTGCGGGGGCGCCCAGCAGGTGTAGGCGGAGGAGCTGTGTGTGGTCACGCATTGGGGAGACACACCCCTCCTGTGGGTTTCTCCTCTCTTCTCTCGCTGCTGCCCCACGCGGAACACTTCCGATGCCAGATGTGGGGGGTGTCCTCCCGCTCCAAGCCATTCCCTGCGACACCATGTGGGGTCCTCCAGTTCAATTCCGGCACGAACTGGAGTTAGCCCAGGTCCCACAGGTGAAGGGCCCCGTCCTATGATACTGCCCCCCACTTCCGGTGCCAGGTCACCCGCAACTTCTGTCCCTCTTGGCTACCATTCGAGGTCCCCCTGACCTCCCTCTGCAGATTCTGCCATATGTTAGAACAGCCCACAGATCTCAGGGAAACCCTCCCTTACGTGTATCAGTCTGTTCTATAATGAAGGATGTGATGAAGCGTACAGATGAGCACTGGATGAAGAGGTGTGTTGGGTGAGTTCTGGAAGGGTCCCAAGCACAGGACTTCTGTCCCCATGGAGTTGGGGTGTGTCACCCTCCCAGCACCTCCATCTGTGCACCAACCCAGAATCTCTCTGAACCCCCTACTTTGGGGACTTTTACGGAGGCCTCATCGCATAGGTGTGACCCACCACTAACTCCATTTCCAGGCCTTCTCCCCTCTCTGGAGAATGGGGGGTGGGGCTGAAAATTCCAAGCTTCTGATCATGGCTTGGTCTTTGTGATGACCAGCCCTCATCCAGGAGCCCACCAAGAATCACCTCATTAGGACAAAAGATGCTCCAGGAAATTCCTAGGGACTTAAGAGCTCTGTATCTGCCCTGGCCGGGGTGGCTCAGTGGGTTGAGAATTGCCCCATGCACTGAGAGGTCGCTGGTTCAATTCCCGGTCAGGGCACATGCCTGGGTTGTAGGCTCCATTCCCAGTAGGGAGTGTGCAGGAGGCAGCTTCTCATTGATGTTTCTCTCTCTCCCTTCCCCCCTCTCTCCCTCTCCCTCTCTCTCTCTCTCTCTCTCATGAATAAAAATGTGTTTTTAAAAAAAGAGCTCTAGGGAGGTGGGTGGGAAGAGATCAACCAAACAACTTATATGCATACTAGTATATGCATAACCCATGGACACAGACAATAGGGTGGTGGGGGCCTGGGGTGGAGAATGGGGATGGGCTGTAAGGGATTGATAGGAAGAAAAAGGGGGACATATGCAATACTTGCAACAATAAAGATTTTTTAAAATATATTTTATTGATTTTTTACAGAGAGGAAGGGAGAGAGATAGTTAGAAACATCGATGAGAGAGAAACATTGATCAGCTGCCTCCTGCACATCTCCCACTGGGGATGTGCCCACAACCCAGGTACATGCCCTTGACCAGAATCGAACCTGGGACCCCCAGTCCGCAGGCCGACGCTCTATCCACTGAGCCAAACCGGTTACGGCAGCAATAAAGATTTTAAAAAATAATTATATATATATATGTGTGTGTGTGTGTGTGTGTGTGTGTGTGTGTGTGTGTGTGTGTGTGTGTGTATGGCAACCAAACGAATCCATAACAACCAGAAAGAGGCAAAAAAAAAAAAAAAAAAAAGTTCTGTATCAGGAATCTGGAAAATACATGTATTTCTTACTATTTCACTGGTAGAAACCCAGGGGTTTTGCTTTCCAAAATGCCCCTGCCCAGGGGCCTGAGTATGTGACTGTATTAGCTTCCTGCGGCTGCTATAGCAAGTTACCAGAAGCTCGGAGACTTGAAGCAACCGTTTCTTTTCTGTCTTAGAAACCAGAGGTCAGATGTGAAAGTGTCAGCAGGGTCGTGCTCCCCCTAGGGGCTCTAAGGAAGAGCTCATTCCTGCCGTTTCCAACTTGTGGTGGCTGACAGCATTCCTTGGCTTGTGGCTGCACCACTCCAGTCTTTGCCTCTGTGGTCACATGGCCTTCTCTCTGCCTCTTAAAAGGACACTTTTCATTGAATCTAGGGGCCAGAGATAATCCAGACAGATCTCATCTCAGGATGATGGATTTAATTACATCTAAGTACAAAACTCGTTTTCCAAACAAAGTCATGTTCACAGTTTTGGGGGGATAAGGATGTGGGCATACCTTTTGGTGCAACAGCAACCATTCAACCCACTATGGCAACCTTTTCACGGTCAGTGTTTGAGTCCTACCCAACTATTTAAAAACGCTTTCTCCAGGAGGGAGCAAGCACTACTAACTGAATTTAAGGTCTAAATAATTCGTCATATTTTTTTTGCCTGTTTCTGTTCAGTAGAGTTGCAGTCCAGGAAAAACTGGGGCCCAGAAGTGAAGGGGAGGGACGGGAGTTGCTTCACAGTGTGGAGGGGGATCGCCCTGACCTGACACACACTGTGACGGGAAACTTTCTCGCTATTTCAAAATGAGTCTTAAAAATTGCAAATGATGTTTGTTTTTTCTCCATATAAAATGCAAGAAACACTAAAAAGAGGGGGAAAAAAGAGGGGGAACTATAGATTCAAAGAGGTTTAAGAGCTATATTAACCAAATGTTTGTACTCTGACTCAAACAACTCCATTTGACATGTGGGGAAATCCCAGCACTGATGGCTAAGTAGGAATAGCAAGGAATTATTGCTAAGTATTCTAAGTGTGATAATGGCATTTCGGCGATGCTTAAGGAAAGAGCCCTTATCTTTTAGAAATAAATGCTGAAATATGTGTAGATGAAATTGTATGCTATTTGGTGTGTGATTCAAAGGAGTCCAACAGGAGAGAAGGGCAGAACTACAAAAAGAGAGGTTATGAGTTCTTTTTGGTGTTTTTAAAAAATATGTTTTTATTGATTTCAGAGAGAGGAAGGGAGGGTAGAGAGAACTAGAAACATCAATGATGAGAGAATTGGCTGCCTCCTGCATGCCCCTACTGGGGATCGAGCTGGCAACGTGGGCATGTGCCCTGACCTGGAATGGAACCAGGTCATGGTTCCTGGTACATGGGATGATGCTCAACCAACTGAGCCACCCCAGGCGAGTGGTTATGAATTTTTTATTGTGATGGCTGGATTATGGGAACAAGGACATGCATTGCTCTCCCCTCTTTACTTGTATATATTGCCCATAATAAAAAATTTATTTAAAATTAAAAGTCACTTAAATATTTACCAGTGGAGAATGAGATAAATAAATTACTATCTACTTATTATAAAGCAGAATAGCATTCCGCCCTGGCCGGTTTGGCTCAGTGGATAGAGCGTTGGCCTGCAGACTGCAGGGTCCCGGGTTCGATTCCAGTCAAGGGCACATGCCCAGGTTACGGGCTTGATCCCCAGTCAGGGGCATGTAGGAGGCAGGCGATCAATGATTCTCTCACATCTCATGGGCGGTGATAGTAGGATTACTACCATCTCTCTCTGATGTTTCTATCTTTTTCTCCCTCTCCCTTCCTCTCTAAAATCAATAAAAAAATATATATTTTTAAAAAAGAATAATAGCATTCACTTGCATAATCCTCCCTGTGGGCCGGGCCCTGTTCTAAGCATCTCATCTATCTATACAGAATGAGACTGAGTTCTAAGTACTGACCCAGAAAGATGTCTAAGATATCTTGTTAAGTGAAAACACACACACACACACACACACACACACACACACACACACACATACCTGCGTGCTCATTTTTGGAAGTTAAAAAATAATATATATGCCCTCATGCAGTGCTGGTGGGAATGTAAACTGGTCCAGCTTCTATGGAAAACAGTTTGGCAGTTCTGTGTAGAATTGCATGTGACCCAGCAATTCCACTTGTAGGCATGTACTCCCAGGAATTGAAAATAGGACTCAAAATAGTACTTGTACACGGATGCTCACAGCAGCACTATCCACAATGGTCGTGTGATGGTGTAGTTTATGTGTCAGCTTGGCTGGGCCACGGTGCCCAGATATTTGGTCCAGTGTTATTCTGGCTGTTTCCGTGTCTTCTGGATGAGATTAATGTTTACGTTGGTGGGCGTTGGAGAGAGTGGATTGCCGGCTACATGCTGGAGAGCCTCCTCCAATCCGTTCAAGGCCTTGGTGAGGACTGGCCTCTCCCTAGTGAGAAAGTTCTGCCAGCGTCTGGCCTTGGAGTCTGACTGATTCTTCCCGGGGTCTCCAGCTGCCAGCCTACCCTGCAGATGCGGGACATGCCAGCCTTCAGGATCACATAAGCCACGTCCTTGAAACCTCTTTTGGTTCTGTTTCTCTGAAGAGCCCTGACTAATACGAGTGGAAACAACACCTGTGTTTATCAACAGATGACTAGGGAAGCAAGCTGCGTTTATACCTACATGCAATATGATTCCGCCATAAAAAGGGATGAGGTACTGATTCATGCTACAAAATATAAGAACCTCGAAAACATTCTAAGTGAAAGGAGCCAGACACGAAAGGTGGCATATTGTATGATTCCATTTACCCGAAACATCCCAGAATAAAATCATAGAGACAGAAAGTAGATCAGTGGCCGAAACCGGTTTGGCTCAGTGGATAGAGCGTCGGCCTGTGGACTGAAGGGTCCCAGGTTCGATTCCAGTCAAGGGCATGTACCTGGGTTGCGGGCACATCCCCAGTGGGAGATGTGCAGGAGGCAGCTGATCGATGTTTCTCTCTCATCGATGTTTCTAACTATCTCTCTCCCTTCCTCTCTGTAAAAAATCAATAAAATAAAATAATAAAAAAAAGAAAGTAGATCAGTGATCGCCAGGGACTGGAAAAAGGGCACCTTGGGGAGTGTGACTGAGCAAGGACTGGTTTCACTGCAAAAGTGACAAAGTTCCTGCCCCTTCATGATACAATTGTATCATCTTTGTAAATTAATCTCCTTTTTATACTGAATATTTATGGGCCTCTTGTGGCAGAACTGGTTATGTCCCTTGCCAGTCCTGCGTTGCAAGAAGAGCAATGACCTTACTAAGCATCTGCTTGTTGGAGAAGCAGAACAGGTTCGTTTTCATGAGCCTGGGTCACGCCTGCGCCTTCCCTATCGTCTCCATCCCCTGATCCTTCTCCCTTTGGGCAGGGCGTCTGGGATCAAGAGCTCAGATGAAGGAGTAGTTTATGCTGTTTTTGTCTTCCCAGCATCCATGTGCCCTCTTTTTGGCATCAACACCCTGATTTCCTTTGGTGACTCATCCAACCCTGAGTTTTCTCCATGGCTGAGATTGGGAGACTTTGGCTTCATCCCCTGGCTCAGGAATGGGCATGTGACCTGGCCTGGCAAAATCAGAGCCTCCCATCCCAATGGCCACTGTGATTGGCTCAGGGATGAGCATGTGACCTGGCCTGACAAATCAGAGCCTCCCATCCCGATGGCCACTGTGACTGGCTCAGGGATGAGCATGTGACCTGGCCTGACAAATCAGAGCCTCCCATCCCGATGGCCACTGTGACTGGCTCAGGGATGAGCATGTGACCTGGCCTGGCAAAATCAGAGCCTCCCATCCCAATGGCCACTGTGATTGGCTCAGGGATGGGCATGTGACCTGGCCTGACAAATCAGAGCCTCCCATCCCGATGGCCACTGTGATTGGCTCAGGGATGGGCATGTGACCTGGCCTGACAAATCAGAGCCTCCCATCCCGATGGCCACTGTGACTGGCTCAGGGATGAGCATGTGACCTGGCCTGGCAAAATCAGAGCCTCCCATCCCGATGGCCACTGTGACTGGCTCAGGGATGAGCATGTGACCTGGCCTGGCAAAATCAGAGCCTCCCATCCCAATGGCCACTGTGATTGGCTCATGGATGGGCATGTGACCTGGCCTGGCAAAATCAGAGCCTCCCATCCCAATGGCCACTGTGACTGGCTCAGGGATGGGCATGTGACCTGGCCTGGCAAAATCAGAGCCTCCCATCCCAATGGCCACTGTGATTGGCTCATGGATGGGCATGTGACCTGGCCTGGCAAAATCAGAGCCTCCCATCCCAATGGCCACTGTGACTGGCTCAGGGATGGGCATGTGACCTGGCCTGACAAATCAGAGCCTCCCATCCCAATGGCCACTGTGATTGGCTCAGGGATGGGCACAGGACTGAAAGGCTAATGATTCACTGTCTTAGTCCATCTTGGCTGTTCTAACAACCTACCATAAACTGCGTGGCTTCTAAACAACCAAAATTTATTTCTCACAGCCCTGGAGGCTGGGAAGGCCAAGGTCAAGGTGGGGGCCGATTCATTGTCCGGGGAGAACCCGCTTCCCTGCCTGCTGTCTGCTCGCTGTGTCCTCGCAGCCAGAAGGGGAAGGGGGGTTCCTTTTGTAAGGGCCGTAATCCCACTATCACCGCCCAAGGGCCCCATCTCGTACTATCACATTGGAGGTTAGGGTTTCAGCCTAAGTCGTCTGGGTTCATTCAGTCCATGGCAGATACCAACCGGAGTTGTTTGCTAGAACCAGTGGAAAGCTCATCTCTCTTCTGGGGCTGCTAACCAAGTAGAAAACAACCTCAATATTTTGTAATATGATGAAACCACAGGGAAGAAGCCAAGAGTTGAAAAAAAAAAAAGATAGTTTTCTTTAAAGAAATTTAAAATTTGAAGTAATTTCAAACATACAGAAAAGCTGTGAGCATAGTACAAAGTTAGCGCCATACATTGACCTGGAATTTCCAAGCATAAGCACGTCTTACATTTGCTGAAATGTGAAATTTTCATGCATCCAATACATTTCATTAAATTGTTTTATAAACCAAGTTTGAACATCCAAGACTCACGAGAAAGGTGTCATCTTATTCTTGAGAAAGATATTCTTGAAGGATATCTATCCTTTCAAGAGAGAAAAGTGATACAACTCTCTTCTCAGAAAAAGATTACATATTTTTAATTTAGACCAGAGATAACAAATGGATGTATTCGTTTTGCAGGTAACTCATATAGCTTGGGATAATTGAGCCCAATTTACTTAGCAGTCCTCATTCATGGGTGTCTCCATCCATGAATGTATGGTATGTGTCTGGTACTTTATTGCTAATATGAAAGTACTAGAATTTGAAATGTTATCTATGCAAAAAAATGAGACAGATTGAAGGTTAGCCCTATTTCTCTCTGGGCCAGGCCTTGTTCTAAAAACTCCAAAGTCTTGGGTAGGAGAGGAAGGAATGAAATGACATCTTTTTTTAAAAAAATGTTTTTATTAATTATTTTTATAGAGGGAAGAAGAGAGAGAGAGGGAAACATCCATTGCCTGCCTCCTGCACTCCCCCTACTGGGAATTGAGCCTGTGACCTCTCAGTACATGGGCTGATGCTCAACCAACTGAGCCACACCAGCCAGCGCAAAATGACTGCCCATTTAATCTGCCATAGTCCATAGCAACCTACTTACATATGAATTGCAATTAGTTGTGAAAATGATAAATTATGTTATTTTACATCTTTGCAGTCATTTGGTGGTTTTATTAAACTGTAGATTTGTTTCTGATATTGTGCTCTGTGAGGGCATAATATCCACTGTGTGTGTTATAATGGAGAAAATGGGAAACATTGGGCTAGAACAGGTCTTTTTTTGTTAATCTTCACCCGAAGACATTTTTGTTCCCACTGATTTTTTAATTTAATTTAATTTTTTAGAGAGAGAGAGTGGAAGGGAAGGGAGAGACAGAGAGGGAGAAACATCAGTGTGAGAGAGATTGACCAGAATAGGGCTAGAACAGGTCTTAATAAACCTCTGTCAGGGCTGCCCCAGCCCTAACCCCTTGTGTCCATCAGAACTAATTTGAAAGTGACATTCCAATTAAAACTGGCTTAAACAAAAGTGGGAAATTGTTGA
Organism: Myotis daubentonii; assembly: GCF_963259705.1. Classification (NCBI taxonomy): domain Eukaryota; kingdom Metazoa; phylum Chordata; class Mammalia; order Chiroptera; family Vespertilionidae; genus Myotis; species Myotis daubentonii. The sequence continues at coordinate 12,807,632 of NC_081858.1, forward strand.
CCTTTATATCTGAAAGATCCAGAGTTAGAGCTGAGCTCAGATGTGCTGAAATCAGGGGTCAAACGGTCTCTCTCCCAGCTCTTCTCTCCTTCTTGTGGACTCAGTTCTCAAGCCACATGGTGGCAAGGTGGCTGCCAGCATCCTTGAGACTCAAATCCAACGGGAAAGAGCCTCTCCTCTAGAAGCGCCTTCAACACGTGCGGGGATTTACTCTGATGGATCTACCCTTGAATCAATCCATCCATCCATCACCGTTACCACCATGACACCAGGTGCTGTCCCCAAAAGTGGGGAAAACAACCGCCCTCTGATTCTTGAGAAAACAGATGATGGTGTAACAAGGTGGCATGTGTGGTAATGAGTCACTTGTAATCCAAGGAGCCAGGGAAACTGGTTTTCTTTGAGAGGGGACTTCTCAGAAAGTGTCCGCGTGCCTCTTCCTCCCGCGCTTCCTCTGAACAGTGCGGGTCTTGCAACATTACTTCCCCATCATCCTTCGGCCTCACCGTTGTCCCCTTCCTTCAGGCATGCTTTGCTTGACAGCATGTTTCACTCTTGTCTTAAAGGAAACATCTGACTTTCTGGAAGCATCGTTTAGAAATGTGTTCTGCAGTATAATCGAAAACGCTCCTGTGGTTAATTTAGCCAGATAGCGTGTGTGTGTGTGTGTGTGTGTGTGTGTGTGTGTGTGTGTGTGTGTGTTTCACAACAGGAAGCCCCAGAAGCCAGACAGTTAGGGGCTGTCGGGGACACAGGCTATTTATATGCCCCAGTCCATAATCCTTTGCACATTTTCCTTTATTCTCAGGCCTCTCTTGTTGCAAGATGGCTGTGGTACTCCCTCCTGGCTATGTTCATGATCCTGGCAGAAAGAAGGGAGACAGGCCAAGGCTTTATTTATTTATTTCTGTGATCCTCACCCAAGAATATGTTTATGGATTTCAGAGAGGGGAAGGGAGAGGGAGAGAAAGAAGCACCGATGTGAGAGAGACACATCGGTCAGTTGCCTTCTGTACACACCTGACCGGGAATCGAACCCACAATCTTTTGGTGTATGGGGGATGACGCTCCAACCAGCTGTGCCACACGGGCCAGGGCATCAAGGGGTTTTTGTAAGGATGAAATCAACTAACATGTCTAAGACCATTTAGTGAGAGTAGAGACGTCCCTTGCTCACGGCATCCCCCAGTGCCTAGCACAGTGCCTGGAGCATAGTGGGAATCTGAGAAAGTTTTGTGGAATGAGTCCCCCTGGACTCTGCATGCCCCAAAGAGCAGGTTCTTGGCACATAGTGGGAAGTGGGTGTCAATAAATGGAAGCTGTTATTATTGCTGGGAGCTATTATTATCGGAACCAAACATGCTTGGGAACAAGATCTTCTTTCACTGATGTCATGCAGAAATGACTCTTTTTGTGAGGGGGAAACTCCTCTTTTATTGAAGAAAGATGTCAGAGTGGAGGCCATGGTCCCTGGTGGGAACTATTCTGCCAGATGGCTTCATGGACACACAAAGTTGTTTTGTTTTTTTAAAAATATACATTTTTATTGATTTCAGAGAGGAAGGGTGAGGGATCAAGAAATAGAAACATCGCACTAGCAGCTAGGGCCTAGCTGGTTTGGCTCAGTGGATAGAGCATCGGCCTGAGGACTGAAGATCCTGGGGTTCGATTCCAGTCAAGGCCACATGCTTGGGTTGCAGGCTCAATCCCCAATAGGGGATGTGCAGGAGGCAGCCAATCAATGATTCTCTCTCATCATTGATGTTTCTCTCCCTTTCTCCCTCTCCCTTCCTCTCTGAAATCAATATATTAAAAAAGAGAGAGAGATGGAAACATCAATGATGAGAGAGAATCACTGACTGGCCTCCTCTTGCACGGCCCCACACTGGGGATCGAACCCACAACCTGGGCATGTGCCTCCAGGAACACACAACCCTGACCTCCTGGTCCATACGTCATTGCTCAACCCCTGAGCCACACCTGCCCGACACAAGGTAAGTTCTGGGCAGAGAATTTGAGGAGGAGGATGCTGATGGTGGTGGCGAATGACGTTGGCAGCGAAGGAGGAGAATGAGTTGGTGGGTAAAGCAAACCAGAAAAGAACCCCCTCCACCCTCGACGAAGCACATCTTGGTCCCATTCTTTCCTGCAAATGTGGCAGCGTTATTCCCAGGGAAAGCCTGAGATGAGGTCGATTCCAGGGTACGACACAAGCAAGGATCGGTGCACAAGAAGAAGGCGATGAAAACAGTCGTGAGAATGTGGCCGAGGAGAAAAACCTGAACAGCGCTGGCATCATCTTTTCAACAGTAATTCTCTGCCAGCGTAGGGAACAGGGCTGAGATGTAACGAAAACGCTTTCCCCAGCTGCAGTCTCCTGGCGGAGGGCTGATTCATCCAGCAGGCGTCCTGGAGGACGCATCCCAGACTGCGGGGCCCGTTCACCCGGCGTCACTGCGGACTTCGACGCACGTTTCCGATCGGCCTCCCCGCGCGCGCTCGGGCCGCCCGCCACCCGACCTCTCTCGCGGGTCACGAGCACCGCCTACTGGTTATCGGACCCTCGGCGGCTCGGCCCCGCCCCCGAACGCCACGCGCATGCTCCGCACGTCCTCCACGCTTCCCCGGCTTCTCGCGACAGCCACCCAGCGGCGGCCTGAGTCTCGCGATAAAGGCTCATTGTCTCGCGGGACCGCGCCGGCAGACGGGCTCTCGGGTGGCCCGGGCCGGAGAAGAGGAGTCGCATGTGTCCTTTCAGCTGGCGGTAGTGGCGGGAGCGGAGGCGTCGGCGGCTGTACGACCGCCCGGGTAAACGGTCCCCCGTGATCTTTCCCACTTGGGAGAATCGCGTGTAGAGAGCGTGGGGGGGTGGGGGAGCTAAGGTGCTGCGCCCGGCGGAAGGGGCCGGGCGTCTCCACATCCCCGCCCACATGGGCCCCTCGGTTGTCCCCGGGATTAGCCCCTTGGCTCCCGGTCCCCGCTCTCCCACCTGGACCGCCCTTGTCACCCCAGTTCCCTTACTTTCTGCGCCTCCTCGGCTCTCCTGCCCTATTTTCTCTCCCGAGACTCTGGTCTCCCCGCCCTCTCCCACTCCCATCCCGGCTCCTAACTCCCTTGGCGTGTAGCTGCCCCCACACCCTGCCCTCGGGGCACCTCCGGGGACCCACCCCTTCTTTGTGGGGCCTTTTCTTCCACCTGCTGGGTGGCCTGGGTGGCCTTTATTGCCGCGGGTTTGCACCCCTTCCTAGTCACCCCAGACCTTTTGCCCTCCCCGTCTCCACCGAAGTTGCCCTGCCCGTTCTTCCCCCCATTCTTTCCTCTTGGACGAGTGCCCTCTGCCCCCCAGGCGCTTGCTTCCCCGTAGGCCTGATAAAGACGGTGTGCCCTGTGCCCGGAGCGGCTCGCGTTTTGTGAATCCTAATGGCAGCTTGTATCCTCATCATCCACTTGACAGCGGGGAGATGAAACGGACTTGGGGTTCGGGTTATTCCTGGTGGGGGACGAGGCAGGGCCACACCCGGGCACGGCTGCCCCGGGGTCGCGGCCCGCGGTCGTGCAGATGTGTGTTCTTTTCCCCCGGCTTACAGGTCTGTGAGATGGCTGCTGACAGTTCCGAATCCGGGGGCCATGACTGCAAAGGAGACTCCAGGAGCAATACCAAGTTAGATGCCGATTACCCCCTCCGGGTCCTTTACTGCGGAGGCAAGTGTGCCGCGGCGTTTTTTGTTGTTTTTGTGTTTTTTGCTTACTGTGTGTGTATGCCTTGGGATCATCGTTTCACGTTTGGTTCCCTTCCTCCTTTTTCCATCGGCCTTCGTCGTGGGGTGCATCCTTCATTTGAGACGGGGAGTTGAACACATTTTCCCCACCTGTGCGGGGCTTGTGCCTTGTTACCTGGCCCCCGGCGACGCTAACAGTCCTGTTGGAAGAGAGACATGCAGATAGACTGTTTCAGCCGGATGTTACTGGCTAGTCTCGCTGTTAAAGGAGGTCGCTTCTCGGATATGACAGGGACGCGGGGAAGAAAAAGCTGGGTGCACGCAGAGGCGCCAACCGCTTTGTGCGAGTGTAGCAGAGGGCGGGTGTCAGGAGCCAGGAGGAGGAGGAGGTTTCAGCGATGTGTGTGGGAGGACAGTCTTGGGACAGGGTTCTTGGTTTGATTAAAAATAGCCCTGGCCGGTTTGGCTCAGTGGATAGAGCCTCGGCCTGCGGACCAAAGGGTCCCCGGGTTCTATTCCGGTCACGGGCATGTACCTTGGTTGCAGGCTTCTCCCCGGCCCGGGCCCTGGTTGGGGCTCCTGCAGGAGGCAACCCATCGATGTGTTTGTTTCTCTCACATCGATGTTTCTCTCTGTCTTTCCCTCTCTCTCTCTTCCACTCTCCCTAAAGATCAATGGAAAAATATCCTCGGGTGAGGATTAACAAATATATATATATATTAGCCTAAATCAGGATTCCCTCCTTTGAATATTTGCCTCATTTTCAATACAGAAACATTTGTGAATTGGAAATGCTGTAATTTAAAAAAAAAAATATTTTGTTTTTTTAGAGAGGAAGGGAGAGGGATAGAGAGTTAGAAACATGGATGAGAGAGAAACATCGATCAGCTGCCTCCTGCACACCCTCTACTGGGGATGTGCCCACAACCAAGGTACATGCCCTTGACTGGAATCAAACCTGGGACCCTTCAGTCTGCAGGCAACGCTCTATCCACTGAGCCAAACCGGTTAGGGCGGAAATGCTCCAATCTTATTAGCATCTTGGAAAGTCTCAGAAAACTTTGAAGGTACAAGACAGTAAAAGGGCAAGTAAACACTAATTTTTTAAAGTATATTTAACCGGTTATTATGTGCCTAGCAATGTTTTAAGTGCTGGGGACTGCGTAGGGAGTAAGTCAGAAAAGATCCTTGTTTTCGTGGACCTACATTCTGTGAGTGGAATAGAGACCTCCTCCCCTGGAGTTCAAGGACTGTAGAAGGAGAGGCGATGTTCCTGAGTTAAAAAGTTGTATCAACTCATCCTTTACTGAATATCTTTGACTAGAGGCCCGATGCACAAAATTCATGCAAGAGCATGCCTTCGCAGCCCTGGCGGCAGCTGCCTCGGCCCTCGCAGCCTCAGCTTCGTCCAGAAGGTTGTCTGGAAGATCATCCGCAGTTCGGCCATCTGGTTGATTTGCATATTGCCCTTTTATTATTATAGATAGTGCCTGGTGGGTGTGGCTCAGTGGTAGAGCGTCAACCTATGAACCAGGAGGTCATGGTTCGATTCCCGGTCAGGGTTTCGGGCTCCATCCCCGGTGAGGGGTGTGCAGGAGGCAGCCAATCAGTGATTCTCTCTCATCATTGATGTTTCTCTGTCTCCCTCTCCCTTCCTCTCTCTGACATCAATAAAAACATTTAAAAAATACCTTTGATAGTAATTTAAAATTAGTGTAAAATACCTCAGTAAGAGAGTAGGCGGGGGAACTTCTTGTAGTGTTGGCTGAGTTTTGTTATATATGCGTTTTACTGGGTTATATTGTTTGACTTGAAGTCATGGCCAGAGTTTGCATCCTGACTCCAGCATCACCAGCTACCTGACCGTGGGCAAGTTAACAAACTTCACTGAGGGCTAGAGGCTTATTTCTTGAGGCCTATAAAATAAGTCAGATGATTTGTATCAAGCTTCTGGTACAGCAAATAAGACAAGAATGTATGTACGCCCTAATGGGTTTGGCTCAGTGGATAGAGCGTCGGCCTGCAGACTGAAGGGTCCCAGGTTCGATTCCGGTCAAGGGCATGTCCCTTGGTTGCAGGCACATCCCCAGTGGCAGGTGTGCAGGAGGCAGCTGATCAATGTTTCTCTCTCATCGATGTTTCTGACTCTCTATCTCTCTCCCTACCTCTCTGTAAAAAATCAATAAAATATATTTAAAAAAGGATGTATTACGATAAATGCTAACTATTATTATTATTAGAAAAGTATACTAGTGTAGTTAAGAGCTATTCTTTATATCCTGTTTCATCAAATCTGGAATTCTTTATTTTATAAGATGTACCATTATTTTAGGTTCCACTAAGAAAGAAAAAATGGTCAGATTGACATAGCATAATTATTAGATCATCCCTATATAATGTCAGGTTGTTCCACTTAGTGATGTGACATTTGAAGGTGACTGTGAGATTTTTGCCTTGAAAAGTTAGTTTACAAATAGTAAGTGATTTGTAGAGGGAAATTGATTTTATTTTATTATTTTTAGTAATAGGAAAAGGAAAAAGTATATTGCAAAGAAATGGTAGCAAAGTGCCACTGAAGTTTATAAGTGTGATATTAACCATGTGCCTTTTGCCTCAAACAAGCAAGGCATGATGGTAGCATTTGAAAAGAAGTACAGAAAAAATACTGAAAAAAAGTACAAATGAGGCATTTTGTCAATTTTAAATTAAAGTTATGATGAGTGCTATGTGTGTGTGTATTTAAATTTCTAAATCTTTTTCTCTCCATTTCCCCAGTGTGTTCATTACCAACAGAGGTAAGTTCTTTTAAAATTCTTTTAATTTCTGTATTTGAGATCATTGATTTTACAGCTATCTTGAGAAATTTTTTCTTATTTTTCATTTTCTATCATTTAGTAGTAGATTTTCAACCTTTTAATAGACAAACTTGGTTTAGAATAATTTTATGGAATTACAAATTTTTAGATTTTGAGTCTCATGTGTACATCTTTTGCACTTAGCCATACAGTTTGGGTTTTTGCATGGCACTCATGAATAGTCAGTCAGCTAATAAAACAAGAGTAACTTTAAAGCCAAAATTTGACATGCAGGCAGAGGAAAGCATGAATTATGTGTAAGACTTCTGTTAATAAGCTTCTAAGTCAGGCGCTGTGGGCAAGCCATGAAAATAATGAGGCACCCATGTGCCCAGAGCGAGAAGTAGATGTACTTGTTTTTGCCTGTTTGTTCCCTTTCTAATGGCCCTTCTGTTTGATGGAAAAGAAAGAAATTACTACAGTGAGGAGCTGCCTAGTTTCTTTTTATTTCTGATTTCTTATGGGGCGTTTCCTGGTTGAATATAGATTTCCTGTGGATAAGACAGCAGGTGGAAGTAGTTAGTTTTATCATTCTTTATGTAGCAAGTACTGGGAATGCTTTTAAATGAAAATATATTGGTTGATTGAAAATGTTTTGTTGTAACTCTGTTTATTCTTTTCCCACCCAGTACTGTGAATATATGCCTGATGTTGCTAAATGTAGACAGTGGTTAGAGAAGAATTTTCCAAATGAGTTCGCAAAACTTACAGTAGGTATGAACATTTTTTTTTCTTTCATCAAAACTTGTATACCCAAAACAAATGCACATAAGGTATTATTTTAAAGATACGAAAAGTCTTCTTTTAGTAGGATAATTACAGAATTATAACCTATACTTATGAACTTTAAAACTATCTTAAGTTCTTGGGTTAAAATTCCTTATATCAAATCACACACTGCTTCCTGTGTCTTCTCTCTCTGAGACAGCGTATGTTAAAAATATCACCTTTTTTATATAAAGAAGAGTAAATGATTTAGGGGCAAAAATATATTTTCACTCAGTCATTTAACAAATTATTTCTGTGAGCATACTATATGCTACACCCTGTTTCAAATGATGAGGATAAAGCAGCAAACAAAAGATGTGTTTGGAAATTATATTCTCGAAGGGGAGACAAATAAAATAAGTAAAATGAGACAAATGACATAATTATGTTAAGTAGTGATAAACAGGGAACAGGGAGATAATAATTATTGGGGAAGGCCCTGGCTGATGTGAGTCAGTGGTTAGAGCATCGACCTGTGCACTGAAGAGTCTCTAGTTCGATCCCTGGTCAAGGGCATGTACCTGGGCTGCAGGTTCGATCCCCAGTCCTGGTCAGGCCATGCGAGAGGTAACCAGTCGATGTGTCTCTCTCCATCTCTCCCCTGTTCCCCTTCCCTCCATTCTACTTTCTCTAAAAATCAATGGAAAAAATATCCTCGGGTGAGGCTTAACAAAAATAAAATAATAGTCACGCTCAATTGTTGTAAAATTACTTATTTTTGTATAGGGTTGCTCAAAGGTGATTTGATTTTTTTACATTAGTAGGAAGTGATGTTAATGCTTTTGAAATTTGTTTTTACATCTAGAAAATTCACCCAAACAAGAAGCTGGAATTAGTGAGGGTCAAGGACCAGCAGGAGAAGAGGAAGAAAAGAAAAAACAAAAGAGAGGTGAGACCTAACGCCACGATTTGATGGACACAAACTTCCCTTCCCTCTGCCAGTAGAAATCAGTGATGAAAGCATTTCCAACATCAGTAACGCCCGCCTGTAATTGTAATTCATGAATATCATTCAGAGGGGTACAGAATCTTGTTTTCAGGGGGGAATTGGGTCCGGAATGATTTGTGGCTTTATCAGCAAATTAGACCTAAGAAAACATGCTTTATTTGCTGTATACATATGTAAAAAGCAACCAGCCAACTTGATGATGTGAAAACTTTGTCGCCTTATTAAACTATCTGTGTATCCTATTTAATTAGAGCGAGAACTTTATATAAATTTTTTCTTATTCTGACAGCTCAGTTGACAGTTTTTTTACTGATGTTGCATATACCTGTTTGTCTCTCCTCTGGATCCTGTCCCTTCCCGTTTCTTCTTCCTTAATTATTCTCCCCGTGACTAAAATTAGCCTATAGATATTTTTAGGACTTTGCATCTTTTCAAAAAATTTCCAAAGAGCCCATGTCTTTCTTTGCCTTATCCCCCTGCTTCCCTTCTTAGCCATTCGCTTCCTGTTCACTGCCCAGTCTGTCCTAACCTAACTTTCACGCCACTGAAACCCTCTAATAAGGGTCAGTAATTGCTAAATAATGATAAGAGCATTTGAGGACTCCTTTCTTGAAGTGCTGTACTTCCTTGGTTTCTGGGACGTTCTTTTTCATCCTATCACTCTTCCTCGGTCTTCTGTGCAGACTTCTCCCTTCTGTCCCTCAGAAGGTGATGTTTCCCTGGATTCTGTCTTCTGCCCTCTGACCTTTCATTCTGCTTGTTCTCCTAGGGCCGTGGTCGGCAAACTGCGGCTCGTGAGCCACATGCGGCTCTTTGGCCCCTTGAGTGTGGCTCTTCCACCAAATTTCCATGTGTGGGCGCGCATACAGTGCGATTGAAACTTCGTGGCCCATGCGCAGAAGTTGGTTTTTGGCCTGGGCGCGTCTATTTTGAAGAAGTACTGTTGATATTTGGCTCTGTTGACTAATGAGTTTGCTGACCACTGTCCTAGGGTGATTCTTCGACGTTCGTAACTTGGACACTTAGAAGTCCCCAATCTGTATCTCTGGTCCTGGCCCATGTCTCTACATGGGGAATGTGCATGGTGCCATAGGCGCCTCAGATGCAGGATTTCCAAAGGAAACTTTCTAAGTCCCAAATCTGTGTCTTTTGTTTCCCCTATTTTGGTTAATGACAGCACAGTTTACCCAGTCATCTGAGCCAGACATCTGAGACCCATCTTAGGTTCTCTCGTTTTGTCCCTTTAGTCAGTTCTAAATTCTGTTACATTTCTCTCTTACTTCCTGTCTTTATCCTGTGCCTAGTGGCCGTTGCTATTGCCATTGCTTTAGTTTAGATTTTGATTAATTTCTGCCTGAACTAATGCAGGCTCCGTGGCCTCCCAATCAGCCTAACTCTTCACAGACCCACCCTCCACACTGTAGGGTGATCTTGACAAAACATAAATCTGGTCGTCTCACTCCTGCACATTCAGTGGCTTATCTCCTTCTTCAATGTAAAATCAAATTACAAGCTTGATGTACTGTTCCTTTAATGACTGATACAGGACTTTTTGCTTTTCCGGCTTTATCTGCTGCATAGCCATAGTGTGCTTCATCGAGACAGGTGTAGCTCTCAGATATAATGCCTTTTCTTATCTCTGAACTCGTTCCTTTTCCTGGACTGTTCTTTCTTAAACCTCTCCAGCCAGGACAATTCCTTATTCTGCAGGAGCTTAGATGCCACTTCCACTAGGAAATCTATTCTGTCCTTCAGAAGCAGGGTTAGCCGCTCCTCTTCGAAGCTGTGGTAGTGTCGTATTTATGGATCCTATCTAATAATAAAAGCATAAAATGCTAATTAGACTGGACATCCTCCTGGACGACTTTCCAGACGAAGCCGGGGCTGCAAGGGAAGCCTGGGTCCCGGGTGCCTTCCAGCGGCTGGAGGGAAGCCGGTGCTGGCAGCCGGGGGAAGGAAGGCCTACTCTTGCATGAATTTTGTGCATTGGCCTCTAGGTATAGTATACTAGAGGCCTGGTAGGGTCCCTAGGCCTGGCCTGCGATCAGGGCTGATTGGGCCTTCCTTCCCTCGGCTGCCAGCTGCAGGCTGGGGCCTTTCATCATTCCATGCCGTCCCCTGGTGGTCAGCGCATGTCATAGCAATGGTCAAACTCCCAGTGGGTGTAACTCCTCGTCAGTCGAACTCCTTAGGGGACAATTTGCATATTAGCCTTTTATTATATAGGATTATATAGAATAGCAGGTTGCTGTAAAGATTTAACATTTCTATTTTTATATATTTTTTTATTGATTTCTGAGAGGAAGGGAGAGGGAGCGATAGAAACATCAATGATGAGAGAGAATCATTGATTGGCTGCCTCCTGCATGTCCCACACTGGGGATCAAGCCCAAAACCCAGGCATGTGTCCTGACCCGGAATTGAACCATGTTCTCCTGGTTCATAGGTCAACACTCAACCACTGAGCCATGCTGGCTGGGCTAGATTTAACTTTTCTTGTTGCACTTGACTAGACTTGAGAATCCTTGAAGGGGCTGTGTTCTGTTCGTTTTGTGTCCTTAGTTCAGTGGTTGGCACATAGTACTTAAATATCTATTAAATGAATACTCATGCACGTGTTCATTAATTTTGTATTAGAACAAGCAACTGTAGAAATAAAATTTGGTACCTTTTGAAAGTTAACAACTTTAAAGACAGTATTCTCTAACTATGTTGAAAGTGAAACAACTAATGCTAAGTTCTTCCTTAATAAATAAAGGTGGAAGGGGTCAAATAAAACAAAAAAAGAAGACCGTACCACAAAAGGTTACGATAGCCAAAATTCCCAGAGCAAAGAAGAAATACGTAACAAGAGTGTGTGGCCTTGCAACTTTTGGTGAGTTTAATCTTAAGTGTGTTTTTTGTTTTATTTTGTTTTTTTCATTTATTTTAATTAGCCAATTTAAACCAATCTGATACAAGGTTTATTTTTTAACTTCACTTGTCCTAGGTCAGTGGTTGACAAACTGTGGGTTGCGAACCACATGCGGCTCTTTGGCCCCTTGAGTGTGGCTCTTCCTAAGCCTTAGGAGTACCCTAATTAAGTTAATAACAGTGTACCTACCTATATAGTTTAAGTTTAAAAAATTTGGCTCTCAAAAGAAATTTCATTTGTTGTACTGTTATTTGGCTCTGTTGATTAATTGAGTTTGCTGACCACTGTCCTAGGTTATAGAAAGTAAATGACATTAATTAAATTTCTGCTATTAGTCTTTGAATAACCTTACATTAGCTTTGTTTAGGGAGGCAAAAATACAAATTACTTACTTTTCTTATTGAGACCTAATATATTGACTTTTAATTACAGTTTTCCATGTGTTTGAAGGAAACCTCTTTTTATTTCCTTCCAGAGCAATTATTAGGACACAGAGTTTCTTTTAAAAGACAATTTTCTTTCTTTTTTTACACCAAGCAACAAATGTAACAAACAGTTGCTTTTTGATCTTAAGTGTGTTTAAAGCATGTGAACTCTCTATATATTTCTCTTTCTAAAAATCTGGAATCATAAAAATTTCATGGGTCTGTTTTTGCTAAGAAGATACAGGATAAGATTCTGCATTTGTTACTATAGCTTCCAAATCAAATTTGGAAGACATTTTAATGTCTTTCGCAGAGAGAACTGGTTTTTTTTCCTCTCCAGAATTCCTGCATGGGCACATTTTATGTAGAATGAAGAGGGCAAGGATAGGGTTCCTTTTGACGCCCACCAGTGAGTGCTGCTCCTTTGGCCCTGTAACTTGGAGGGTTGCAAAATGACTCGTCCCCTCTGGGAATGACCGTAGAGGGTGAGGGAAGGTGGTGGTGGCAGAAGGTCCTGCGGGGAGGCCTTGAATGAATAGTGAAACTGCCAATCAAGGCCCCTTTGTGTGACAACACAGATTGGAAAACAATCACTGGACCACATTACAAATATTAGGTTTATTTCTCTGCTGTAAATTATCTTTTTTTTTTTTTTTTAAGAGATACAGAAGAATAAAGAAAGGGATATAAACAAAAGAACTTCATTGTACTCAGAAGTGTATATGTAATGGAATTCATGTGTTCCTGGATTTATTTATTTATTTGTTTGTTTATTATTATTTTTTAAACCTTCACCCAAGGATATTTTTGCATTGATTTTTTTAGAGAGGGGGAAAGACAAAGAGAAATATCTATGTGGGAGAAACACATTGATTGGTTGCCTTCTGCATGCGCCCTGACCAGGGCCCTGGCTGGGGAGGAGCCTGCAACTGAGGTACATGCCCTTGACTGGAATTGAACCCGGGACTCTGGTCCGCAGGCCTACGCTCTATCCACTGAGCCAAACCAGCTAGGGCCCTGGATTTATTTTGATCTTACTATATGAGTCATGAATATTATGGGTGATGGTATTTTAAGAACTGAGGCAGTATGTTTACCTTGAATTGTTGCATTAAGACCACTGCCTGTGATGGTGATTATTGTTCTGAAAGGAATATGAAACCTATGAATGCAGTCTGTTTTATGAATTTAAAATGCAGATTAAATTTCAAAATGGAAAAATGTCCTTGACACACAATTCTGATTATAGTTTTGTTGTTTCTTTTCTTAAAATAACAGAAATTGATCTTAAAGAAGCACAAAGATTTTTTGCTCAAAAATTCTCCTGTGGTGCCTCAGTGACAGGGGAGGATGAGATCATCATTCAGGGAGACTTTACAGACGACATCATTGATGTCATTCAGGAAAAATGGCCAGAGGTGAGTCTATGGACCATACACATCTGTAGAAATAAGTTACTATGGCAGGTTGCTTTCATGTTATTTTCTATCACAACTCATGAGATGTAATTTGTGTTTTATAGGTGGATGATGATAGTATTGAAGATCTTGGAGAAGTGAAGAAGTGATTTTGAGAATTTGTCTGTATTTAATGGTCTGAACTGAGAGTTGGCCAAAGGGAGAGAGGCCTTTTGAAAAGAAAAAATATTTATCCTACAGTAAAACTGTGGACTACCCTCGCCCTTGGCATTTTCACTGTTCTGTACAAGGCTGCTTGTGTTTTGTTTTGTTTTTTTATTGCCAAAGTCCTATAAACAGGGAAGACTGTCATGCTTATGCATGAAATAGAATTTAGTCAAATAAAAATTTTTGGTCACTTGGTCCTGACTTCTCTTTCTGTCTTTTAAACTTTTTATTTTTGGAAAAACACTGTAGACTTTTTGTGGGAAGTTTATTTTGTGTATCATTTTCCAAGTGGTCGTGATTTAATCTGGTTTAAAGCTGAGAGACGTTTTAAAGAATTGTAATTGGGCTTCATCCCCAGGCATAATCATCTCCTTGCTTCTTCTGTGTGATAGTTCTGAGATGCCTGAGCATCTGATAGATTTGTGGTTGAATGGGCTTCATTGTTACCAACCAAGTCCACTTTGTGGGCCCGTAAACATACTGCTGGTTGGAGTTGTTCAAGCTACTCTGAATATTATTCACCAAGCATATGACAAGCCTTAAAACCATCTGCACTGTTTGACCCAGTAAACCACTTCTTTGACATTATCCTAAAGGTATGTCTTATGTTCATCAAGATGTTACTCCTACTGTCAAAAAAACTGCAAATGATATGAATGAACAATTGAGAGATAGTTAAAGAAATGATGGTGCATTCATATAGTAGACTATTACACCTATATTTTAAAATATTTTCCAAGAATACTTGGAAACATGTTTAATAATGTTAAGTAGGGGGCGGACCCCAAATCCGTTTCATACATTGTCATCGTTCTGGGTGGAAGGCCATTTACAGAGGCCTTGTTCTGGCTATCTGAGTGTAAACTCCTGCTAACCAGTTGCAGATATTATAAACCCATGTTCAATATATTGTCTGGGAAATAGCAACTGAAACATGTTTTTCTCACAAGAGAAACACCATTATAATGAATGCACTAAACAAATTTAAACTTTTGTTTTTATAAAGGTCTTAAGCCAGGTGCTACAAGTTGAAGACTGGTGGTATTTTAATTGCTATAGATTCTTTTAATAAATTTAGAACCTATTGTTTATTGCCATGCAAATTACAATCTTGAATGTTTTTATAAATAATTAAAATCTTAGAATGTGTAGTAAAGATGTAAATTTAAGAAAGAAATTCTGCATTAACTGTGAATTTTACTAAATATGATCTGATGAAGCAAATTCATCCATCGAGACCATGCGGTGTGTGTTATGTATGCTGTTGGTGCTGGAAGATGTCTGTATGCCTATATCAACACATGTGACTTCATGTAAAGGTTCTTAATGTTCACAGTTCTTGGCAAATGCAGTTTCAATCCATATATAGTCAGCAGTGGATGTTACTGCAGGAAAATGCAGGATTAAAATTGTCCTTGTGTATAACATGTGTGAATGTGTTTCTTTGACCTGAATTTAAAATAGAGTATATTTTAATCTCTAATTAAAATGAAGTAGTAGAACAAGGCTTGACTTTAATTCATACATTCTATTTATGTGTGTTTTGTGGAATGTTTTCACAGTCTAGTATTTTTAGCAAAAAGAATACTAACCCTTAAACAGCCTACCTCATAATATGTGTAGGAGATTTGCCATGATTAAGCTGGCAACTTCAAATGCAAATACAGTTTTGATATACAGTATTTTAAAAATATGTATTTATTGATTTGAGAGAGAAACATCCATCAGCTGCTTCCTTCATGTGCCCTGACCGGGAATTGAACTGGTGACCTTTTGGTGTGTGAATGATGCTCAGCCAACTGAGCCACACCGACCAGGGCTGGATAAGCTATTTTTAATAACTTGTCAGAATTTTCTTTCTTGATTTTAAATTCTAAGACATTGTCTTGGTTCTCCTAAAACATGAGTCTATCCTATGAAGGCAAGTGTCACCCAGATCAGTGAAGCTTGAAAGCAAACTGTAATTTTGTTTTTCCATTTCAGATTTTATAAACACAATGGTGTGTTTTGCTAATTCACAATCAAAAAATAAAGTTGAAATACTATCAGACTATTTGGTAACTTGTCTTGGCAGCAGTGCCAGCGTATGGGTTAAGCAGTAGGGGGTGGGTGACCAGGGATTAAATGTATTATTTACTTGTCAGGGATAAGTATTTTTTCATAGTTCATTTTCTATATAACATGAAGAGTAAAAGGGGGAAGGAGGGAGGACTATGAAACAACACGCGAAAAGGTTTAGGTTCAACCCAGAATGTGGTAAATTTTGTCATAAAGTTGCAAGATTCTCATTGCTGTTCAAGAGCTACATCCAGAGTCTAAACAATTTTTTTTAATTGCGATTTTTTAAAAACTCGACTATTTATATTTTATTGATTTTTTACAGAGAGGAAGGGAGAGGGATAGAGAATTAGAAACATCCATCAGCTGCCTCCTGCACACTCCCTACTGGGGATGTGCCCGCAACCAAGGTACATGCATTTGACCGGAATTGAACCTGGGACCCTTGAGTCCGCAGGCTGATGCTCTATCCACTGAACCAAAACAGTTAGGGCTTAATTGCGATTCTTAGTTTAGATCTGTCTGCTGGGCTGGCCAACAAGTATTGGCTACCAGGGCTGGTGTCTTCCTCCCTCCATGTACTCGTTTGAATGCCAGATACTGTTCTCAGTGTCAGTTATACACAGCAGCTAAAAAGCTCGCAGTTCAGTGGGGCCAGACTCAGGGTGGGCAAACTTTTTGACTGGAGGGCCACAATGGGTTCCTAAACTGGACCGGAGGGCCGGGAGGGCCGGAGCAAAAGCATGGATGGAGTGTTTGTGTGAACTAATACATGTTAACGCTGCTGCTGGTGAAGGGGCGGAAGGGAGAGCAAGAGAACCCTCCGCTCTTTCGGCTCCGAGGGCCGGATAGAACAGCCGAGGGTCCGGCCCGCGGGCCGTAGTTTGCCCACGGCTGGGCCAGAGGGAACTAGGTGAGCAACTCAAATGCCATAACCCAGGGTGATGGGGACAGAAAGTTTAATTTTCGTCCTTTATTAACCTGTCTTGCGGGCCGTATATTCTGAGATTAATCATTCTTGAGTCCCAGGCCCGGATTCGGAAGCATGAAGCGTCGTGAGAGCGGTGTCCGCACGTGGTCTGGTGGGAGCCAGCTTCCCGCATCTGGTTGCGCTGCTACCGAGGTATCGCGAGAGCCGGGGCGGGGGGGGGGGGGGGGGGGCGGCCCCGCCCCTGGCGCGTGAGGTCCTCCTGGCAGGCGGTTTGGGGGGCGCGCTTGGGCCGGCTGGGCCGAGGGCGCGGGGCTCCCGGGCTCTGGGCTTCCCCCCCACCCCCACCCTGTGGGCAGACGCGCTATGGCGTTTCCAAGGTGACGCTGCGCACAGCGACTTTCTCCGGGGGCGGAGGAAACACCTATGAACCCTACAGTGACCTTCCTCGCCGGGCGCCAGGTGAGCGGCCTGGGCGCCACCGGCAAGCAGACCTCGGGCACAGTGTGCATTTTGGCCAAACTCGGGTGGCCTTTGGGGCACGGTTTCCGCTTCAGATTTAAAATAAGGGAAACCGGAGGGATGGAGTGTCATATCCCGTTTCCTTATCTCAAAAGAAACCTGTTGTCCAACCCAGGCGTTAAGACCAGTGGTGGGACCAGGTGCTCACTTCTTTCTTTCTTTTTTTTTTTAAAAAATAGATTATTATTTTTTTAAATATATATTTTATTGATTTTTTTACAGAGAAGAAGGGAGAGGGATAGAGAGCCAGAAACATCAATGAGAGAGATCCAATCAGCTGCCTTCTGCACGCCCCCCAGTGGGGATGTGCCCGAAACCAAGGTACATGCCCTTGACCGGAATCGAACCTGGGACCCCTGAGTCCGCAGGCCGACGCTCTATATCCACTGAGCAAAACCGGTTCGGCTGCTCACTTCTTTTTTAAGAGAGAGAGAGAGAGAGAGAGAGAGAGAGAGAGAGAGAGAGAGAGAGAGAGAGAGAACAAGAACATCTATGTGAAAGAGAAACACGGCCCCCCCTACCCCAACCTGGGATGAGCCGGCAACCCCGTCTGTGCCCTGATGGGCAATCAAACCGGCACCGGAAACCTGTGGATGCATGGACGATGCCCTCCAACTGAGTCACACGGGCCACAGGGCAGGTGTTCACTTCTTAATGATGACAGTGGGCATTTGTAGAGCGGCTCTCTCTAGGCCACCTCCCTTCCTGTCCTTAACTTATACACAGTGACCTGCCAGTGCGGGAGCACTCTGCAACTCTGGTTTACAAAAAAAAAAAAAGCATTGAAAGTGAACTTGCTCTAGGTTTGCATTCATCGGTATGCGATGGGATGAACTTTTTTTGTATACTTGGCCTGTTGCCTGTTTTCCGGTACTAGAATATATGCTCCTTGCTGTATCCCCAACCACTTGGTGCTCAGTATTTGTTGAACAAATGAATGAATGAATGAATGAATGGCTTACCAAAGACTGGAATTCAGGTCTTGTGATTCAGAATCCCTTAACTCCAAATTCCTTTTCTTATGTGTTTAGTTACTAGTAACTGTAACCCATTCGTTGTTTCTGTTTATTTACAAATTGTATTTTTCAGAAAGCAGGAATGATGTACATGGCCTCCACTAACTTTTCAAGATAGAATTCTTTATTTTTTAAATTGATTTCAGAGAGGAAGGGAGAGGGAGAGAGAGATAGAAACATCAATGATGAGAGGGAATCATTGATCAGCTACCTGGTGAGGACTGAGCCCACATCCCAGGCATGTGCCCTTGACCAGAATTGGACCTGGGACCCTTCAGCCTGCAGGCTGACGCTCTATCCACTGAGCCAAACTGGCTAGGGCAAGATAGAATTATTATTTTTTTAAATACTAGAGGCCTGGTGCATGAAATTTGTGTACTCGGAGGAGGGGGGAGTCCCTCAGCCCAGCCTGCACCTTCTCACAGTCTGGGAACCCTCAGGGGATGTCCAACTGATGGCTTAGGCCCTCTCCCCACGGACACCCTTAGTGCTGCCACAGAGGCCGGAGAGGCTCCCACCACCACCGCTGCGCTTGCCAGCCATGAGCCTGGGTTCTGGCTGAGCATTGCTCCCCCTGTGGTAGCTCACTGACCACCAGGGGGCAGCTTCTGCATTGAACGTCTCCCCCCTGGTGGTCAGTGTGCATCATAGTGACTGGTTGTTCTACCTTTCAGTTGATTTGCATATTAACCTTTTATTATATAGGATATTTTTTATTGATTTCAGAGAGGAAGGGAGAGGGAGAGAGAGATAAACATCAATGATGATAAAGAATCATTGATCCACTGCCTCCTGCATGCCCCACACTGGGGATCAAACCCACAACCCAGGCATGTGCCCTGACCATGCCTGGTTCAGAGGTGACCTCCTGGTTCGAACCGTGACCTCTTGATTCATAGGTCGATGCTCAACCACTGAGCCACACCACCTGGTTTCAAGATAGAATTCTTAAAGTAATACATTTAGCTCTTTATCTCATTGATGGGAACAGTACCATATTTTGAAATGTAACTTAAAATCTTAATAGCTAATGCTTGTTGAGTGCCTGTGATGTGCCAAGTACTATGAAGTACTTTACAGAGCTTCTCTTGCCCCTGAGTAATCCACACAACTCTAAGAATAATCAGTGCTGTTATTGCCATTTTATAGGGAAGGAAACTAAGGCTTAAAGTTAAGGAACTAGTCCAAGATTCTAGAGCCACCCAGTGGCTAATTCTGGACCCCCACTTAGGTCAGACCAACTTTCCTGCACTAGATTTTAAAATGATGTATGCTTAAAAGGGAATTACTGTAGATAATTTTGGTGGGTATGAAAATGGCATTATGGTTATATAAAAATGTTCATTTTTAGAGATGCATACTGAAGTATGTATGAGTGAAATGTATTTTTTTCATCAACAACAAAAAGGGAAAAAAATTGAAACAGATGTGGCAAAATCTTGATAATGGCAGGACCTGGGTTCTGAGCATAGAGGAGTTTATTGTGCTGTTCTCTGTCTTCTGTGTATGTCTGAAAACTTTCCTTTATAAGATTCGTTTTTTTATTAGGTGTGTTGAGTTTGGATTAGTACCAATGTTAAGTTGATAGAGTGAGTTTATATAGATGTGTTAAGTGCTATGAAGATTATTTACTTTTAACCAGTAATTATTTCATGTTTCTCTTTACTTGATTGCTCCAGAATTGCTGGAGCAGGTGAGGGATAATATTGTTGGTTGATACAAGAAAAGGGTTGACAGCAAAGAAAAATGCAGAGATGGGTTCATTTGTAATTTAGCCACTTAAAATTTTTTTTAAAAAATATGTTTTTATTGATTTCAGAGAGAAGAAGGGAGAGGGAGAGAGATAGAAACATCATTGATGAGAGAAAATCTTCCACCGGCTGCCTCTTGCACACCCTTACTGGGGATCAAGCCTGCAACCTGGGCATGTGCCCTGACCATGAATGGAACGGTGACCTCCTGTTTCATGAGTCAACACTCAACCCCTGAGCCCCACCAGCCGGGCCAGTCCCACTTTTTGAGTGGTGTGTGTGGTATTACAAAATGATAGAAGCAGTGAACAGTAGGTGTGATCGTGGTTTAAATATACATAATTTTGATGCCACATTATAAAGAGCAAATAAAACTTAGCTAACATCACTACCTTGAATTGGCAGCACAAGAAGATATAATTATTTGGAAAACAGGCTTTGGCTGATTTATCCTATTGATGAGTTTTATTTTCTGTGAAACCACTTTCTGTGATTAGAACATCGGGTCAGAGGTTGAGATTTCCACTATCGAGAAACAACGGAAAGAGCTGCAGCTGCTCATTGGAGAACTGAAAGATCGAGACAAAGAGCTCAATGAAATGGTTGCAGTACACCAGAGACAACTTCTGTCGTGGGAGGAGGATCGGCAGAAGGTGTTGACGTTGGAAGAGCGTTGCAGCAAATTGGAAGGTCAGAAATGCGTGCAGCCACGACTGGTACTAGTATGCACTTCTGTAGGCTCCACATGAAAAGGGCTCACGGCACCCTCTGCCCTGGAGTTCAGTGTCAGTGACAGTAGGAGGACCGTGAATACCCACTATCAAACAGACAAATACAATGTGAATTAAAGTCAGATGAACAAAGTGCTTACATGTGGAAAGAGTGCTGAGTAGAGCTCCAGTTAACACTGTGTTAGGAGTGAACCTTTAGAAATTGTGGTTTGTTTTTAACTTATTGATTGATTTGAGAGAGAGAGAGAGAGAGAGAGAGAGAGAGAGAGAGAAGAGAAGAGAGAGAAACATTGATGTGAGAGAAACATTGACTAGTTGCCTCCTGCACACACCCGACTCGCAACCTGGGTATGTGCCCTGACTGGGAATTGAACCTGCCACCTTTTGGTGTATGGGATGACACTCCAGACAACTAAACCATACTGGCTGGAGCTATAATACAAACTTTTAAAAGAAGAATTATCGCCAGAACTGGTTTGGCTCAGTGGATAGAGCGTCAGCCTGTGGACTGAAAGGTCCCAGGTTCGATTCCGGTCAAGGGCATGTACCTTGGTTGTGGGCACATCCGCAGTAGGGGGCGTGCAGGAGGCAGCTGATCGATGTTTCTATCTCTCTATCCCTCTCACTTCCTCTCTGTAAAAAATCAATAAAATGTATTTAAAAAAAAAAAAAGAAGAAGAAGAATTATCTTTAAAAATTTTTTTTAGCACAATTATTTTTTAACGATGTATTGGAAAAGAATGCATTTTAAGCTTCAGCTCTGACCACAAATAAGTGACTGGTGAAATTTCCCTCAGGTGAACTACATAAAAGAACTGAAATAATCCGGTCACTCACAAAGAAGGTAAAAACCCTGGAATCTAGTCAGACGGAATGCCAGACAGCTCTGCAGAAGACTCAGCTCCAGCTTCAGGAAATGGCTCAGAAGGCAACCCATTCCTCTCTCCTTTCTGAAGACCTTGAGGTGGGTTTGATTTTGTGATCAGCCTCACTAGCTCAAATTGTGGTTGTGTTTCAGTTATTGACGATTTACTGGTCTATTTCAGTGGTTCCATTAAAAATGCATGTGCGTGTGTGTGAAAGTATAGCTGTGCATCGTCCTAGTCTTGTACTCATTGTACTGCTCTGTTAGCTGTCTGTCCTGCCGATGAAGCTACATGACAACCCTTTTCTAACTGTTGGGCCATTTGGTTCAATAACATCTATCATTTTATCAACAATGGATTATTTTGGAAAGCCTTTCTCAAAGTCTGAGAGCAGTATCACTAAGTTTTGGGCACTTCAAAGAACTGTGTCTTCTAAAGAACTGTGTCTTATCTGATGTGATAAACAGATATCTAACCCATGTTAGAGGCATATTAGAAATAAAATCTGTAAGATTGATGAACTGGGTAGTCCTCAGTTATCTCAGCCGTGGGCAAACTACGGCCCGTGGGCCGGATCCGGCCTGTTTGAAATGAATAAAACTAAAAAAAAAAAGACCATACCCTTTTATGTAATGATGTTTACTTTGAATTTATATTAGTTCACACAAACACTCCATCCATGCTTTTGTTCCGGCCCTCCGGTCCAGTTTAAGAACCCATTGTGGCCCTCGAGTCAAAAAGTTTGCCCACCCCTGAGTTATCTTTTTAAAGATTTTTTATTGATTTCTACAGAGAGAAGAAGGGAGAAAGAGAGAGAAAGGTAGATGAAGGGGAAACATCAATCAGCTGTCTTCTGTATGACCCCACTGAGGACTGGGCCCACAACCTCTCGGTTCATTGGTTGATGCTCAACCACTGGGCCACACTGGCCTGGTATCAGACATTTTTTTTTGAGCTCATGCTTTATGAGAAGCACAGAGAGAAAGCCATTTTTTATTCCATCCTTCATATTCTTCTTGTTTCATAGTGATGATATTCAATATAAATCTTGGTAATACAATGGGGCTTAATAATTTACAATAATAGTATAGCTTTTATCGTATGCCTCTTTTCTTTTTTTGGATTACTATAGTAGAGAGTTTGTAATTGTAAACTAAGTAAAAACTATTCTAGAATCTATTGATATGTTCAATTTAAAAATGGAAGTATTTCAGCCCTAGCCAGTTTGGCTCAGTGGTTAGACTGCCGGCCTGTGGACTGAAGCGTCACGGGTTCAATTCCATTCAAGGGCACATGCCCAGATTGCAGGATCAATCCCCAGTGTGGGGCATGCAGGAGGCAGCCAACCAATGATTCTCTCTCATCAATGATATTTCTATCTCTCCCTCCCTCTCCTATCCTCTCGGAAACCAATAAAAATATATTTTTTACAAAAGGAAATATTTCCGTCAGCTCAGGCTGCCATAACAAGATGCCATAGACTGGGGGGATTAACGAACAGAAGTTTCTTTCCTCACAGTTCTGGCAGAGAGAAGTCCCATATCAGGGTGTCTGCCAGCAGGGTCAGTTTCCTGGGAGGGCTCTCTTCTTGGTCTATAGACAGCCACCTTCTTGCTGTGTTGGGAACAGAGAGAATGAGCAAGCTCTCTGGTATCTTATAAGGATACTAATCCCATGATGGGGTCCTGCTCTCATGACCTCTAATTCTAATTATCTCTCAAAGGCTCATCTCCAAATATCACCACTTTGGAGGTTAGGGCTAATGCATTATGGGGGCTGCATAGCTGGAAGATATTTCTAAATTAATAAACTATTTTTAGAGCAGTTTTAGGTTCACAGGAAAATAGAGTGGACTGTACAGAGATTTCTCATACACCCCCCACCTCCCACCCCATTATGGACATTTTTACCATGGTGGTGCATTTATCACAATCAGTATATACATACAGGACATATCATTATCACCAAAAGGGTTTTGACAAATGTATAATGACACATATCCAGCACTGTATCGTACGGAAAAGTTTCACTCCCTGAAAGCTCTCTGTGCTCCATCCCTCCCTCCCAGAGCCCCTCGCAACCACTGATCTTTTCACTGCCCCCATAATTTTGCCTTTTCCAGAATGTCATATGGTTAAAATGTATGGTTAGAATTGTAGTCTTTTCACACGGAGGAAACTTAACTGTACTTAGTAATATGCAGTTAAGTTTCCACCATGAAGGTATCTTTTTAAAAGCCTGGTTATTCTTTTTTCCTAACCAGTAAATACATCATGTACACTACACATGTCAAACTCAGAGGTTAACACGGGCCAAATAAACAAGTGGGCCGCAAAAAAACAAAAGCTCCAATTTTCATAGAAACGTAGGTTTATTTCAATAGAGACATGCTGAATACAAAGGGCTGAAATAAATGAATCATTGTTAACATAAAATAATAGAACATTTTAATAAAAATTAATATTTTTTCTTGAACATTAACTTACAAGACACTGAATAATTGCACAAATTAATAAGTGTAACGCAATAAACCTATTTTTCTTGTTCTCTGAAAGTGAAATATTTCCTGTTGCGCACACCAAACAGGTCAGTACAAGACTAATGACGTGGCCATCGGCTGCTAAAATATTCGCTGCTAGTATTAGTGGAGAGAAGTGGTGCGCCTGCGCATAAGGTGCATAAGGGAAATAAATGCAACACGATTATAGTAATCCGTCATTAGCGAACATTGTAGTTCATTATTAATAATTATGTATAACAGGATATTGTCAAAATTAAGTTATGAAATTTTTATTAAAATGTTTTTACATACCGTTATATTGGCTGGGCCACAAAAATATTCATTGTGGGCCACATGTGGCCCATGGGCTGCGAGTTTGACATGCTTGATATATACACTAGTTATATCAGCTATAGTTCTCTGGTTTAAAAAAAATCTGGCAAGTGGCAGTACCCCAACACAAAGTAAAAAATAATGCACAGAAGTTCACTACTACTTTATTTTAGCAAAGGAAGTCTGTTTTCATTCATTCATTTTCTTCTTTCTTGCCAACCTAGAATTATACATAAAAGACATTAGGGAGTAGACATGTTTATAAACATGTTTATAAACATAATTCAGTAGAGCAAACACTTGTATTGAGAGGATGCTAGAGGTAATGGAGAAATAGATGTTTGTATTCCTTTTGATGACTGCTTACTTAAGCCCATTTTGTTACAAAAAAAAAAGTTAAAGAAAAAAAAAACAAAATAGAAGAATGAACACAGAGTGTGGCTGCTGACAGTAATGAAAGCTTTTCAATGGCTCATACATTAGCATTTATGTGTTGTTCCCTTGCAGGCTAGAAACGAAAATCTCAGCAATACGTTAGTGGAACTTTCTGCTCAGGTAGGACAGCTACAGGCTCGAGAACAGTCTCTCACTACAATGATAAAGCTAAAGGTAATTCAGAATAATACAATCTCCATCTGCTGGGGTGCTTTGTAGTTTATAAAGTACTAGAGGCCCGGTGCATGAAAATTCATGCACTGGAGGTGGGAGCCCTCAGCCTGGCTTGCCCCCTCTCACAGTCGGGGAGCCCTCAGGGGCAGGAGGCGACCCCGCGATCGGGGAAAGGCGATGCCCCCATCACACCTCTGCTGCTGCCACTGCTGGCAGCGCAAACCTCGGCCGGCCCTGGTTACCTGAGCCTCGGGCTGGCCCTGGGCAGCTGGGCAGCCACCATCCGAGGCTTGCCTGTGCCTTGGGCCGGCCCTAGGCAGCTGGGGGGCTGAGGCCGGGTCCAGCTGGACTGTGCACCTGCTGCCTGCCCCCACCCGGCTGGGCTTAGAGGACTGGGTGCTGCCATCTTGTGGCTGTGGGCATCACCATCTTTGTGACAGAGTAACAGTTCATTTGCATATTTCCTCTTTATTAGATAGGATAGTCACATACACAATCTTACTTAAGTCCATAGCTATGCAGATTGATAGAGCTACCATTTCAGAAATGAGAGAAGCGAGTTTGAAATGATGTCCTCAAGGCATTGGGAGAGGAGGCAAGACTCCACTTTTGGTTTCTGTCTCCAAGTCCCATTCCATGGTCTAGCATGCCCGGATTAACCCGGATTAACTCGTTTTCTTCCGAGGGATCCATTGTTAGGTCTCATGGCAATCAGAATGCTTGTTAATTTTTTTTTTTTTAATTCTCACCCAATGATATTTTTTCCATTGATTTTCAGAGAAAGTAGAAGGGGGTGGGTAGAGAAAGAGAGAGAGAGAGACACATCAATTGGTTGCTTCCCACATGCGCCCCGATCAGGGACATGGATCGAACCTGCAACCCAGGCACATGCCCTTGATCAGGAATTAAACCTGAAACTGTTTGGTCCACAGGCTGTGGCTCTAACCACTTATCAAACCAGCCAGAGCTTGTTAATTTTTTTTTTAATGGAGAGAAAAATTGTTAGCAATCAAGCAGTTTTATATATTTACTAGAGGCCCGATGCACGAAATTGGTGCAAGAGGAGGCCTTCCTTCCCCTGGCTGCGGGCACTGGCTTCCCTATGGCACCCGGGACCCGGGCTTCCCTCTGGCTGCTGGCACCCAGGACCTTGGCTTCCCTCGCAGCCCTGGCTTTGTACGGAATGTTGCCCGGAAGGATGTTCGGTCTAATTAGCATATGAAGCTTTTATTATGATAGATAGTGACTAACATGTCATGAGCAGTGATTGATAAACAGTCTCTTTTGCCATAACACACATGTTTGACAACTGGCAAGTGGGGGAATGATGTTGGTAGCGTGGGACAACCTTGCTAATTCATATGTGATTTCCCCCTCCCCCAGCACATTAATGTTTTGAAGTGATCAGGGCCAAGTTTTCTTAATATTAAAGAGAAAAATATTAAAAGCTCCAGAATTTCTTTTTTTTCTTTTTTTTTTTTTAAATATATTTTATTGATTTTTTACAGAGAGGAAGGGAGAGAGATAGAGAGTTAGAAATATCCATGAGAGAGAAACATCGATCTGCTGCCTCCTGCACACCTCCTACTGGGGATGTGCCCGCAACCAAGTTACATGCCCCTGACCGGAATCGAACCCGGGACCCTTGAGTCCGCAGGCCAATGCTCTATCCACTGAGCCAAACCGGTTTTGGCACCAGAATTTCTTTAGTTAAGTAATGACCAGCTTCATGGCTTCAGCAACCACTGTGGGTTCCGTCATAGCAAACTCTCGGCAGGGCTGTGAGTGCTAATGATGCTGCTGAAAAGGCTTGGCCAGCTAATGCGTCTGTGTTGGCATTTGCTGAACTGTGTTCATGTACTTAATAGGGATGTTGGGATTTGCTAACGTCGGTCTGATCACAAAGTTCCATCAGCTATTGAATGGTCTGCCCAACCCTTTTCTTCTCCATGAGTCCTCCTAGTGTGAGGTGTGTAGACTGTGAGGTTTTTCATGAACATGCATGAGATGCTGGAGCAGAAAGCTGTGACCTTAGGCAGGAATAAAACCTGCTAATAGTTATCCCATTTGAGTCGGGGAGGGAAAGAACTCTTACTATTTTTATACTTTTAGGTATTGTTTGAATTGCTTTTCAACCAGCAGATATCCTCTTTTTGTAATTTAAAAATTACCTCAACAGTAAGAGGTTCTGATCTGGGTAGGTTTGGGATAAGGTCTTGGAGTCTGTCATTTTAGCAGCTGAAAAGAAGGGGAGGGAGAGTGGGGCCCCTGGAATTTATCTGTGATTCAAAGCATAAGCCCCCTCAAGGGCCACCAGCCCTCCTGTTATTGCAGTTTTCCAGGGAGTTGAGTTGTCTGGTTCTAAGCTTTTCTGAGACAGTAAGCTAGGGTGGGTGGCACTGGGTTCTGGGGCCAGCTGGTTGGTTCAAATGGGAGTTCCATCACTAACTAGTTGTGTAACCATGGGCAATTTACTATTGACTCATGGGTCACCTGAGGATAAATATAGCCCCTATCTCAGAGAGTTACCGTGTGGATAAAATGAGTTAACACGTGAAAAGTGCATAGACTGAAACCTGGCACACAATGACTTCTTAATACCAAGTGTAATCTTCATATTGATTAGTGGGAATTTAAAAATCTTCTGTAATAGTTTCCAAATGTGGTTTTTAGGACAAAGATATTATTGAGGCAGTCAATCACATTGCAGACTGTTCGGGGAAATTTAAATTGCTAGAGCAAGCCTTGCGCGACGCCAAGATGGTGGAGACGTGTATCGTGAAAGAAAAGCAAGACTATAAGCAGAAATTGAAGACCTTTAAGATTGAAATCAATAAACTAAAAGGTAAGGAAGAGATATAAATGTAAGCATTTTATTCTGGGAATATATTCCTTCATTCAGGTTTACCGAATCTTAGGATCAAGAGTAGATCTGTTGCTGGCTAGGTCCCACCATGGAATGTTCATCTCATATGCCATTTCTGTGCTATGAGACATATAGCAGAGTTGGGGAAGCTGCATAATGCATGACATTTGTTACATAATCCTGCCTTGGCTGCACCAGTCAGTCAGTACTGCTGATACTGCTCGGTAACAAGCAAGGACAGTATCTCAGTGGCAGGCAGCAGTGAGTCTTTGTTACACTCATGAGGCAGGAAGCTGATGAGGCCACGCTGCTCATCTGGGCTAGTTCCACTTCATGTACATCATCTCTTCACCGTTGGCATTTCCTCCCACCGTGAAGGCAGAAGTGTCAGAGAGGAAGCAGAAATGTGAGGACCTGACACACCTCACCTCCCCCTCACTCTACTGAGCAGAGCAAGTCACGTGGCTCAACCCGAAGTCAGGTGGTGGAGAAATACCCTCTGCTTCTCATGGGAGGATTTGCAAGCAACTGTGGGAGGCAGGCAGGGAGCAGTGAGGAATTGCCGCGAACGGCACGATCTGCCAAGAGTGACTTTGGAGCATGTTTTATTTTTAAACGTTCCTTTGCGTTCTCCTTTTCTATTTTCATTCTCACAGTAGCTCCAAGATTCATTTCTTTCTGAGTAATATTACTTGAGGTTTTATACGAAATAGGTTAGTGCTACGTACTTGAATATGGACATAGGTGATGGAGTCAAAATTTAAATGTGTCTTCAGAGGCTGTGGAGGTGGATCTGCTTTCCTCTGGCCTTTCCCCACTGTGGGCAGAGGCACTATCATTTTATACATAGTCACCGCCTTAGACACGAAGACCAACGCCCACTGTGGAACAAGCCCCTTAGAGTGACAGAGCCGTGGGGTGTGGAGGCCACCCCCCCTCTGTCCTTGTGGTGTGCCCACAGCACCTCGTGAGGCTGCGAGTTGCTGTTGAGATTGTGTGACTGTTGTGGCTGATTTTAACTTAGACGACGCGGTCTTGTTCTGATGATGCTCTGACTTGTGGCAGGTCATAGTTTTGTCTCCATCTGTGGCTCCAGCTAGAACCATGACCATAAGGCGGGCCTTGGCGGCAGGGCGGACTCAGTCTCCATTGTTTGGATCTGCAGTTAATAGCACAGCCCTGGGGTACATGGTGGCATTTGATAAGTATTTATTGGGTCCTGTGTATACCAAGGCAAAATATTCACGGAAAAAGCCGGTTTTAGTGTTAGTATGCCTTATTTTATAAATTGAATATTTATTAAAACTTAAAAAAAAAAAAAAGAAAAACAGGACAGTAGATAGTGGACTAGAGAGTGAGGGAAATAGAAACTCAGTTTGGGTGGACTTGGAAGGCATCTTTGAGGAGAACGTGGGGGCTGAAACCTGGGTGATGGGAAGAACTGGCATGTGAGGATCTGCGCCGGGAACCTTCCAGGCAGAAGGAACAGCAAGTGCAAAAGCCCTAGTGGGTTTTGAGGTTGGAACACCTTCAAGGAACAGAAAGAAAGAAGAAGGGGAGTGACAGGCAGGGCCGGTCCAGGCCAGGAGGGCTTATCATGAGGAGTTTGGATTTCAACCTAAGTATGGCAGGAGGCTTTTAACAGAGGTAATATGAGCAGATTTTTATTTTGAAAAGGTTGCCCTCATTGCACTGTGGACAGCAGGCACGGTTCCAGCAGGGAGACCAGTCAGGTGAGAGGTAGCAAAGCCTTGGCCAGGGTCATTGCCAGCGATGCCATGAGCGGCTGCAGATGGGGCATATTTTGGCTGTAGGTTTAACAGGACTTTCCGTTCATTGGAAAGGGTGCTGAGGACATGAGACGTAGTCATAATGTGTGTCTTCTTCTAGGAACTCGTGTTTATTTGAGAACTTTTTTTTTTGTTTGTTCTATTTGTGAAGAGGATCTAAATGAAAAGACAACAGAGAATAATGAACAACGAGAAGAGATCATTCGCCTCAAGCAAGAGAAGAGTTGCCTGCACGATGAATTGGTTTTTACTGGTAAAAATAGTTTAAATGACTGAATAGGATACTAAACTTTTTACGATACTACTATGGCAGGCTAAAGGAATTATAGTCTCTCAAAGTCATTTTTTCTTTTTTTTTTTTTTAAAGCACCCTTTGAGGGGTGGGGAGGGACCAGGCAGGGAATTTTAAAACTGTTACAATACCTCCCAGTTAACCCTGTTTCCTCTTTTGTAAAATGAGCTGCCCTCCCTTCCAGCTTAAGCCTCTGACTGTACTTCTCACTAAAAATTCATTAAGAAAGACTTATGAATTGAAGAAGGAAGATTGTTTATACTTGTGCTAATACTATATAAAAATTAGTAATCCCACATTTTTTCAGTTTTGCAAGTAGATTACCTGTAATTTATTAAGGTTGGAAAAATAGTAACGTGTTTTGTTACATCAGTATGATCCTAAAAATAATGCTGGAGATAAATTTTTAATGATTTAAAAGCAAGTTTGTCAGTAAGGTTTAACTTCACCCCTTCTGGTAAACAAAAATTTCATTCTCTCCTCTCCATATTCTGCCATACTTTATCCCCTCCCTACCTACCCCAGAATCTCATTCTCCAGTGGTGGAAATTTCTCCTTTCTCTGCTCCCAGTTGAGAATCACTGATATATAGATCTTATTCCTATCCCTGCCAGCCAAGAGGATTTTATTAGGCTTTCATTTTGGTAGCATGTATTAGAGAAATCAGAGATATGGAGGTAAAATTCCAACTAGAAATAAAATTAAATTTTTTTGTCTACTCACACCTACCCTCAATGCCCTGCATTCTAGGAAGAGAATACATTCCTATAAAGTAAAGGGGGCAAAATGCAGCATTTTATTTAAAATTTTTCAAATAAAATTGAATTCTTAATTTGAATCTAATGTGGAAAATACGTTTCTACCAGTAGAGGTCACTATTTCCATTATTAAGATTGCTGTCTCAAAGTAATGTCTTTTTTAAAAAAATATATTTGTATTGATTTAAGAGAGGAAGGGAGAGGGGGAGAGAGCTAGAAACATCAATGATGAGAGAGAATTTGTATTGATTGGCTGTCTCCTGCACACCCCTAACTAGGGATCGAGTCCGCAACCTGGGCATGTGCCCTTGACCGGAATCAAACTTGGGACCCTTCAGTCTGCAGGCCAACGTTCTAACCAGTGAGCCAAACCGGCTAGGGCTCAAAGTAATGTCTTATATTACTAAAGATACATATATAGCTAGGTAGCTATATTTAAGATATATTTATAGCTTCAGAACTGAATTCAATCAATCTTTGGATCAGTATTTGTGTGCCAGGCACTCTGCTATTTGCTAAGAAACTCATAGGCCCAGAAAATTTAGTACCAAACAAATGCTATGAATGAAATGCTGTGGGATGTCAGGGGAAGAAAAAAACACTTACAGGATATTCTGACAGTCTCTTTTCTTTTTGATTCACCAATTTTTACTCTTATATTCTGTTATGATTTCCTAAGTAAAATATATGGAATTTGTTAGATAATACTATAATGAACCCATTTCTTGACATAATTTAAAAGATTATTTGCTAGGCTGATTTCTTAAACATCTTTTCTCAAAATATTTCTTTGGACATGAAGAGGTTTGTGTTAATGTGGCTGATGAAAAGTATTTTAATAATACTTTTTCTTCAATAGCAGAGAGAGAGAAAAGGAAAGATGAGTTGCTTGATATTGCGAAGTCAAAGCAAGAACGAACAAATGCAGAACTGCATAGTCTGAGACAGGTATGTCCCCAGTTACATTTCTTCTACAGTTATCAGGTGGGAAATGTTTAAAAACAAACATCAAATTAGGAAATGTGCACGTCTGCTGGTTTTGTTTATGGTGCTTTTGGAATCCCAGCTACATTAGCTGTATTTTATATTTATTGTAGCAGATAGGGTCTTGCTTACAGTCATTAAAAGTTAGGAAACAAGTTAGACTAACAAATCTCAGTGCTGACACAGGAAAAAAACCAAAGCACAAGCTTTTAACTTCTCTCCAGTCACTGTCTGATCTGTTTTAACACTTGAAAGTGCCCAATTGTTGGCCCGATTTGGTTTTATTGTTACACTTTATACTGACTTATCAATATCTACTGCAGATTTACGTAAAACAACAGAGTGATCTGCAGTTTTTGAATTTCAATGTGGAAAATTCTCAGGAGTTAATACACATATATAACTCAAAGATGGAGGAATCCAAGGCCCTGGAGTCCAGGTAACCACAGGAAGAGGCTGTTAATGTAATCTTGTATTTTATTCCATCTTTTAGTCCTATTTTTAAGTACTTGCTGTGGGCCAGCATCTACTGCTATTCCCTATGTCGTAGGGAATAAATCTATGTGAGTTAATAATAAACATTTTAATCCCAGGGTGCGGTGAGACCAGAGCTTAGAATTTTAGGCATGACCCTAATTTAGCCATTTGAGAAAAGAAAATCATTAAACATTATTTGTGTGTCTGTTGTGTAGAAGGCTTTGAGTTAAAGTAGAAACTACAGGGATGAGTCATTTGTTCATTCAGCACTCAAAATACGATAGGCATGGGGCTAGGATACGCGCAAATAATGATACATATAGGACAGGGTACTGGCCCAAAAGGAGTCATGCAAAGAACGTTGTGCATAGCTGCTGGAGGAGCTCGGCGAGCTGAGGGCGAGCCTGCTCTTACCTCGATTTTCCTGTTTCTTTGTTAATAGGCAAATGGGTCTTATTAGAATGTGGCTCAACTAATGAGGTTTGGGTGAACTGTTGAAAATGACAGTATTGAGTGTATCTTATAACTTCCGTTTTTTGTGACGCCACCGTAGCAGAGACATGTGTTTATCTGACCTTGAAAATTACCACCCAAAAGTCGATATTAAGGAGAGATATCAGAAGTCACTGGTTAAGGACCAAAAATTTGAGACCATGTTTGTTCAGCAAAATAGGTCGGACAAGAGCTCTTGTGAAGTGTGCAAAGAGAAGAAGCTCCAGGTTAATACTTCATTTGGGGGGAAAAGTGTCATTGCTGTTTCATCTCTGTTTGCAAAAGACTTAACGGAGAAACAAAAGTCTTGGTCTCTGGGCGGAAAACTCCCGTTTGAACCCGAAAATAAAAGTACGTTGTGCCAGAGCCACGCAAAATCCCCCAAAGGTAACGGTCTCGGGATTCAGATGGAAGAGAGACAGCGCTCAGACACGTTGGCTTCGCCTGACGAGACGCCGTGGCATGATGTCAGCGTTTACCTGGGCCTGGCTGACTGCTCCGGTTCAAAACGGCCCGAGAAGCTGGATGCCGAATGCCAAGACCCCCTGGAAAGATCGGGGTTCTCCTGTTGCCAGAGAAGCGAAGCCTGTCCGGGCGAGAACGACACGGGTGAGCTCAGGTGCTGCCACCCGAGCAACTTCATCGTCGAGGCCCCGGGCCAGATGTCCGACGTGGAGTGGATGAGCATCTTCAAGCCTTCCAAGCTGCAGAGAATCGTTCGCCACAAGTCTGTGTGCACTTGTGCGGAAGGTGCCAGTGGAACAAAGTGCAACTCCACGAGGTCAGTGAGGCTTCATGTTCGCAGCAGGCGGTGCAGTAGCCGCCTCATATTTGCAGATGAGTAATGCTTGAGGCCACGCGTTTCCTCTGCATTGCGGCAGAGGCTGTTGAGTTTTTGATTGTGTGGAAACTGAACTTGATTCCAGTGAAAAACCTGCACCTAGCACAGCCCTTGAGGCAAAGGTTTTGGTTCAAAACAAAGCCGGTTGTTGTGGGTCGGGCAGATACTTTTTTTATTTATTTTTATTTTTTAAATATATTTTATTGATTTTTTACAGAGAGGAAGGGAGTGAGATAGAGAGTTAGAAACATCGATCAGCTGCCTCCTGCACATCTCCCACTGGGGATGTGCCTGCAACCCAGGTACATGCCCTTGACCGAAATCGAACCTGGGACCCTTCAGTCCGCAGGCCGACGCTCTAGCCACTGAGCCAAACCGGTTTTGGCGAGATACTTGTTAAAAAAATATATTTTATTGATTTTTTACAGAGAGGAAGGGAGAGAGATAGAGAGTTAGAAACATCGATGAGAGAGAAACGCCGATCAGCTGCCTCCTGCACACTCCCCACTGGGGATGTGCCCGCAACCCAGGTACATGCCCTTGACCGGAATCGAACCTGGGACCCTTGCGTCCACAGGCTGACGCTCTGTCCACAGAGCCAAACCAGTTAGGGCCAGATACGGTTTTTAAAAAATATTTTTATTGATTTCAGAGAGGAAGGGAGAGGGCGAGATAGAAACAGCAATGATGAGAGAGAACCATTGATTGGCTGCCTCCTCCACGCCCCACACTGGGGATTGAACCTGTAACCAGGGCATGTGCCCTGGCCAGAAACGAACTGTGACCTGCTGGTTCATAGGTCGGTGCTCAACCACTGAGCCATGCTGGGTGGGTGGGAAGATATGTTTTATTTAATAACAAAGAGGTGAGTCACTTTGTGCTGCTCTGGGAGGGTTTGGCTGGATAAGCTGTGTCTCTGTGTCCAGACCAAACGCATTGCCTGGATCCCAGGTAACATCCTTCTCCAGGGTTGCGCCCCCCCCTCCCCAACACATACTCACATACCCAACTGCTCCTGCCTCTGTGTTCACTGTACATTTTCCAAACTTTCTTACTCTTTAAAATCTGCAAGAGAACGAATACCTACATGTAACAGGCTGGAAAAGCTATGAGAAGAAAATGGGTTAGTTATTAGCATAAGCTGCATATGCGTTATTAGCTGATATGCATTACTCAGACTCATCATATTGTCAGGATGGCTGAATTTTTTGGTTAAGTGATGCTATAATAATGTCAGCTATTTTCAAATAAAACCTACCTGGTAAGCCTTAAATCACAGAAAAGACAGAGTTTCTATATTATGGCCTTTGACTTTCATAGGACTTTATGACTACATTTTGTTTCTAGAACTTGCATTATATGGGTTGTCCTTTGGCTCTTTTAGAAGCCTGAGACGTTGAACAATCATGCGCATAGGTATTCCGTCAGTTGCAAAATTTTAAAAAATTGGTTGTCATACTAAGTGCTATGTGATCATACTTGTCTTTTGTTGTTATTGTTAATCCTCACCCGAGGATATTTTTCCATTGATTCTTAGGGAGAGTGGAAGGGAGAGGGAGAGACAGAGAGAAACATCTACATGAGGGAGACACATCGATTGGGTTGGTTGCCTCCGGCACATGCCCCGACCAGGACCAGGAATCTAGTCTGCAACGAAGGCACGTGCCCTTGACCAGAATCGAACCCGGGACCCTTCAGTCTGCAGGCCGATGCTCCATCCACTGAGCCAACCAGCCAGGGTCACACTTGGTTTTTAAAGGTCTTCTTTAGATAATGGTATCTATGGGTAGGGCACCACTGCAGACTTCACTACCCAACAAGAACACCCAGATGTTAAGTGAAAAGCAGTGTCAGATGGTTTTAAGAGCAAAGTGGAAATATATTAAGTTTAACGTATGCAAGGAAATTAAAATTTAAATCTGGAGTTTTCTTTCGAGACCATTTTGACCTCCCTGGTAGGAAATAATCAGGAGTGACTCCTTGTTCGGCCAGCAGAGGCACATGCCGGGCATCGCATGACAAGTACGTGATGAAGTAGAAAAGATAATTCTATTTGCCTGCTTTTCCTTAGATTGTGAGAACTTGTGACCTACTTTATTATCTGAGTGCTCACATCTGTACACCATTCCACTTGGCAGCTAGAGGTTAGCCGTGGAGGGAGAAGCCAGGGCAGCCTGCTCTCACCTAGTTACAGGTTACATGGCGGAGGAGGGGCCATGCCTCCCATCGGAGCCACGGCAGCTTTCGTTATCAACTCGATTAACATACCTAGAAGCTTAGCTGCGTGTGTCTGTTCTCTGATTTGGAGAAACTATAGAATTAATGAGCCACAGCCATGCCATTCTACTTACACAAAAGGACCTTTATATACCATTGACAGAAATCGGTCTCACAAACCAAAACACTAAAATTTTCAGAAATTATACTCTGTTAATTCTCCCCGTTTTTTGGTTCATCCTGTCTCTGAGCCTTCTTTTCTTTTTTTTGCTGGGGGAGGAGAGAAATTCTTTATTCTATAGTTACCCTTTAACTAAGAATCTTGTTTTAATTCTTATTGCAAAGGGTATGCATTAATTTATAATATTTTTCTCAAATGGTCTATTCAGATCTATAGTGTTCTACTTACAACTTCATTAAAGAAGAGAAACAACTTTTTCTTTGACCTGTCGAGATACGTTTAAGCATAAGAGTATTGGTACATGTTCGCTACCGTTTCAAGATGTCTGTTTCCGTTTGGTTTCTTATTCGCAGCGAGCTCATTGCCATCCAGCATTCCCACTGTGTGGGTGCTGCCATAAGAGAGGAGGAGAAGTTGATGGAGACAGAGTCCCCTTCTGAGAAAAGGAATTCACCTAGGATTTTGTTCGGGTGCAAAGATGCAGCGTTGCCCAGTGAAAAGGTTTGTATTTCACTTAGAAAAGCCCGCCGTATTCCTGCGAGTATCCTACAGATCAGCTTTAGGCAAGATGTCCCTCAGGCTCTCCAAGCTGAGATTGACATATCCACTTTAATTCATCATTATTTTAAACACACAAAAAGTGAAGACTGTAACATGCAAAGAGATGAAGTGTTACAGATAAGGTGTAAATTCCACATTCTCCCATTCTCCACGCACCCCCACCCCCCAGCTAACCCCTATTCTGAAGTTGCTTCCATGTTTGTTTTTATACTTTTATTCTATAAAGGTATTTATGTAAAAGCATTGGTACTTTTACTAGGTAAAAGTATATACTTAAACATTTAAATATGCTTCTTCATATCATGGATGCTGACATTGCATTGCCTTCCCAGGACGATTTTTCTCCCACCAGCAAGCTTCAGCGTTTGCTGGCAGAATCTCGCCAGATGGTCACGGACCTGGAGTTGAGCACTCTGCTCCCCATCGGCTCTGAGAATGCCAACGGCGCTGCCAAGAAGGTAGGTGCTTCCTCTTCTCTTGGCCCCACGTGTAGGACCTGAACGCTCCACCGAGTCCTCCTGCACCGCGTCGCTGGCCAGGCAGTGAGCAAGTTTATGTCTCGGGGGGAAGGGGCAGCACGCTGGTTTTGAGGAAGAAAATGTCATACTCTAATGTCACTGCACCCAAACTTCCTCTTTCTAATTACTTGGGGATTTAAGAAAGCATACCTTATTATAGAAAATTTTAAGTACACACGGATGTAGAAGGAATTCTGTAATCTCAGACCTCCAGCAGCCAGCAACTTCCTGTCATTTTTGTTTGGTCTCCCCTTCCATACACGTTTTCTCCTAGATATCATATCATTTTACTCATAAATACTTCAAGTACCTCTAACACATAAGGACTTTCTAAAAGCAAGCATAAGGGAAGTACTGCAGTAAACACGGCACTTCGCCTTGAAAAAGACATGAAGTTCGCGTGTCAGAGAGGTTCCAGCTGGAGATTGATTGGGAAATGGGAGAAGGGGTATCAGATGCAGGGGGGTAGCAGCAGATGCGGGTGGGTGGGTGTGGCCGCCAGGGTGTGTGTGTGTGTGTGTGTGTGTGTGTGTGTGTGTATTCCTGCATGGCATGGCTCAATCCAGCTGGGTGCATTTCACCTTGTGTTTCTCGTGGGCAAAAATCACATGTGAACAAATGCAAACTTCACACTGGGCTCAGATTGGTTCCCCGATATACCAGATGTGTTGGCGCAAACTCCTGTTTTCAAAGCAAGTGTCGCAGCAGAACTGCTGTGTTTCAGTATAATCGCTGACCGACTCCTTCTCATCCCCAGCCTCAGGCTCTTGTCTCAGCCTCTTCTTTATTTTTATTTTATTATTTTTTTAATCCTCACCTGAAGATATTTTTTCCATTGATTTTTAGAGAGAGTGGAAGAGAGAAGCAAAGACAGAGAAATATTGATGTGAGAGAAACACATTGATTGGTTGCCTCCTGCATGCACCCTGACCAGGGTCCAGGCCAGGGAGGAGCCTGCAACCAAGTTACATGCCCTTGACCGGAATAGAACCCAGGACCCTTTGGTCCATAGGCCGAAGCTTTATGCACTGAGCCACACCAGCTAGGGCTCAGCCTCTTCTTTAGGGCCTGATGTTGAATTCCTATCAGAGACATAATCTGTAGCTCCCTCACTTTTGACCTCATAGTGCAGGATGTGTATGTGTGTGTGGGTATGTCTCCATCAGAGCATGCGTCTCAGCACCTGATCACCGACTCCATGGCTCCCTGCTCATCCCTGAGCCCCTCAGTGCCCCTCTTACTCAGGTGGCATCCCCAGGTATAGCACAGGGCCCACTACACAGGATGCTCAGGAAAGACCCTGACGGAATTGGTAGGAAAAGTGAAGGAAAGAGGCTAAACAGTGACCTCAGGTATAGAGGAAAAATCACTGAAGCTGATGGAGGTTGGTGAAACTTGGCTTAAGAGAATTTTTGGGCTAGACAGACCCAGAAGAGATACCTAATCTCAACCTTTCATTTTACAGGTGAGGAAAGTGACTAGATCTCTTACTTAACATCCCACAGCTAGAATCAGATAATCATTTAGTTGGGAAGAATATTGGCTCTGGATGTAATGTGTGTTCCAGTGGATTAGGTGATTCTGGGGATGTTGGGAGAACAATGAGCAAAAACCCACTTGGCAGTGAACTTTACAGACTCCTCCCCTCTGATCTCTCTCTCTCTTTTTTTAATTTTGAGAGAGAGAGAGAGAGAGTTAGTTTTGTTGTTCCACTTATTTATGCATTCGTTGGTTGATTCTTATAAGTGCCCCGACTGGGAATTGAACCCTCATCCTTGGTGTGTCGGAATGACACTGACTGAGCTACCCAGCCAGGGCCCCTCTGGTCGTTTTCTTGCAATAGGGGAGCATTCAGAGCAGCCTTTCTGCTTCTCCAGGTTTTGCCATCTGCTGCTAGAGACAAAGGTCTCACTTCAAAGCCTGCCTCTGAAGCAGGCCCTCTCATCCTTTGCTGGGGGAGCACAAGTCATTCCATCCTTCAGGCAGGGACCTGGCTCTGTTTCCTCAAAGTCGCAGGAAAACTGAGCCTTTGGGGAGCCCCTCCTACAGACACACCTGCATGTGTGACAAGTCATCTCCCACAGCAGGATTGCTTTATAACAGCAAAGGTTAGGAGATAGCCCGGTGTCCACTCGCAGGAACATTGCTTACCCGTGAAACAGACGGGAAGATCTGGGTGTGGAAATATTTCCAGGGTATATTTTTAAGTGAAAAGAAGCAAGATAACTGAAAGGTTCATATGGTATTCACCACGTTTACGAAAGGGGATGGGGATAAGAATATACATGATTTTTCTTTTCAAACCACATCAGTGTATTAACTATTGAAAAAATATACCAATAACTTAAAAACAGAGAAAAAAGGAAAGAATATAACACAGCACAGCTGACCCCGTCCCCTTCCCCCAGGGCAGCTTCCTAGGAGCTGAGGTGTGGGGGTGGGGAGGGACTTGGCCTGAGGCTGGACTTGGAGGTTTGACTGGTACAGGGGACTGGATGTCCTCATTACTAGTTTGAGACCTTTGGTATCATCCCTTTTTTAAAAAAACATATTTTATTGATTTTAAAAAATATATATTTTATTGATTTTTTTACAGAGAGGAAGGGAGAGAGATAGAGAGTTAGAAACATCGATGAGAGAGAGACATTGATCAGCTGCCTCCTGCACACTCCCCACTGGGGATGTGCCCACCATTCAGGTACATGCCCTTGACCGGAATCGAACCTGGGACCCTTGAGTCCGCAGCCCGACGCTCTATCCACCGAGCCAAACCAGTTAGGGCGGTATCATCCCTTTTTGTGTGGCGGGCTGCTGAAGCCTATGGATCCCTTTTAGAATCGTGTTTTTAAGTGAATAAAATCAAATCCATCAGATTGTAAGATACAGAGGAAGGCTGTTTGAGTGGAGAGGGCAGCGTGGGTCAAGCAGGGAGGTCTGGAAGCGCCGAGGGTAATGCTGCTGAGGCTCAAACATAGGCCCATGGGGAGGAGGAAGCAGCTGCGAAGGGGGCTTACCCGACAAGCTGAAGTTCATCATCTGTGTCTGCCTCTGTCTTTCCAGGTATCATCCTTCTCGTTCCTCCTTTTTTCTCTTAAAAAAAAAAAAAAAATCCCCCGAACAGCTAACAATGCTGACTAAGCCCTCAGTAGGCACTCAAGTGAATGAGAACACTTAGGGTGGTTGGTTCTTTTGATGACCATTATCTTCATTAAGGGCTCACCACCGAGCCTATATGGAGGCTGACAAAGAGCCAGGTATCTTTGGGCGTTAGCCAGAGTTCAGCCCCAGCACGTGTGGTAAAGCAAACAGCATTCCTGCTCCACCATGAGACAAAGGGCCCCACACACGACTAGGAAGTCAGTAGGTCCTTGTTGGATGGCTGGTCGTGGAATGAAATTCCTTCATTGTATTTCGTTGCTTCCCTGAGATCTTTTCAAGGAACACCTGCTGTTTTTGAATATTGTCTTCTTAAGTATCTTCTCGTTTTTCTATCCTGGTTACTAATTTGGGAGTTGTTTTGTAGAACTTAGAAGCCTCAGAAGAGTCAGCTCAAAAGAACAGCTCTCAGTAATAGAAGAAAACAAAAGTCCACTTCAATATTCAATATTCGTGGGTAAGTCACCTTGCTTATCTCGCCTTCTATCTCAATGGAGATTTAATGAGTAACTTGGGAACGCTGATAAGGTGGAGTGAAGGCTTAACGTTTGTTTGACCTGCAATTCTTTCTCTTTGGTTTGACCTATTTATACATACCTTCTAAATTTAATCAGGGTAAAATGTCAGTTACTTGTATAAGAAGTGGAGATAAAAAAAAAAGTTCTTGTTCTCAATACCTAGAATTTTAAATTGAAGGCAGTGACCACATAGAGCATTCAAAATCAGAATGTAAATGAACAGCCCTAACTGGTTTGGCTCAGTGGATAGAGTGTTGGCTGTGGACTGAAAGGTCCCAGGTTCGATTCCAGTCAAGGGCATGTACCTTGGTTGTGGGCACATCCCCAGTAGGGGGTGTGCAGGAGGCAGCTGATGGATGTTTCTCTCTCACCGATGTTTCTATCTCTCTATCCCTCTCCCTTCCTCTCTGTAAAATATCAATAAAATATATTTAAAAAAAGAAGAATGTAAATGAACATTTCATCTGAATATCTGGGGTGAAGTCTTTTCATGGAGTTTCAAGTTGTAGAGAAAGGTTTATTGACCCAGTAAGCACTTTCTCAATTTGTGTTTCCTGCTATCAAATCTTCACGTCACATGCAGTTTCTGTAGAACCCAGTTTAGGTTAAAAGGTAGTCATCATTTTAGTTGTTTTTGATGTAAGCATACGAGCATTAAAAAAAACCTGTGAAAGCAGAAAGCTTTAGTAGTCCTCTCGCTTTCTTCCTCTCTCCTATCCCTCCTCTCTCTCTGCTGAGAAGTTTCCATATTTGTAATATTTTGCATGACCTTATGTTGATGAAAATTAAGATACATTTAATTCTTTTAAAATATATTTTTATTGATTTCAGAGAGAAAGGGAGAGGGAGATAGAAACATCAATGATGAGAGAGAATCATTGATTGGCTGCCTCCTGCACATCCCCTACTGGGGATTGAGTCCGCAACCCTGGCATGTGCCCTTGACCAGAATTGAACCTAGGACCCTTCAGTCTGCAGGCCAACGCTCTATCCAGTGAGCCAAACCGGCCAAGGCAGGATACATTTAATTTTTTAGAGACTGGGAGTTCCTAGCACACAATCCAGCATCATTGATTTTATTAACACTGTATTTCCTTCCTACAGAAGCTGGTCTCTCATCTATGCAGAAGGTAGGAAGCAGACATCAATACCTAGTACTTAACCTTGAAAACAAAAAGAGGATTGTAATCCTGCAGAAGCAGTGCTTTCACACCAAAGGGGAGCAGAAACTGAAAGTCAATTTTTAAACACCTGTATTTTGTTTGTTTTCAAGTTAACAATTTGCATGTGTCAAATATTTTTCACGTGTAAGAAATTAGAACTTATTCTCTATTGGAGATACACAAACTTGGGATTATGCTAAAAGAGAAAAGGACCCCCCTGCATTATAACCAGTAGCTTATTAGAAGTCAGCTCCAACTATATGAGAAATAGTATTCTCTTTTCTTGTGGTTTTAGCTCTGGACATGGCTGTGTAAACAGACATAGAATGATATGTAGTTGTCTCATCGGCTCACACAAACAACAGCTTGCCGAAAGATCAAGTTTTATATGCATTTAAAAATATATATATTAAAGTCTAAAACACTTCCATTTTAACTTGTAATTTATTTTTTTTTAAAGAATATACTATGTGCCTCTCTGTTCTTCTATGAGAATTGATCAGCTTCAGTCAATAAAAATATTTTTAATAATAATTTTCTTTGGGTTCTTTTTATCATTCAGGAGTGAAATGAGGAAGGTTGGTCACAAGAAGCCAAACCTAGCGCATTCCCTTCCTCAGGAATGGGGGTGGGCCTTTCAAGCATTTCAGACTCAGAGGTCTGCTGTGCTGTGTAAATGCCCC
Organism: Myotis daubentonii; assembly: GCF_963259705.1. Taxonomy (NCBI): domain Eukaryota; kingdom Metazoa; phylum Chordata; class Mammalia; order Chiroptera; family Vespertilionidae; genus Myotis; species Myotis daubentonii. Next base: position 12,849,698 of record NC_081858.1, read on the forward strand.
TCTGTTCAGGGGTTCCAGGGCCACGTCAGAGGTGATTTCCAGGAGAACGGAGGAGCCACCCCATGGAGCCTTTTGAATGAGAGTGCTGAAAAGAGAAATGGGTGAGGTTTGGCTGTGTTCTGTACAAATGCTTGCTTTTCCCCTCAGGCTAGGCTGGTTGGTCTACTCTAGCATCTAAGAAAGGGATCATTGATTCTGAACTATCGCCCCCAAGTCAGAAACCTATGTGCAGAGACTGCCCTCCTATCTGAGAATCAAAATGTTAATCTCCTCTTCATGATGCGATCACATTTCTCTTTAGGCCACATGTCAACCTGCCTGTGAAAAGAACACTGATTAGCTTCTAAGGAGGAAAATGTCGGGAATGAAAAGATTTGAAAAGTCAAAAGTTATTTTGTGGCTAAAGTTAGTATTTTTATTTTGAGAGTATGTCAATTAAAGCTGGGAAGTGAAACAAAGGAAGGGCATAAGATAGAAAAGGCAAGAGGATAGCAACTGGAGTGAGTATAGACGGAGCTGCTCTGGCCCTTTAAGAAGAACGTCTCAGAGGCAGAAGAAATGAGCCCCATGGCTGCGTGGACTGAGGAAACCAGTTACAGAAGCAAAGGAGGCCCTGGAGACAGGTTCAGGGGTTAGCCCGGGGCGTGCTGCCACTGCCCACTGCTCCCCTGGTTGCAATGTGAAGTTCCTTAGAGTTTAGGAGAAAGAAAGCGAAGACACATGTTTGTCCATTTGTTTTTCTTTTTGTGGCTAAAGTTATTTAAATGTGAGCAATGTCTGTTAAAGAGAAGCAGCCTCAGTATGTTCAAAATAATTGCAGGATAAAACTAGATTTTAGCATTTATATTTTATATCATTCATATCCTTTATCTTAAGAGGAGGCAACTAAATTGTACTATAACTTGCCTGCCAGAAAGTCTCTCAGCCATCAGAAGAGACTGATAAAAGGGTATTTTTAGGATTTGTGTGAACAGATCATTTCAACAAATAGAAATATCCCCAAAGAAGTAAATTCTGAATCAAAATAGTACCAAACCCAAAACAGTCTTACCTAAAAAGTGCTAGTAGAATGCATAAAATAATTGAGAGGCTCCGTGGGGTAAGGTTGGTTCATTTCAGGAACATGGCTGAGGTTTGAAACCTTATGCATGCCATGGCTACTCGATCCTGTAGTTTTCCTTGGTGGCCTTGACCTGAGATTCCACCCCCCACCTTTGAGATACCTGTAGTTACATAGTGGTTTTGAAGTAGTACACCTTGGTTTCCCCGAACCATTTTTTTTTCTTTCTGTTCATCAGATTATTTATTCACTTGATTCTTAGATTCACTTGTTGATAGATACATATTTGTTGTTCATAATTAGTATCTTTACCTTTTTCTTCTTCTTCCTCTTCTTAAAGGATACCTTTCAGCATTTCATATAATACTGGTTTGGTGGTGATGAACTCCTTTAGCTTTTCTTTATCTGTGAAGCTCTTTATCTGACCTTCAATTCTGAATGATAGCTTTGCTGGATAAAGTAATCTTGGTTGTAGGTTCTTGGAATTCATCATTTTGAATATTTCTTGCCACTCCCTTCTGGCCTGCAAAGTTTCTGTTGAGAAATCAGCTGACAGTCGTATGGGTACTCCCTTGTAGGTAACTGAGTTTCTTTCTCTTGCTGCTTTTAAGATTCTCTCTTTGTCTTTTGCTCTTGGCATTTTAATGCTGATGTGTCTTGGTGTGGTCCTCTTTGGATTCCTTTTGTTTGGGGTTCTCTGTGCTTCCTGGACTTGTAAGTCTATTTCTTTCACCAGGTAGGGGAAGTTTTCTGTCATTATTTCTTCAAATAGGTTTTCAATATCTTGCTTTCTCTCATCTTCTGGCACCCCTATAATTCTGATGTTGGTACGCTTGAAGCTGTCCCAGAGGCTCCTTACACTATCTTCGTATTTTCGGATTCTTTTTTCATTTTGCTTTTCTGGTTGGGTGTTTTTTGCTTCTTCGCATTTCAAATCTTTGCCTTGATTCTTGCGCTCCTCTGGTCTGCTGTTGGGAGTCTGTATAATATTTGTTATTTCAGTCCGTGTATGCTTAATTTCTAGTTGGTTCTTTATCATAACATCAAGGGTCTCATTAGATTTCTTGAGGATCTCATTAAGTTTATCAGCGGCTTCTAGACAGTTCTTGAGAGACCTTAAAAGTGTGGTTCTGAACTCAATATCCTCCATTGACAATTTTGTCCTGTTTCTTTGTCTCCGCATTTTTTATGCTTTTTTGGTGCACCCCCTAGTGGTCTTTGTGTGCAGTCTTGTTGTAGTTAAGCCTTGATTGTTGTAGTTAATACTAGGGGGATTTGACCTCCAGGCCAACTGGCTGTGAGAATCTCCCCGAACCATTTGAGATCGATTTTGTTAGCATCCATTTCAGGAAGGTTCATCATTCTAGGCCTTAAACAGAATAATCTTAGCAACCACTTCATAAGGGATAGAAAACAGTGATAAGATTGGATTGAGAAACCAGGCATATTAATCGGGACCACAGCTGACAAGGTAGGCTAAAAACCAGCATGGTCTTTGAGAGTTTATCAAATGAAGAGGGCACATCAATCAGGATGATTTCTGGGTTCTCAGCCAAATGCATGTTTAGGAGATCTAACAAAAAAAGGAAATGATTTGAGCACAGTAAGTACTGCTTTGCTGGCCACTGGAGGAGACACACAACTGAGCAGAGCAGACTCCAGCTGTTTACAGCCTGGTGGGGGAGAGAGACCTTAATGAAATAATCACAAATAGGTCATGGGAACTGCTAAGTGCTATGAAATAAAGCTTCGAGCACCGTGACAGCATGCAGCCGGGGCATAGCGCAAGGGCGGAGGGTTGAGAGAAGGCTTTCCAGAGGAGGTGACATCTGAACTAAGAGATGAAAGATGAGCAGGCAAACAGAAGAGGAAGAGCATTCCAGACAGTATGTTCAAAGGCCCTGAGGTGGAAGGAGTGTGACTGACATACTTTCGGGCTCAGTGGACCAGGATGGAGTAAGATGAAGCTGAGCAGAGAGGCGGGGCGTCACATGTCAATGAGGCAGTGTGGGGGTTGCAGCACCGTCATTTTAATAAGCAATGATGTCACCTCTACTGTTTGCCTCCTGGGATTTTTCTGGAAACAAGATCTAATTCATATCACAAATGCTTGGCCTTTGTAATTCCCTGGGTGGAGCCTTAAACAGCCCTGGAGACACACCAAAGCGTGGTGCCCTGATTCTGATGATAAGGAGACCCTCCGCCCATCAGCTACAGAACCAGCACTCCCTGAAGATGTTCCCACAGATGAACCTGGACAAACTATGAGTGAGGAGGCTGTGTCCTTGTGCTCCCAGGAACGCTCTTCCATAAAACCAAGCCAAATGCAGGTGTGTAGCAAGTTATGGGGGGTTATTTACTCACTTTCCAGCCCTTCACTGCACACACATTTTTGAACGTTGCTATGTGCTGGGAACCCGGCTAGGCACTGAGGGTATAAAACTGAGGAAGATAATGGTCCTTGCCCTGTAGTAGCTCAACATCTTACCTACAAGCAGATAATTTAGAATTCATTAGAGATGCTGAAGCCAAGTACTGTGCGATCCCAACAAGTGTTCAGCACAGTGCCTAGCACATTAATAAATAAAGGTTTATTTACAAAAACAGGCGGTTAGTCCACAAAGTCACTGACCCTGATTAGTCATAGTCTGGTAGTTGGTTGCTAACATTAAGTCACTATGACAGATGATCTAGATCAGGGGTGGGCAACCCCTGGCACGCGTGCCAAACATGGCACACCAGTAACTTTTGCTGGCACGCGAAACCCTCTCTTATAATCTTCCATTTACAATTTTTGTGAACATTTGAATGACTTAAATGTTAAATTACAAGGAACTGGCGAGATACTTGATGTTATGTTTGGTTACATAAAGGCTTTTGAAAAGAAACTGGAAGTCTTTAAGAGGGATGTGAATGGTGAGAGATTTAGATATTTCCCAAACCTCAAGAGGCACATCAAAGACCTCCCAAAAGATGACAGAACAGTCAAAGCCTTCAAGAGCTATTTTTAAACATCATCAAGTCAACTATTGAGCAGTTCTTCTCAAGATCTGTGAAATTCAGAGAACTGGAAGAGACAGCAAAATTCATGAGGTTTCCAGACAGCATGAAACTGGAGGAACTAAACTTACAAATGTTTTCATGGGTAGACATGGCTGACTTTGAAATGCAATTGATTGAATTTCAGAGTAGCTCAATTTGGAAGCAGAAATTTATTGACCTTAGAGTTGACTTGGAAAACATTGAAAAAAAGCGATTAGAGACAGGAGTACCAGAGAGAAGTGTCAAAAACGAACTATTGAGGACTTGGAATGCCATTCCAGAAAATTTTTTCTGTTTAACTTTGCAACAGAGTTACTCTCCATGTTTGCATCCACATATGCTTGTGAATCTTTGTTCTCAGTGATGAAGTTTGTTAAGTCTCGTAATAGGAGTAGCCTGATGGATGAAAGTAGTAGCTTGTACATATTTCTGAAGGTCACGAAATATAAACCTGATGTAAAATCTCTGTCATCAGTGATGCAGCAGCAAAAGTCCCACTGATAATATCAAACGGAGTCATAAAGTTTTCTGTCGGACTATCAGTGTACATGTATACGTTAAAAAATAAATGTATTTTTCATCATATACTGTGTTTTTGTCACTCGAATTAATTTTATTATTTCTTCAAGGTTCTTCACATACGTACACCTTAAGAGATATCAAGTTGGCGTAACATGTTCTCAAAAAATTAGGGTTGGCACGCAGAAGAATTTTGAGTCAGAGGTTTTGCTGGTTTTGGCACGCACTCACAAAAAGATTGCCCATCCTGGTCTAGACCCAGAGGGGTTGTCGTTTGATTTAAAGTAGATGCTGCCTGGCTGGTGTGGCCCAGTGGTTGAGCATTGATGTATGAACTAGGAGCTCATATTCAATTCCCATTTGGGCACAGGCCTGAGTTGTGGGCTCTATCCACAGTGGGGTGGGGGTGGGAAGGCTGGCATGCAGAAAGCTGCTGATCAATGATTTTGTCTCATCATTAATGTTTCTATTCTTCCTCTCTGAAATTAATAAAAATATATTTTTAAAGAATGATTAAAAGCAGATGCTGTGTGAAGTGTGAAGTTCAGTGGAGAACTGATTTGTTGGATGTGGAGCAGGAGTCTGAGAAACATTTGGTGTGGGAGCCAGCAGCCTCTGTGTGTGTGTGTGTGGGGGGGGTGTCTTTATTTCATCACAGCTATGGACTGGGGCGCCAAGGATTAAAATGAGATAATACATGTAAAGGGTTTAGCCCAGTGCTGTAGCAAATAATAAGCACTCAATAACTATTAGCTATTGTCATTTTTGTTGTTATTCTGGTAGAGAAACCTTCCAGGGATTGGAACTAGGTAAAGCATGGTTAGTTTCTCTCTAGTGGAGTGAGAGGAGAGCCCTGTCAAATACCATTTTCAGGAACTGTGTCTGCTCCAGGAACGTAGCTTCCAGAAAGTGTGGAGGAGACAGCGGTCAAGGTTATGGAGGGGTCCCTTTCCCTCTTCAAGGGGAGTCCTTGGTAGCTGTACTGGGTAATTTCACACCTATATTCTGATAGGAAAGTTGGAGGTAACAAACGGTAACAACCATTTGAGAACACATACTTGGGATAGCTGTTTGTTTTTTAACTTCAAGTCTTGTGATTGATAATTTAAAGAGCAAAATCAATACAAGGACTTTTTAATTTTTATTTTTTAATCCTCACCTGAATATATGCTTAGAGAAAAGGAGAGAGAGAGAGAGAGAGAGAGAGAGAGAGATTGGTTGCCTTCCAGATGTGCCCCCACCAGGGATCGAACTCGAAACCCAGGTATGTGCCCTGACCAGGAATTGAACCTGCAAACCTTTTGATGCACAGAATGAGATGCTCAACCAACTGAGTCGCTGGGGCCGGCCAATATTTTTAAAAGTCCCACACCACCTCCAGGGGCATCTCTTTGATGCGCTTCGATGGTCCATCACTGTGTTTTGTTCAAATCTGTCTGCAGGTTGTCCTTGCCCTGCCTCTCCAGTCCCCTCGCGGTTCCTGGCCCCACGCAGGTGTCCTCAGTCTCTGAAAGCTCACGCACAGCCCCGCGGGGGGTACCAGCTGCGGTGATGTTAGAGATGCACAAAGAGCGGCTGCTTAATTGTATTCATTGTGACACAAATTAATGAGACTGAAACGGAAAAAAAAAGAACCAGATCCGGGGCTGGTGTAGACAAGTCTTAGTGATCCCGGGGTGGTGGGGTGTGTGCGGGAAGGGAAATGGCCGAGCCCCAATCGGGAGGAAGGAGGAGTGCGCCCACGGAGCAGGTGGAGCGAGCCTGATGGGTCTGCGGGCCTGGGCCGGACCCGCTGGGCTAGGGGGCGTGGCGCGAGGCGGGGGCGTGGCTATAGCGGGGGCGGGGCCGGAGCTGCGGCGCGAGGGGCGGGGCCGGGAGCCGGGCAGCGGCGGGCGGGAGGGCGGGGCGCGGCGGCTTCGCGGCGCCTAGGCTCGGGCGGCCGGCCGGGGCGCACTCATTCACGCGGAGCCGGGGCCGGGAGCGCAGGCGGCGGCAGGATGAACAGTATCAAGAACGTGCCGGCGCGGGTGCTGAGCCGCAGGCCCGGCCACAGCCTGGAGGCCGAGCGGGAGCAGTTCGACAAGACCCAGGCGAGCGGCGGGCCGCGGGGGGCGGGGGGCTGGCGGGCGGCGCCCTCTCCCCTGTCCGCTCACTCGCGTCCCTTAGGGCCCGGCCACCGGCCGCTCCCCGCTCCCTCCCCCCCGCCGCATCCCCTCAGCCGCTCAGCCTCTCACCCCCCGGCCTCCGTGGTCGAAGCCGCCCCGCGCGCAGGTGAACCGGAAGCGCGCGCCGGCGCCGGGGCCTGAGGTGCGAGTGGGGACGGCGGTGGCCGGAAGCCGAGACGCGGCGGTGGGCCAGCGGGGGGTCAAGGTGAGCGCGGAGCCCAGGTGCGGCCGGCGCGCCCCCGTCCTCCGCGCCAGCCAAAGAGCCGCCCGGTCTCCGGGAAGCAGCGCGTTTCCTCGGAGGAAGCCCCGGTTTCCTCCTCGCCGGGCTGTCTCCCCGCCGCGCCGGGGCTGGTTACCTGCCGGGCGAAAAGTTTCACGAATGCGGCCGGACTTGTTCGCCCGAGCGCGGGCCCACGCAGACGCCGGTTCCCAGCCCCGACGAAACGCGGGCGGGCGCCCGGCAGACGGGAACTTCCTTCCTGCGCTTCCCACGCGCCCGCGTCGCCCTCCCGGGAGGTTATTTTAACCGGGAAACAATGGCGCGGGCGTGTATTTGGACGCGTGTTCCTGCGGGGAACGCGCGATGCCGGCGTGGCTGTGCTTCTGGGTTTTTTTTATTTTATTTTTTTCGGTTCCTTTTCATTGTACAGACACCGAGGTGTGCGGAGGCCTGGGGGAGGGGAGCGCATACTTCTTTATTTGCCCAAAGAAGTCAAGCAAGGCTGAAATAGCCACAATTTTTTTTTTTTTAAAACACCTTACTTTCGAAATAAAGGAGGCCGAAAGGACCTCCCTCCCTCCCTCCCTCCCTCCCCTGCCTGAGGCTGGATGGTGACGGTTGCGGCTGCCATTAGCAGGTTCCTCCCCGCAGAGAGCCCCGACTTCTGCGGTTGCTTTCAAAACAAGTTAGCACATTCTGCCTGCAGCAGCTGTCTTTTGAAATAAGAAAAACCCAGGGGGACCTTCCACCTTTGTGCTTGTGATGAGCGATGAAAGTGATCATAAAACCTTGGGATACGTGCTAGAAGTAACCTGGCCACAAATTAGTTTATCCTTGTGCTCATCCTCCTCTGGCCTACCGTATGTTTTGTTTTTTCCCCTCAACCCGGATAGCCCATCATAAAAACAAATGTGGCATTTAAAGTCATTAATACATAATCGATTTGCCGGAACCTGCGGAAGGATGGGGAGAAATTTAATGGGCAGAGAGAATCTGGATGTTGTCAGAAGCTTTACTCGGGCGCTGATTTTTTTTTTTTTTTTCCTCTCTTGCCTTTGAGGAGGAATAAAGAAGCCTGGTTGCTCCATTAGAGAGGATGGGATTTAAAGGGCTAAGTTATTGGTCTAACTCTTGGGTTATTCTAAGTCAGGAGCAACCTTCTTTAATGTCAAAGAGAAGGGATCTCGGATATAGATCCACACATTTTGGTTTGGAAAACAAGGTGTTTTGTTGGTGTTTGCTTGTTGGGTTTTTTCCTCGGGCTGAGAGCGTTCCTTATGATGAATAGCTTTCTAATGGGTGAAACGAGCGTTTGCCCGTTCCAGGGCTCACTCTTTTTTTTTTTTTTCCTGGAAAGATAGAGTTCGGGTTCAGTGTCTGGCTTTGCTTGTCTTCAGGGTGACTTACTGGGGATGTAGGAATAAGGTTTTGCACATGGTTAATATTTAATTAGATCGTTCCCAGAAATATCTAGTGAGCTGCCAGCCAGACCCCATTGGTGGGAAGGACCCGGAGAGCTGAGGTTGCTGCGTCTGGACACAGAAGAGCACATCCAACCCACGGACCGCCTTCCCTTTGGAATACGCCGCCTGTGTCTTCATGGTGACCACAGGGCTCTGGGTTGCAAAGGAGCACTTTGGCTTCCTAAGATTTTACATCCTTATGACCCCCCAGTTTCTTTCCTGGTGGGCTCCAGGGTGAGGAATAGGAAAAATGAGTACAGATTAGCTTTCTCAACAGGCCACACCCCCTGTTTTACAAAGGTCCCTCCCCACCCGAGTCAGGAGTGTTCAGGGAAGGTACCTGGTACTTGTGGTTGGTGTGTGGTGTGAGTGTGTGTGTGTGTGTGTGTTTGTAATCCCAGGGGGAGTGTCCAGGAAGCTGGTCTCTTCTTCCCCACGACTTCATTCTCTTTGGTGATAAAACCCCTTTCCAAAATGGATGTCAGAAAACTGTGTTGGCTTGTGGTTGTGTTGTAGTATTCTGAACACAGATCACCACGGTACAGCACACCTGCCTTCTGAACCGGAAAATGGCCTGTACCGTTGCAAAGATGGTGCGGTAGCATGGAGGGCTCGTCTGTCTCCCTGGGCCAGTTGCTTAACTCCTGAATCTCATTGTCTCTAAAAATGGAGATAATTCCATCCACCTCCTGGGGCTGTTGTAAGGTATAGAGATCAGCCCCTCAACAATGTGCCGTCTCCTGATTCCTGGAACCTGTAGACAGTCCTTGCTAAGAAAATGCTCATCAGCTGACCTCAAAGTGGAGCGAATAGCCCGGGTCAGCCAGGTGGGCCCAATGCAGTCACATGGCCTTTAAATATGGAAGAGCGATCCAGTGCTGGCGCCTTGGAGGTGGAGGCTGGGGCCGCTCTCAGGGAACGCGGTGTCCTCTGGAAGCTGGGAAAGGTGGGCATAGGGTCTCCTGCAGAGCCTCTAGGAAGAAAGCTGCCCTGCTGGCACCGGGACTTTAGCTCCATGAGACCCATTTTGGACTTTTGACCTCAACTGTGAGATGATAGGGGTAAGCCACCAAGTTTGTGGCGTGTTATTATAGCAGTAATAGGTTACTAATACAAACAGAATGCAAAGCAGGTAGGACAGTGCTCTCAAACTGCCAGGTAGTCGTCCTTCTCCCTTCCTTTCCCGCCCCCACAGAGCCTTACAGTTTCAGAGCCATTTCTGACCAAGCAGACCTGCCTTTGAGGCCTGTTATGGATGAGGACTCAGTCTTGGAAATGCTTAATTCCAGTCTTGCTTTTTCCTTAGCTCTGAGTCCCTTTGCTTCTCTGGGCCTCAGTTTCCCCTGCAGGATGTGGAAATAGGTCCCTAAAGCTTCCCATGAGGTCAGCACAAGAGAGGGGCCGCACCTGAGTGTGCCAAGCCTCGTGTGGAGCGGTGAGCAGCCCAGGTGTTAATGGTGGGGAAGGGATTGGACGGAAGGGCGACCATCCAGCTCGGCGACACATCCCCTCTGCAGCCTCTGGGAGTCGAAGTCGTGTAAAGATGAACACTTACTGCCGTTCAGGGCTTCTCAGCCCCTTCTCCCGTTAGAGCAGCACTGTCCAATGGAAACCACGTGCACCACTTCCCATTTCCTAGCAGCCCCATGAAGAAGTCAACAGAAATTCCTTTTCATCGTATCTGTTCTTGAGCCTGGTGTCTTCAAATTAACCATTACAACATGTAACTACCATAAAAACTATGAGTGGGATAGTTTACATTCCTCTCCTCCTACTAAGTCCTCAAAATCCACGTGTTTGACATTCAGAGCATGTCTGGATTTGGGCTCACACACTCAGGTGCTCAGTGGCCACACGTGGCCAGTGTAGACAGCACGGTGGGAGAATCACCTGGGGTGTGGGGGAGGCTTTTAAAAATGTCAGTGCCTGGTTACCTGAGATATGGAGTCATTTGGTCTGGGTTGGAGCCCAGGGCATTGGTTTTTTTGTTTCGTTTTGTTTTTAATGTTTTCCTGCCAGGAATTCTTTAGAATCTCATTATTAGAGGCAGACCACAGGACAAGTGTTTGGAAACTTGAGTTTCTCTTTGGAAAAGCTGTTCCCAAACACACAGTACTCTCGGATTCCTATGCCTTGCCCCTGCTGGTCCCTCTCTTCTGACTTCTCCCATGTGTGCCCATCGCCCCCTCCATGGAGTCTCCTGTGATAGGCAGGTAGGCTCACATGTGCCCACCCTTGCATCTTCATGTTTCTTACAAACACTGTGGTATTGTAACACTCTAAGTCACTAACCCCTTTCTGGGCCTCATTTAAATATTTACCAAAAAAGCTCCCAAGTTTGAGAAGAAATCTAAGCCATGTGGTGGATAGCCAAGACACCCAGCTCCGTCCCACCATTGTCATGGGGATGGGGCAGGCCTGTCTTCTCCCTGCTGTGTTCCCCATGCAGGCAGGGTGCCGGGCACCTGGAACAGATGGGTTGAGTGGCTAAAGGACAGGCCAGTCAAGGTTCCTTTCTGAGAAGGACAGAAAGAACTAGGCGCACAGCTACCCTAGGACACTGCCCCCAAAGCCGGCCATGAGCCACTCCAGCCGCACTCACCTGCCTGCTGAGGTCTGTCATTGGGATGGGTCATGGGTGGTGAGCTGTGCCCTTCTATCTGGTTCTGTCCTCTTGGTGATGCTCAGGCAAGCAGCTGACTTCCTGACTCTGGGCTGCCAGAAATCCCCTGAGCCTCCCCCCTCCCATCAGTTGACTTCTTGGTCCAGATGGGGGTGAGGATGCAGCTGCTAGCCCTTCCCTCACTCTTCCCATCTTTGATGCTCATTTGTCCCATGACATGTTCATGAGGACCACATGCTGTGTCTTTGGGCTTGTTTCTGGTGCCTTGGAGTGTGCTATAGGAAGAAAAAGATAATTTTTTAAAATGACTTTAGAGAGAGGAAGGGAGAAGGAGAGAAACATCAATGTGAGAGAGAAACATCCCATCAGCTGCCTCCTGCACACTCCTACTGGGGATTGAGCCTGTAACCAGGCATGTGCCCTGATCAGGAATCAAACCCATGACCTTCTGGTGCCCGGGACCACACTCCACCAACTGAGCCACACCGGCCAGGGTGAGAAAAATCATCCTTGTCCCCTCCAAGAGTTTTCATTTAATGAAGGAGGTGAGAGAAGGACAGGTGTGCTGTGGCAGAGCAGTGAAGAACAAGACTGCCTCAGTCGGCTCATCTGCAAAGTGGACACGATAGTTGTACCCAGGTCATGGTCATGAGAGTTGACGGATCGCCTGGTGCTGGTGCAGAGTAGATGCTCTGTCAGCATTAGCTGCTCCATAGAGCCCAGAAGGGCACGTCAGACAGAAAGAAGTAGAAAGAATGTCCTGTTGGGCCTGTCCCTGTGCCGTGGTTTGGCAGGGCAGGAGTGGAGCCAGGGCTGCTGGGGAGGGAGGCGGATCTCCAGAAGAGCGAGTCTGCAGGTGCTCACGGCCCCCTTCCCCAGGACAGCAGGCCCGCTTCCAGGGACATGGTCCTCTGGGAAGGTACTCCAGGGAAGCCCCAGGGAGTTAGGACAGCCAGCTTGTGACTCCCTTGGCAGAAACGCTGCCCTCTGTCCTTGCCCCAGGCCAGCGTGACCTGGGTAGACAGGGCCGTTTGTGAATGAAATGAGACTGGGCACTCGATTGCAGCAGCTTGCGTGGAAACTGGAGTCGAGTCTAGGCCTGCTTGGCTGGGGGACAGGGAAACCCAGCCGGCTCACCTGAGACGCCGGCCGGGCCATTGGGCCAGGCTCTCCCTTGTCCACTTGATCTCGAGTGGGACTCAAATATCACCTTGTCTGTGAGGCCGAGGACATGGGCACATGGAAGGTTGGGCACGATTGCTTTGCTTCACCTGTGGGCCCCCTAAGCACTACCCCCTGAACCCCAAGATTCTCAGGCAGGGAGGTGTTGGCTCCTCCTATGTCCCAGCACCCTGAGCATGTAGCTCAGGGGACACACTCAGTGCGCGTGGATTCCATGCGAGTCTCCCTTCTTCAAAGCCACCACTTGGTGAGGCCTGAAAGGCCATGGCTCCCACTGCGGAGAAAGGCCGAGCCATGGAGAAAACTTTGGGTGAGGCGGGGTTGCTGCTTCTCCTGCTGAAATAAACAGCCTCAAACTGCAGTAGGTCCGCCTGCCAGGGAGTGACTCAGGCCCCTGGCTTGTGGGACAGACAGGTCTTAGAGTGATGTCACCAGGGCCCAGGGAACGAAACCGCCTGGGGTGATTCCCTATCCATTCCGGAAGTGGAACTTGGGGTGCATCTCCACCTCCTCGTTTGTTACCAGCAGAGCTGGGGCAGAGGTGGCAGTGGGCTGGGCTGTCCCGTGAGTGGCACCATCCTTCCTGACTCATGCCCCTCCTCCTGGAGGGCAGGTGGCCCCAGCTCAGCCCTCGGGTTTCGTAATTGTGAGTCTGGGATATGAATGAAGAGAAGTGGCGCTTGAAGCCTTAGGACTGGCGCTCCACTGCCTTCCCCACTGCAGAAGTCCCCAAGCTGCAGATTCGTCCCAGTGCGCCCTGCTGCTTTGCATGTGACCACATCCTAGCTGCCGCCTCGGCTACAGAAATCCTGTGTTTGCTTTCATCAATGGCCTTTGAGGTGGCAGAAGCCTTTGAATGAGATCCTTCTGTCCTTCCAACAGCTCTGGAAACGCCAAAGCAGAATAACCCGCCTCTCTGCCAGTCCCCGGCCCGGCTCTTTGAAGGACGGTTTTGTCCTCCGCCGAGAGCCCTGTGAAGGGTCATGATAACAGTACAAGGAGACTTAGGTCTGATTCATCGCGGGGTTGGTTTTTAAAATAGAAACTGTTTTATAGTCGCCTTTAGTATTTAACCCTCGTGGCTAAGTTATTAGCTGGAGAAAGAAACACTCACCACCTTGAATTTCACCAGCACTTGTATTTGAAAGAGCTTTTGTCCATTCAAGTGTTCACTCTTTCATTCAGCCAATAAAGATTTATTGGCAGCCAGGGCCAGGGTTTGGGGACTGGAGGTACAGCAGGGATCAAGACGGACAGGGTTCCTCCAGCCGCGTGTCCAGGGTCAGAGGTGGACAGAGAATAAGTGGTACGCGAGATAGTAAATGTCCCGGGTAAAGTCAACAGGGGATGCGCTCCTCCTGGGGGTGGGTGAGGCAGACCCTCCAGGAAGGGGTGTTTCAGCCCAGAGCTGGGAGGTGGGGAGGCACAGCGTGGCCTGGAGGCGGGACCTGGCTGGCCTTGTTGGAGGGACAGAGGGAGGCACACGTGGCTGGAACACAGCACGATGCTTTCGACAAGCTGCATGTGTGCTTACCTTCTGGAAGACGGGGTTTTCTTATTCCTGCTTCCCAGATGGGGAAGTGGTGGTCTGGGAAGGGGAAGTTTCTAAAGCGGAGGCTCCCCACTGTGTCGGGTGGATGGGGATGCAGTCTGAGGGCTGGGGAGCTGTGGCTGCACTGTGGAACTGGGTGAGAAGACCTGTATTTGTCCTCAGGCGTGGGTCCCTGGGGAAGGGGCCTCCCCAAGTCCATGTTCCCCTGTGATGAATATCGCCCATGGACTAGAGGATGTCATGTCTCCCCGAGAACAGTCACTCGGCTCAGCCCCTTGCCGAGCGCTGTGTTCCCAGCACGGTGTTGCTGTGCGATGGGCTGAGGATCCGGGAAATGCTCACGCTCCATCCTCAGTGACTATCTCTTCCCCGCTGCCCCCCTGACTGTGTGGCTCTTCCCAAACTTCCTGGGGCCCCTGTGCCCTGCGTGAAGCCCCACAGCTGATGGGACAGGGACTGGGTTGCTGTGAGCAGCCCTTGACCGGAGCCTCCTATGTGGCCCTCTGGCTTTGCTGACCGTGTCCATGGCTGAGTCCACCTCAGGACCCAGCCTCTTGGGGAATCATGCCTGTGGCTGCAGTTGCAGCTGCCTCCCAGTCTCCTGTCTCCTGGGTCAGCGCCTGCTAAGATGCTCCCTGGTGTGTGTCCCTGCGTGTGGCCCATCCAGGGACGAATGCCATTGTGGCTCTGCCCAGCCTGGTCCTGGGATTGTCTCCACAGGATTTTTGTTAGACAAACAAGGACAGGATTGTTCCTGGAAGCAGGGCAGGTGTGGCCCAGTGGGGCCCTCCTGAGAGGCCTCCCAGGATGTCCCCGCCCTGGCCACAGGACAGAGCCACTCCTGGAGGGAGCTGAGGTGAAGCCCAGGCCAGGTCCTGGGGAGCCGGTTCCTGTGGTGGGACAGACAGAGAGGCTCTCTGCTCCCTCTGCCCCTCCCCCCAGAGTGGTGGCCCAGGAGGCTACTGGGTGGAGTGAGGTGCAGACTGGGCACTGGGTGGGTTGTGTGGGGGCTGAGAGGACAGTCACCAGGGGCAGGTGGCCTGTGCTGCAGCTTCCTCGTCACAGTCTACGGGGGAGGATGTGTGGGGCTCAGTCAATATGTGTAAAGTGCTTAGAACAGCGCCAGGCAGGGCAGAAGCACTTGGTCAACATTTCGTCATTGCGACCTTGGGCAAGTGGTTAACTTCCTGAAGCCTTGCCTGCCCGCTCCCAAGGTTGCTCAGATTGAGGGAGATCACAGCTGCGAAGTGCCCAGCAGTGTGCCTGGCACATGGCTGAGCTGGATAAGTCACTTTCTTGTTAGGTGATCGAGACCTGTGGCGTGAGATATACCTTTCCATGCTGTGAGGAGCTGGCCATTCTGACTGTGTCTCTGGTGCAAGCTCATGCCTCCCCACCTCTGGCCTGTGGCCACCCCAACCTCATCCCCACCTCTGGCTCTGGAGGGTCAGGCCCTCCCTCACCACTGGGCACGGGGTGGAGTGAGGTGCAGACTGCAGAGGCTCCTGGGTGTGGGCTTGTTGGATTTTTCCGGCACAGGAGCATGGGGATGAATGCCCAGGACTGTTAGCCCTTCCTCCCGGTCCAGGAGGCACACCTCTGCCCACCCTCTCTGTCCTTGCAGACCCTCCAGCTCGCTCCCTCCCCAAAGTCCCCCAGCCCGCCTGTACTGCTGTGGTCCTGCTTCCCTGCCTGTGCTCAGGAGTGGGGAGAGCCGTTCCCTGACCCCCTTTCCCCACCACTCAAAGCTGCTCCCTTTCTCCCCTGGGGCTCAGAGAAGCTGACAGATCCCCAAGATGGTGGCCACCTGTCCTTCCTCCACCCAGGGCACTGCTCTCCAGCACTGGGTTTTCCCTCCCGACCTGAGGGCCCCAATCACCCATCCCACTCAGCCTGTGTCTCCCTGGAAGACAGTTCTCTCCGCTGCAGGGATCCCCTGACCACCGGGAGGGGCTGCGCCTGCTGGTCAGCACTGCTGAGAGGCTCTGGCGGGGGCTGCAGGGGGCCGAGGGAAGAAGGGTTCTTCAGGCACGCAGGCGCGAGAGGACCCCCACAGTGGTCCCAGGCTCCCCCTCACCCTTCAGTTTTCCCACAGTCACCCTTTGGCTGGCATGAGGGTGCTACGCTGTGTAGACAGAACCAAGTAATAGGGCTGCCTCCACCGAGACTGTCAGCCCCGAAGCTGAGCTGGGTCCTAATCGCCCAGCACAGAGTCCAGCCTGAAGGAGGGCCGGCTGCACGCCCCATCTCTGCGCCCATCAGGGGAAAGCCCAACAGGACCCGCTGGGGAGGCCCGGGCGTCCCGGGGTCTGATGTCCCCTTGGCTGCTGCTTCTGTAGGAACATCGAGGCCCTGTGAGGTGTCCACAGACTCCCTCTGTGTGAGCACTGAGCCTCCTTGTGAGCGATCCGACCCGCACATCTGCCCCTGCACACAACGGGGCCGTGTTCCCGCTGGGAGGAACCCTGGTCTTGCAGCCAGCAGTTGGGTGGGACTGGAGGGCGGGCAGGCCTGACAGATGGTGCCATGCTTTAGGAAATCTTCCATGTGCCAGGCACCTTAGGGCCTGGGGTACAGCAGCGACCAGCCAGGTAGAACCACCCCCCTCGAGGTGCTGACATTAGGGTGAGGAGACGGATAACAGACAGATAAGGAAAACGTTGTTAGTGGGTGCCGAGTACATGGAGACTTAAGTAGGGTGGCATCAGGAAGGTGACAAGGTGAGCAGACACCCAAAAGGGGTGGGGGGGCAGGGGCTCTTTCTGGGGGTCCAGGGTCCAGCAATGAGAAGGTGCTCAGTAAAGTAAGTGGGAGGTGGGGATGCCTGACCTTAACCTTGGGCCCAGCTAAGCTATGCGCTCCTCCCTGCTCCAGGAAGAACAGCCCTCCCCCCTCCCCACCCTGCTGGGCCCCAGCCAGACCCAAGCCAGCCTACTCCTTCAGGATGGGTCTCTGCTCTGCTCCTAGCTGCTGGCCTGGAGGAGAAAGGGGGAGGCCTGGAGGAGGGAGAGGGGTTCCCCTGCAGCCCTTCCTGGGGCCCACCCGGGACGTGGGGTGGAGAAAGCACTTGGTCCGGCCGTGGTTACATCGCTGGTCCTCAGCCTCCTCTGGGCGGCCTGCTCTGCACGGTGGCTTTAGGCTCCACGCTGCCTGGAGCCTTCTGGACCAGGTGGCAGTTGTGAGAAGAGCCAGCTCAAATGTCAGGGCAGCTGGGGGATGGGGTTACACACCCCGGAGACAGGACACGCCTGGCTTATGAGCTGGCAGCTGCTTGCTGCTGGGGGAGGCATGGCCCCACCCCCTTGCCTGGCACTGCCTCAGTGGCCCTCTCTTCCCAGCTCTGCACCTGCACCTGTGGGCGGGTGGGGGGGGGGGGCGTGGACAGAATCTTTAAAGACACAGAACATAGAATCAGCCAAACCTGTCTTTGCTCTTATTAGTTGTGCAGACAAGACCCCCAACCCCAGTGCCTCAGTTTCCCCACCAGGAAAATGGGCTTGTGACCACTTTCTAGGGTTGTTGCTGGGAGGCATGTTGCCTGTGCTCGGCACAGGGTAAGCCAGTGCCCGTCATTGCCCCTGTCTTAGACATACTCTGCCCGGGTCGGGTGCTCTCCCCACAGCTGCTCAGTGGCTCTTGGTGAAGGCGCCGAGGGCTCGGGCAGCTGTACCTCCAGAGTCTGGCAAATAGCACCGGTAGCCAAGGGCACCTTCCGTGAGTGGCTTGTCAAGGCTTTGACAGGGAAGTCAGAGCTGCCTGCGCTCCTCTCAGTCCTGGTACCCCCAGGCAGGGGCTCCCCAGCCCGTCCTTGATGCCGGAGCATGTATGGTCGCAGCCCCAGCACTGCCCGCACCCTGTGAATCAGGCCACAATGGGCACAGTGTGTGAAAGGAGGGCGGCCTGCCTTGCTGGGTGGCTCCAGAAACTGCCTGCCCAGCCCCAGTTCCCTCAGCTCTGGGCCTGTGTGTCTGATCTGAATGGCCACCTGCGCTCCCAGGGGCTGCTTTTCTTACAGAGGAAATCTCTGAGCAGGCTCCAAGTCCGTCACAATGCACCAGAAATGGGCGAGCTGAGCAGCGACTATTGCTCAGATGCCAGCAGCGGGGAGCACAGTGGCTGCAGCCACAAAAAGGAACCGATGGCCCTGTCTCGGCCCCCTCTGCCCTGTCCCCTCTCGATGCTTCCTGTTCACAAGGCAGGGATGCCCAGGGCTGGCTGCAGGGTGGGTGAGCCTGCAGGGTGGGTGAGCCGCTTCTTGGCTGCTGGGGAGGGGGGAGGAGGGGAAAGGGCAGTGTGGCCCTGTAAGGAATTGTGGGAGGCGGGAGAGAATCTGGCCTGGAGAGGTGTCTGCATTCGTCAGGCCCCGTCCCGTCACTCGCAGGCCGCCCCTCTCAGTCCACAAACGCTGATGTCCCCAGCCCAGTGCTGGGTGGGGGGACAGAGGCTTATAAGACCTGCCGCCAGGTGGAGAAATAAAACATCCACAAGTAAACCCAGGGCCGGTGGTAGTTCCTGGGTGAGGTGGGAGGGGTGACAGTAGGTGCCCTGAGCCTTTGGTGAGGGAGCAGTCACCTCTAGGAAGCCTTCTCGGAAGAGGAGGCATTGACACAAGGGGGATGAGGCCAGACTCCAGCGGGTGGAGGGAGAGGACCTTCGTCAAGGATGAGATTGCTGCTTGCTCAGGGCCCAGGTGGTAGCAGCAAACCCCGCTCCCATTCCTGCCCCACCCGGGAGAGACACAGCCTGCTTGGCAGGTAACGGAGCTGGGTTTATCCTGGCTTTCCACGCAGTGGCTGTATGGGCCTTGCCAGCTTACAGCCTTTCTCTGGGTCCTGCCATGGCGAGATGGGGCTTGGCAGATGTCTGTCCACGGCGTGTGGTGAGGGCTCTGTTCGAGGCCACTTCTCCCAGAGGAGGGACAGGACCCTGCCTAGGCCTCGCCTCGGGAAAGCTAAGTGCAGGTGGTCCCTGCGGCCAGCAGCCGCTTTCTTCACCGCCCAGACCCCTGGAAGCTCTGGGGGCTTTGGTGGCCTCGGGTGTCAGCTGTGGTTTGAGCTGCGCATGTCAAGCTTCCAGAGTTTGGTTTGGTTAGGTTGAGAGATGTCTGGTTGTCCGTCTCCACACATGCCCTTCACCGCAGGAAGGGTTGCCCTGTCTGTCTGGGTGTTGCCATTTCTGAACTCCGCCTCCTGTGTCCCTTCCAGGCCATCAGCATCAGTAAGGCCATCAACACCCAGGAGGCCCCCGTGAAGGAGAAGCATGCCCGGCGTATCCTTCCTGCTCTGGGCCCCAGGGGGTGGTGGGAGGAGGTGGAGGATGTGGGCCTGCCCAGTGTGGCCTCTGACCATGGGCACGGTGCGAGTGGTTTAGTGCCACTGGGGCTTTGTGAGGTCCGCCCCCACAGAGACAGGCGCGTGTCCTCTTGTGTCCTGGCCTGGCAGAGTCTCCTGCCTCGAGCAGCTCCTGTCAACTCTGAGCCTCATCTCAGGAGCACCATCTATTGTCTCAGACCACTGAGCCCTGTTAATTTTGAGGGGCATGAACTTGCCCTTTCTCTTTTTTTTCTTTATTGATTACATATGTATCCTTATCCCACCATTCCCCCATTCCTCTCTCCCCCCCACCCCCCGCTCATGCCCTCACCCCCCTGGTGTCTGTGTCCATTGGTTAGGCCTATATGCATGCATACAAGTCCTTTGGTTGATCTCTCCCCCTTACCCCCGCCCTCCTCTACCTTCCCTCTGAGGTTTGAGCATTGATCGATGCTTCTGTCTCTGGATCTGTTTTTGTTCATCAGTTTATGTTGTTCATTACATTCCACAAATGAGTGAGATCATGTGATATTTACCTTTCTCTGACTGACTTATTTTTATTTTGCTTAGCATAAGGCTCTCCAGGTCCATCCATGCTGTTGCAAATGGTAGGAGTTAGTTCTCTTTTACAGCAGCATAGTATTCCATTGTGCAGACGTACCACAGTTTTCTAATCCACTCATCTGTTGATGGGCACTTAGGCTGTTTCCAAATCTTAGCTATGGTAAATTGTGCTGCTATGAACATAGGGGTGCATATATCCTTTCTGATTGGTGTTTCTGTTTACTTGGGATACATTCCTAGAAGTGGGATCACTGGGTCAAATGGGAGTTCCATTTTTAATTTTTTGAGGAAACTCCATACTGTTCTCCACAGTGGCTGCACCAGTCTGCATTCCCACCAGCAGTGCACGAGGGTTCCTTTTTCTCCTCATGCTCTCCAGCACTTGTCATTTGTTGATTTGTTGATGGTAGCCATTCTGACAGGTGTGAGATGGTACCGCATTATCGTTTTGATTTGCATCTCTCGGATGATTAGTGACTTTGAGCATGTTTTCATATGTCTCTTGGCCTTCCTTATGTCCTCTTTCAGAAAGTATCTATTTAGGTCCGTTGCCCATTTTTTTGATTGGGTTGTCTTCCTTTTGTTAAGTTGTATGAGTTCCCTGTAAATGTTGGAGATTAAACCCTTATCGAAGATAACATTGGCAAATATGTTCTCCCATGCAGTGGGCTTTCTTGTTGTTTTGTTGATGGTTTCTTTTCTGTGCAGAAGCTTTTTATTTTTATGTAGTCCCATTTGTTTCTTTTCTCTTTAGTTTCCATTGCCCTAGGACAGTGATGGCGAACCTTTTGAGCTCAGCGTGTCAGCATTTTGAAAAACCCTAACTTAACTCTGGTGCCGTGTCACAGATAGAAATTTTTTGATATTTGCAACCATAGTAAAACAAAGATTTATATTTTTGATATTTATATTTTATATATTTAAATGCCATTTAACAAAGAAAAATCAACCAAAAAAATGAGTTCACATGTCACCTCTGACACACGTGTCATAGGTTCGCCATCACTGCCCTAGGAGCTGTATCGGTGAAGATATTGCTTTGGCATATGTCTGAGATTTTGCTGCCTGTGAATTCCTCTAAGATTTGTATGGTTTCCCGTCTTACGTTTAAGTCCTTTATCCATCTTGAGTTTATTTTATGTGTATGGTGTAAGTTGGTGGTCTAGTTTCTTTTTTTTTGTATGTATCTGTCCAACTTTCCCAACACCATATATTGAAGAGACTGTCTTGATTCCATTGTATGCTCTTGCCTCCTTTGTCAAATATTAATTGAGCATAATGGTTTGGGTCTATTTATGGGTTCTCTATTCTAGTCCATTGGTCTATATGTCTGTTCTTGTTTTGAGAACAGTGGCTTTGTAATACAGCTTGATATCTGGTATTGAGATCCCTCCTACTTTGTTCTTTCTCAGGATTGCTGTGGCCATTAGGGGTCTTTTTTTATTCCAGATGAATTTTTGGAGAGTTCCTTCTAGGTCTGTGAAATATGCCGTTGGTATTTTAATGGGGATTGCATTGAATCTGTAGGTTGCTTTGGGTAGTATGGACATTTTAATGATGTTGATTCTACCATTCCATGAACACGATATGTCCTTCCATATGTTTATGTCTTCCTCTGTCTTTTTTTTTCAGTGTCCTGTGGTTTTCTGAGTACAGGTCTTTTACCTCCTTAGTCAAGTTTATTCCTAGGTATCTTAATTTTTTTGATGCAATGATAAATGGGATTTTTTTTTTTAATACCTTTTTTTTTATCCTCACCTGAGGATATTTTTCCATTGATTTTTAGAGAGACTGGAAAAGAGAGGGAAAGACAGAAATATCGATGTGAGAGAAACACGTCAATCGGTTGCCTCCTGCATGCACCCTTACCAAGGCCCGGGCCAGGAAGGAGCCTGCAACCATGGTACATGCCCTTGGTCAGACTTGAACCTGGGTCCCTTCAGTCTGCAGGCCGACACTCTATCCACTGAGACAAACTGGCTAAGGCATTGCCCTTTTTCTTGATCTTTGCTGAGCTCTGTGTCAACCGTGGTGGATGGGGGGAGGAATGTGGGGAGGGGCTCAGCAGCTGTGGGATGGGCGTCACCAAGTGCCCCCGGCCTTCCCCACACTGGTCTCTGCATGCTGCACTTGGCCTTGACGCTGGTAGGCATCATTCTGGGCACTCACCATGAAAAGGGGGCCTTCACCTTCTGGTCCTATGCCATCGGCCTGCCGCTTCCCAGCAGCTCCATCCTCAGCTGGAAATTCTGCCATGTCCTCCACAAGGTCCTTCGAGATGGGCACCCCAACGTGAGTAGCCTCTGTTCACTGGTCCCCAGAGGGTCTCCTGTTCCAGCCACTGTGCTTTCTTGGGGCAGCGGGTGCCCAGGGGAGGCAGGGAGTGTCCCTTTGAAATGAGAGACTCCGTCCCGCCACGCCTGCTGCCCTCTACCTGCCCCTTCCCAGCCTCGCCCTCAGCGTGCCGCCAGCATGGGTCAGTGTGTTGGGCCCTCCAGCCAGCCCTGGGTTCTCCAGCCTCCTCCCTTGTCCCCCTGTCTGCAGGTCCTGCATGACTGCCAGCGGTACCGGAGCAACATCCGGGAGATTGGGGAGCTTTGGGTAGGTGCAGAGGCGAGCTTGGTGGCCCCATCTCTCACCCTCCGCAGAGTCCAGCCGTGGGCCTGCTTGGTGTTCGAGTCCTCAACACTCAGGGCGGAGCAACGGCAGGGCCCTGTGACGGTGTCTTTCTTCATTCTCTCAGAGCAGAAGTTAGAGTGATGCCTTCTGGGGTGACAGTGGGGGCGTTGCAGCCTTGCTCTAGAAGACCTGGTACAGGAAGTTCCAAAGGCATGACTGGGCGCCTCCAGCCCCTCAGGCCCTGAGTCAGGAAACGCAGCAGTGCCCGTTCTGGGCGGTCATGGTGGCGGTTAGAGCCCATGGGAGGGGTGCAGGCTTCTGGGCCCCCAGACTGGCTGCTTTAGAATCTCAGGTCGGAATCTGTGTGCTCGGGAAGCTCCCAGAAGATTCTTATTCACGGGCAAGTCTGAGAGCCCGGGAGCTGGTCATCTAGGTCCCCCCCTGCACCCTCCAGAATCGGGGGTGGAGAGAGAACCTCTGGCCTCTTTGTCCCCTGGGAGCAATGCTAGAGCCCCGCCAGGCAGGGCGCCCCTGGAGCCAGGGCCGCAGGAGCCCGGGCCGCTGTGTTTCACCGGAAGTCAGGAAAACGGCAGCAGGGTGCCATGTGCAGACGCACGTCCAGCTGGCGTGGCCACGGGGAAGCAGTGTTAGGAGGTGACAGGAGGCACCTGGGAGGACATAGACACGCGCCTGTGGAGTGTGCCTCCCGGTCTGCTGCAAGCATTGTAATAAAGTATCTCAACCCAGAACTGGCCTGCTGCCTAGACAAGGAGCTCTTGTCACAGGAGTTGCTTTGGCAAGACTGGCAAGGAGTATGATTAAAAAAGCAAAGTGAAAGAGTTTTTGACAAAGGACATTGGTGGAGGTTCCCAGGAGAAGAGTCAGTCGCCTCTGGCTGGTTAACGTTTGTTGAGTGAATAAGTGATTGGAGGGTGAAGAAGTGACACTCGGCTGTCACCTGGTGTTGTCCCACCTCAGCGTCCTGATCTGCCCCGTGGTGTGCCAGGGCCTATGGGACTCTCGGGCACCTTCCTGGGCAGTGGGCGCTGATCCATCTCCTCCCTCCACAGGGCCATTTGCACGATCGGTACGGACAGCTGGTCAATGTTTACACCAAACTCCTGCTGACCAAGATCTCCTTCCACCTCAAGGTGGTGTCCTCGGGAGGGTCGTGGGGCGGAGGGGCCCTGGGATTTCCTTCCTGATGTCCTGGGACCTGGTGCAGGGCAGGTCCTGTTCTGTCCCAGCCTGATCCAAGGGGACACGGGGATGCGGGGTTCCCAGAAGTCAGAGCCTCTTGATGCGTTTTCTGCGGAAACTGGAGGTGGTCTTGGCCTTGCCCTTGGGTCTGAGCAGCCTCTTCGCCCTGGCTGGAGGTGTCCCATCTTCTGTCCTTGGTCTCCGGTCCCTCCCAGCCCCTCCTCAGCCAGCACCCCGGGCAGAGGGCAGCTCCACAGGTCGGGGGCTTCTCCAGCCTCTTCCCCTCCCTCAGAAGTTAGAACTGGTTCTGGGCCTGCTGTTGAATAGGGTGTCCTCTCTGCAGCACCCCCAGTTTCCTGCGGGCCTCGAGGTGGCAGACGAGGTGTTGGAGAAGGCAGCTGGGACTGACATCAACGACATGTGAGTGTCTCCAGAAGGTGGAGTGGCCTGGCGCCGTTTCCTTCTTCTCCCTCGGTTTCCCTGTTTGTCCCTAAAGTCTCCAGGTTCCCACGTGTCAGTGGCTCTCTGGGGCCAAAGGTCATGTTCCCTGGAGATGAAGATAACATTGAGGGGAGGGGATTTGTTTGGAATTAGGTGTTTGTGGCTGAAGGGCCGTTGTGCTGTGCAAAGGCGTGTTGATGAACTGTGGAGGGGTCTCCCAGGGGCATGCCTCCTACCACTCTCTCTCAACCCTCTCGCCTCCCCCGCAGCTTCCAGCTCACCGTGGAGATGTTCGATTACATGGACTGTGAGCTGAAACTGTCTGAATCAGGTGAGCCGGGAGGGACCAGGTGTGGGAACCTGGCGACAGGAGTCGGGGGTGCCTCTGTGAGCCAGACTAGCCTGGCTTCCCGTTCCTGCCTGCGCCGCCCAGGGCCCATCCCGGAGCAGCCGCCTCTCCCACTGCTTGGCCAAGCTCCTGTTCAGGCTGCGCTCCTGTGAGCCCACCGCCCCGTCCCCTCACCACGAGCGCGGCCCGAGGTCCAGCCCGAGCCCCAGGGGGCGTATGTGGACTGGCATGTACTGGTTCAGAAATGAGAAGTTGAGAAGCTAATTAGAAGTAGTAATGATAAGCTCATTACCTATTAACATAAATGACATACTTGTTGTGAAAAAAAAATCCCTATTCCTTTTTTTTTTTTTTTGGTTAATTTTGGGGATAGTTCCAGGGGCCGGTGTGAGATCTGCTGTTCCTGCCACCACATGAACCCACTCCTGTTCCAGGGCGGGGCCACCAGGAGCTCCCGCCCCAGAGAGTTAGATTGGGTCATCTTGCCCGTGTTCTGCTATAAAAGGCCCCTGAGTCGTGTTGGACTTCCCCGCCCAGGGACTGGCAGCCTTTGGACAGGAAGCCTCAGGGTCCCCTTCCCAGGGCCGCAGAGGTGATTGTTGTGGGCCACAGCTTCAGAATAACTTGTGGGTGACTCATGCTGGCGGGCTGCCTACTTGTCGTCTCTGCCCAAATGCCTTTTTAAGGGAAAATCGGGAGTTAGGAAGAGGTGTGTCTGGGCAGCCTCCTGGCATCCCGGTCTGGGTGGGCCTGTGGGCAGCTTGGCGTTGAACCTCCATGCCCAGGAGGGTGGCCCTGCCCAGGATCCAACTAGGGCATGTGTCCAGGGCCATGGCTGCCAGCCTGGACCCTGGCAGAAATGTGTCATGTAGGAGCTGAGTCCTGCTGTCCCCACCCCTGTGCTGCTCTTGGCCAGGGTGGGGGCTGAGTTGGGGGGGACAGGGGTCCCCGCCAGGGAAGGTGGAGAAAGCCCCCAGTTCAGTGATGTCTTTTTTTTTTTTTTTTAATATATTTTATTGATTTCTTAGAGGAAGGGAGAGAGATAGAGAGTTAGAAACATCGATGAGAGAGAAACATCGATCAGCTGCCTCCTGCACATCTCCTACTGGGGATATGCCCGCAACCCAGGTACATGCCCTTGACCGGAATCGAACCTGGGACCCTTCAGTCTGCAGGCCGACGCTCTAGCCACTGAGCCAGACCGGTTTCGTCCAGTTCAGTGATGTCTTAATGAAGCACAGAGAAGGGCATCCTGGCCGCATCTCCTGGAGGGAGGTGCAGGGGCGTTGCCCACCCGGGTGTTGCTCCTTGCTGCTTGGTTTATAGCAGCCAAAGATGGGAATGTCCTGAGCGCCCCTCAGTGGAGGAATGGCTGTGTCTCAGAAAAACCCCAAATCGAACTTCATGGGTGTTCTCAGTTTTTACAAGGAAAATGTACTTGACATGGAATTAAAAGTTAAGTTTTAAAAAGGCGAGGGTCAGCACTTAGCTCCAGCCTTCTCGTCCCCTCCCTCCTGGGCATTCTCGTGTCACATGGAGGTTCGCCAGTGGTCCCAGCGCAGGCAAGGTGACAGGAGGACTCAGAGCTGGGGCCCGCCCGTCTGGAGGCAGTGTCCCGGGTCCGTGTCCCGTGTGGGCGCTCTGGCGGCACTCCGTCTTGGCGGGCTGCCTACTTGTCGTCTCTGCCCAGAGGAGGGGCTGGGGGGTGGGCAGCCTCATGTTTGTCCTTGTCCCTCCTACTAGGATGATCTGATGAAAGGCTAGATTGTCAGGGTCCAGGGAGGTTGGCACTGGGCACAAGTTTGGGGTCACGGGTTTTACAGAGCCGCGTCCTGACTCTGCTGCTGCAGCTGCTCCCAGGGCCACCCTGAGGCTCTCGGGAAAGCCTGGCCAGGCTGAGCTGGATCCCATTTGCCCGACCTTGTCACCCTAGTTTGAGGGAGCACTGGCCTCAGTCTGGAGCAGCCACAGCGCACGGGGCTCCCATTCTAGATGTAAGGAGCCCATTGGTATCTGAGGGACAGAATCTCACTGCCCAGCTGGGAGTGGGAAAGCCAGGCTCCCCAGGATGGCACCTCCCAGGCTTCTGTGATGATGCCATGAGAGTCTCCACACCAGGGCTGTCACTAGGCTCCCGTCTGCTCTGCCTGTGTCTCCTGGCTCCCTGTGCTCACACTCCTTCTGCCTGCCCCACCCCCCACCCCCCCTCAGTCTTTCGGCAGCTCAACACAGCCATTGCCGTGTCCCAGATGTCTTCAGGCCAGTGCCGCCTGGCCCCCCTCATCCAGGTCATCCAGGACTGCAGCCACCTCTACCACTACACGGTCAAGCTCATGTTCAGGCTGCACTCTTGTGAGTCCCACTGCCCCGGTCCCCTCACCACGACTGCGGCCCCTGAGGTCCAGCCCGAGCCCCAGGGGGCTTATATAGACTGGCATGTACTGGATCAGAGATGAGAAATTAATAGAAGTAGCAACGATGAGCTCATTACCCATTAATATAAATGACATACTTGTTAATGAAAAATCCCTAGTTTTCAAAGCAAACACTCTGAGAAAAGCGGTGCAGTTGACGTGTGTGCCGGTCTCTTGGACGCCTGGTCTCAGAGCGGCCCCTCACTGCCCCTGCGCCAGTCGGTGCTAGTGTCTCCGTGGGGTTCGGAAAGGGGCTTGTCCTCAGGCCCCACTTGGACAACGCTGGCCTGGGGCATAGAAGCCATTCGAATATCAGACCAGGGCAAACTTGAGTCTAAAGAAGCTTCACTGTGCCTCCAAAGCTGGGCCCAGGGTTTGGCCGTGGTCTTGGGACCGCCCTGTCCACTCACATTTCTTCCCTCCATGGTGGGGACTTGGCCGGGTGGTAGTGATCCCTCTAGTCCAGGGGTGGGCAAACTTTTTGACTCGAGGGCCACAATGGGTTCTTAAACTGGACCGGAGGGCCGGAACAAAAGCATGGATGGAGTGTTTGTGTGAACTAATACAAATTCAAAGTAAACATCATTACATAAAAGGGTACGGTCTTTTTTTTTTTTAGTTTTATTCATTTCAAACGGGCCGGATCCGGCCCGCGGGCCGTAGTTTGCCCACGGCTGCTCTAGTCTGTGGCGGCTTGTAGAAGGGGGAGGAATAGGCAGCGGAAGGGAGGGGGGAATGTGAAGTCTCGGCGGCCACAGAGTGGTGAGCAGAGATGAAAGTCATCAAGCTGTTCCGCCCCAGGTCTCCCAGCAGACACCCTGCAAGGCCACAGGGACCGGTTCCACGAGCAGTTTCACAGGTACCAGCAGGCAGGGCTGCGGGCAGGTCTGGGGCTGGGGCTGCCAGGGGCCAGGCTCCCCTCTGACCTCCGCGTGTCCCCCCGCAGCCTCAGGAACTTCTTCCGCAGAGCGTCCGACATGCTCTACTTCAAGCGCCTCATCCAGATCCCCCGACTGCCCGAGGTGCCTGCCCGGCTTTCCACGCTGGGTTCTGAGCCCTTGGACGCCCCCGGGTGCCTAGCAGGGCCCCATGTGGGCTCTGGGGATGGCCAGGGAAGGCTCCTGGGTGGGGTGGGGGGGGCCCCCTGAGCAGCTCTCACCTATGGCCCTTGCAGGGACCCCCCAACTTCCTGCGGGCCTCGGCGCTGGCTGAGCACATCAAGCCAGTGGTGGTGATCCCCGAGGAGGCTCCCGAGGACGAGGAGCCCGAGAACCTCATTGAGATCAGCACGGGCCCCCCCGCCGGGGAGCCAGCGGTGAGTGGCCCCCTCGTCCTGCAGGGGGGTTTGGGGTGATTGGGCCTCCCTCAGCTCCTTCCTTCTCCTGGCCTGGAGGGTGGGGCTCACGGTGCTTTGCTGTGGCAGGTGGTGGCTGACCTTTTTGACCAGACGTTTGGACCCCCCAATGGCTCCATGAAGGATGACAGGTGAGGCCTGGGACACCCTGGGGCAGGACTGGCTGTGGCCGCCATGGAGCTGTGGTCAGGAGAGGCCACAGGCGGGGGATGTGAACTGGAGACACCCAGATCCCCAGGAGCCGCTGATAAGACCACAGTCCTGTGCGGGATCTTCTGATGGTCCTGGCTGACTGAACTTGAACGCCAGACTGTGTGGGCCTCAGAACACCCTGCCTGCCCGACCTCTGTCCCCAGGGACCTCCAGATCGAGACCTTGAAGAGAGAGGTGGAGACACTCCGGGCCGAGCTGGAGAAGATCAGGCTGGAGGTGAGGGGACGTGGACCAAGGGGAGGCCTCAGGCTGTGCGACTGCACCCAGCACCTGTACCCAGCACCCGCATGCGGGCCCAGCACAGTCCTTCCTCCCACCACAGGCCCAGCGGTACATCTCCCAGCTGAAGGGCCAGGTGAACACGTTGGAGGCTGAGCTGGAGGAGCAGCGGAAGCAGAAGCAGAAGGCGCTGGTGGACAACGAGCAGCTCCGCCACGAGCTGGCCCAGCTGCGGGCGGCCCAGCTGGAGGGCGAGCGGAACCAGGGCCTGCGCGAGGAGGCCGAGAGTGCGTGGCCAGGCCGGGGTGGCCGAGCCCAGTGGGAGGGTCTGGTCCCCAGCGGGGGGACCTCTGCCGAGCTGGGGTCACAGCCTCACCTCTCACCTGCAGAGAAGGCCAGCCTCACGGAGGCGCGCTACACCAAGCTGAAGGAGCAGCACAGCAAGCTCATCGCCACACACGCCGAGCTGCTCAGGAAGGTAGGCCGTGCAGGCAATTGGCGGGAGGAGGGAGGCCTGGCGGCGGCAGAGTGTGAGCCCATCCCCTGTCCACGCAGAATGCAGACACGGCCAAGCAGCTGACGGCCAAGCAGCAGAACCAGGAGGAGGTGGCGCGAGTGAAGGAGCAGCTGGTGTTCCAGATGGAGCAGGTGAAGCGGGAGTCAGAGATGAAGGTGCGTCATGTGCATAGGCCCTGCCTCTGGAGCCCCCAGCACCACTGTCCCCGTGACACACTGTCCCCGTGACACACCGTCCCCTGTCCCAGCTGGAGGAGCAGAGTGACCAGTTAGAGAAGCTCAGGAGGGAGCTGGAGGCCAAGTCCG
Source organism: Myotis daubentonii (assembly GCF_963259705.1). Taxonomy (NCBI): domain Eukaryota; kingdom Metazoa; phylum Chordata; class Mammalia; order Chiroptera; family Vespertilionidae; genus Myotis; species Myotis daubentonii. The sequence goes on from NC_081858.1 coordinate 12,879,031, forward strand.
GGGAGCTGGTGCGCGTGCAGCAGGACCTGAGCCGCACGGAGCAGGTGAGCTGCTGGCCAGGGTGGCCTCCTGGTCGGGCGGGACAGGCGTCAGGGTCCTCTTCCCCGTGAACTGGGCCACGCCTCGACGCTACCAGGTTGGTTCAGTGGCCCCTCGGCCATCCTGGCCTGTGGCTGTGACCCAGCACGCAGGGAACACACAGGACATGGGCCCTGGCCTTACAGACGCTCGCAGTTTCGGGGGATAGTGAAGACTGTGAACTTGGGTGGGGTGGGCCTGAGGGGTGGTGGGCACCTGGCAGCCCTGCCCACCTCCTGGTGTTCACAGAGCGGGTCGGAGCTGAGTTCACGGCTGGATGTGCTGAGTGCAGAGAAGGAGGCACTGAGCAGTGCTGTGCGGCAGCAGGAGGCCGACCTGCAGGCCGCCCAGAACCTGGTGCAGGAGAAGGAGGCAGCGCTCAGCCAGGAGCAGCAGCGCCATTCCCAAGAGAGGGCCGAGCTGCAGGGGCGGCTGGCAGACAAGGTAGTGTGCCTCTCCCACCCCGTGTGACAGCTGGCTTGAGACCATCATACCCACAGCCCAGCCCTGAGAGTGGACGAGTTAGGGGGTCTCTATGCTCACAGGGCTGTGCTTTCATCTGGTACCTCCGGGACATTTTCACCCCTCCAAAGAGAACCCCCCCCCAATAAGCAGTTAGTCTGCACCCCCCTCCTCCAGCCCCTGGCACCTCTCATCAGCTCTGGTCTCTGGATTTGCCTGTTCCGGACTTCATAGAAATGGAGTTGTACAGTAGGGCCGGCTTCTTCGCTCAGCAGGTTTTCAGGGCTCACCTGTTTGAGAACTTCCTTCCTCTCCATGGCCCAGGGACATTGTGCTGTGTGGAGGGACCACACGTTGCTTACCCATCGCCAGCTGATGGACACTTGGTTGTTTTCACTTTCTGGTTATTGTGAATGCTGCTGCTGTGGACATTTGTGTACATGGTTTTGTGTGGACATGTTTCTCTTTCATATGTAACTGCGATGGATTTTCTGGGTCACATGGTAACGCTGTTTAACTTTTTGAGGAACTACCAGTGTTCTCCAAAGTGGCTGCACCATTTTCCCTTCCCACTGGGAGTGTACGTGGGTTCCAGTTTCCCTACATCCTTGCCAGCACTTGTCATTGTCTGTCTGTGTTTAGCCATCCTAGTGGGTTCAAGTGGTACTTCATTGTATTTTTTAATTTGTTTTTGTGATGGCTTTTTAAAATGTTGTTGTTTTTTTAATGGGTTTTAGAGAGAGAGGAAGGGACGGATAGAGAGATAGAAACATCAGTGAGAGAGAAACATTGATTGGCTGCTTCCTGCATGCCCTTATTGGGGATCAAGCCCACAATCTGGGCACATGCCCTGACCTGGCATTGAACCAGTGACCTCTTAGTTCATGGGTTGATGCTCAACCACTGAGCCACACCGGCCAGGCCTCATTCTCATTGTGGTTCTGATGTGTTTCCCTGGTGGCAAATGACATTGAGCATTTTTTGTGTTCCTCCCATTTGCATGTCTTGGGAGAAATGTCTGTTCAGACCGTTTGCCTGCTTTCTAACTGGTGTTTGTCGTTCTACTCCTGAGCTGTCCAGCACACTCTTGAGGGGCCCCATCCCTGGGGGTGGAGCTGGGCGTGTCCTCCGACTCCTCCCCAGCGAGGGGCTGGGCTGGGTCCTGTCCAGCTGGTGTGAGGCTGCGCCTGGGCAGGTCTCCAGGCTGCCTCCTCCCCTCCCGCAGGAGTCTCGGGAGCAGGGGCTGCAGCAGAGGCTCCTGGACGAGCAGTTCGAGGTGCTGCGGCGCTCTGCCGCCGAGGCCGAGCGCATCCTGCAGGACGCCGTGGGCAAGCTGGACGACCCCCTGCACCTGCGCTGCACCAGCTCCCCGGGTAGGGCCGCCGGCCAGGCAGTCGGCCACCTGCTTTCCTGACCAGCTGGCAGGAAAGGTCTGCCCCTCAACCCTTCTCCCTTTGCTTGCAGACTACCTAGTGAGCAGGGCCCAGGTGGCCCTGGACGCCGTGAGCGCCCTGGAGACGGGCCACGCACAGTACCTGACCTCCAGATCAGGTGAGTGCAGGGCAGGACTGAGCAGGGAGAGGCCAGGGCACTTGGGTGCTGGTTCCACCAGCCCTGGCTGCCTCTTGCTTTCGGGTGGTTTCCCGCAACAGGTGCCCCCACCATGCCCACCTGGGAGCCTGCCCTGTAGGCCTGGGTCACAGGCCTGGGTTTGGTTCCCGCTCTGCTCTTTTCTAGCTGCATGACCTTCGCCTAGTACCTTCTCCCCTCTGAGCCGCCCTCCTCATCCGTGGACTGGGTGCGGGCACCTGTCTTAGAGGGCATGGCGCCTGCTCCCAGGCGCTGGCCAGGACTCGCTTCATGGCGGCAGCATTAGGGTCTCGTTCCTCTCCTTGCCCATAGATGCTTCTGCCCTGGTGGCGGCCCTGACGCAGTTCTCCCACCTGGCTGCGGACACCATTGTCAACGGCAGTGCCACCTCTCACCTGGCCCCCACCGACCCTGCCGACCGTAAGTGGGCCCCGGCTGTGTCCCGCCAGTTCTCACGGTGGACCAGGGGCGGGTGGGAGCCTGCAGACAGGTCCTGGCGTCAGAGCCTGGGCAGGAGCCTGTATGGAGACTCCTCCCAAGGTCCTCGGGCGCCGGCTCCCCTGACAGCCCTCTCCCCCAGGCCTGATCGACGCCTGCCGGGACTGTGGGGCCCGGGCGCTGGAGCTCGTGGGGCAGCTGCAGGATCAGCAGGCTGTGCAGCAGGCCCAGCCCGACCGGGTGCGGAGCCCCCTGCAGGCCATCCTCCAGCTGGGCCAGGTGAGGGTGCAGCCCGGTGCTGAGTGTGGGCTGGGCTCTGGTGGAGGGCAGTGGGTTGGGTTGAGGCTTGGATCCCCAACTTTTCTGCACCTTTTCTCCAGTTTGGGCTGACCAGGTGCTGGGGGACAGAGCACGAGTCCTGCTGCCCCAGGCTCCCTGTGGGGTGGTTGGGGGTTGAATTCACCCCATCTGAGCCCTGGGTGCCTGCCTCCCCCAGGACCTGAAGCCCAAGAGCCTGGACGTGCGTCAGGAGGAGCTGGGGGCCCTGGTGGACAAGGAGATGGCGGCCACGTCCTCGGCCATCGAGGAGGCCGTGCGGAGGATCGAGGTAGGACCGGTGCAGTCCTGCAGGACGCTGGGCAGGGTGGGCTGAGAGTAGGCTGCGCCCCCCTCTGCCAAGGACAGATGGCTGGTGCAGGTCTGGACGGGGAGGCAGCCCTGATGTGGTGCCCTGAGCCGAGCCCACCCCTCCTGGTGCAGCGGCTGCTCCAGCAGCCCCCTTCCTCCCGCGTTGCCCTCCTCCCAGCCGGCTCACAGCTATGTCCTTGGTGCAGGACATGATGAACCAGGCCCGCCATGCCAGCTCAGGGGTGAAACTGGAGGTGAATGAGAGGTGAGCCCACTTCTGCCCCCAGGCCCGGGACGAAGCAGGTTCCCACCGCCTCCCAGCACCAGCCATCTGCCCTCCGAACTGCTCGCTTTCCAGAAGCACGGGGATGAGCAGCGTACCCCACCCTGTGGGCCCCGTGTCAGTCCCCCTAACCCCCCAAATCCCTAACCCCCTGTGGCTCCCTGGCCACACTACAGCAGCTTGCCCTCTCTTCCCATCCCTCCAACCCATAGGATCCTCAAGTCCTGCACAGACCTCATGAAGGTGAGCGGCCAGCTGGGACCCAGGGGCGGGCTGTAGCTGAGAGGGCTGCCCCAAGTGTGACATAAGTCTTGGTCTTGGCAGGCCATCCGGCTCCTGGTGACCACATCCACCAGCCTGCAGAAGGAGATTGTGGAGAGCGGCAGGGTGAGCTGGGCCTTCGGGGGAGAGGGCAGGGGTCACTCAGCTACTGCTGAAGGGCCACCGCTCCAGCGCCCTTCTCATCCCAGGCCACAGGGCTCCTTTGGGCAGGAGACTCCTGAAGGGTGCAGTGATGAGACCCCCCAGTGTGCACACCTGCCTGGGAGTCAGCTGAACCCCCCACAGCCCAGAGAAGAGCCCTGGGGAGCACCCATGGCCACCTGTGATGTCATTGACTGGTCTGCCCTGCCCTCTTGTCGCCACTAGGGGGCAGCCACGCAGCAGGAATTTTACGCCAAGAACTCAAGGTGGACTGAAGGCCTCATCTCCGCCTCCAAGGCCGTCGGCTGGGGAGCCACGCAGCTGGTGTATGTCGCCCCAGGTGGGGGGCAGCAGGGAGTGTGGTGCCCAGGGTCTGAGGAGGGAGTGTGGGGTGGCCCTGATCTCCTGGGGTTGGAGACCCAGGCCCTGCCCGCTCTGCCCCCAGGGAGTCGGCCGACAAGGTGGTGCTTCATACGGGCAAGTACGAAGAGCTCATCGTCTGCTCCCATGAGATTGCGGCCAGCACGGCCCAGCTGGTGGCAGCCTCCAAGGTGAGGCTCCGTGCCCGGCCTCTGCTCAGGTTCCCCACCTCCTGGCTGCGATGGACACACCGCATGTGGCCGGGAGACTCGGGATGGGTGGCCCCATGGGGGCCACCCTGCATCCTGACCCACCCCCACGCTCCCCAGGTGAAGGCCAACAAGGACAGCCGCCACCTGAGCCGCCTGCAGGAGTGCTCCCGCACCGTCAACGTGATGGCCGCCAACGTGGTGGCCTCCACTAAGTCGGGCCAAGAGCAGATCGAAGAGAGAGGTGACAGCTGGGGGCCTGGGAGTGGCGTGGGGGGGCGGGCGGGGACCCAGACACTTACCCCGTCTCTGGTCACAGACACCATGGACTTCTCTGGCATGTCCCTCATCAAGCTGAAGAAGCAGGAGATGGAGACCCAGGTAGGTGCCTGTGCCAACCCCAGAGCCACCCCACTTCCTGGTGCTTGGGCAGCCTCTAGGCCTGTCCCTCCCCTGGGGCCGAGCTCCCAGAGGGCTCTGCTGAGCAGTGCTCGCCGGCAGGTGCGGGTCCTGGAGCTGGAGAAGACGCTGGAGGCGGAGCGTGTGCGGCTGGGAGAGCTTCGGAAGCAGCACTACGCACTGGCTGTGGGGGTGGGGACGCCTGCAGAGGAGGAGCCCGGCCTGCCCAGCGCTGCCCCCCACAGCGGGACCTCCAGGAAGCCACCCCTGGCCCAGAAGCCCAGTGTGGCCCCCAGGCAGGACCACCAGGTAGGACCACCAGGTGCCAGGCACCAGTGCTGGGATGGGGAGGGGCCCTGGAGGGTGCTGCCAGCCTCTTGCTCCCAGGTCTGCGGGACACGGGGCCTTGGGAAGGTCAGAAAACCCTGACCAACAGGAGCAAAATGCTGACCCAGCAACATGGGGAGCTCGGCTCACTCAAGAGGAAGATGTAGGGGGCTGAGGAGACAAGGACGCAGGGGGCCTGGCTGGTTATGCACCCCTTGAAATGTCACCTTTGACCCCTGCAGCTGGACAAAAAGGATGGCGTCTGCCCTGCTCAACTCATGAACTCCTAGGCTCTGAGGGGTCCAGCGGGAGCCTGGCAGGCGGCCTGGGCCTCACGTGGCTACCGTGACTCGGCTAAGGAGGCATTGAGGGGCGCTGCGCGCACACCAGGTGGCCGGGCCTGCCCACGGCCTGGATCAGTGTCCGCGAGGCCCAGCCCTTGCTGAGCCCCTGGATCTGGGCCGAGCGGGGCTGACAGGGCAGTTCTCCTGGATGTGAGTTATCTACCTGCCACGGGACCGAGAGCATCCAGGCTCACCAGGCTGGAGCCACGGTTCAGGAAATACACAGACATTTGTATGTTCCCAGCTAGAGCTTTTCCTTGTGAGTTTGTATTCGGCGCGCTGGGAGCAGGGCCATGGGGGTGGGGTGGGCAGGGCCCCCCCTGCCTTTTGGACTCGAGGTCTGAGGTGAGAGGTGAGCAGAACACAGTGCTGGCTGTCGGGACTGCGTGCGTCTCCCTGGGTTTTGGTCTCTGGGACACTGATTCCACGGAGATGGGACTTAGGCAAAGCAGGTCTGGGACAGCGCCCTTTCTCCTCGGGCCTCGCTCTCCGGCACCAGTGATGGGGGTGCTGAGGAGGACGTGGTCTGCGGGGAGAGGCGGGCCGGGTTCTGGCGTGGGCCAGGCAGGGCTGACAGCCCCATGCCTGCTGGGCACAGGTGCTGCCCTCGCTCCTGGAGGCTGTTCCCGCTGAAATCCGGTGGCCGCCCGCTTCCTGTTTTTCATTCCTATCTGGCTGCCCCTGCCCTGGAGGCCCAGCTCTGGGCTCTCCCCGCTGCCCACCTCCACCTCCCGGGCCACGAGGTTTCCAGCTCAGCCAGAAGGAGCCCAGAACCATCGCCCTGCCGCCATCCTCCGGACCAAGGGGAGCCTTATGCGCCAGAGAAGAGGGCAGCCCCCCTCCACCCGGTGCTGAAGCCCAGCGTGGCCTCCCTGCCACTGAAGGAGGACTCGACAGAACTGCATTGCTGAGACCCCCTTGCGGAGTGGTTGGGTGGGGTGGGGCCCTGGCTGGGGGGAAGGGACCAGCCCTGCAAGGACCACCCCCTGCGTCCAGTACCCACTGTGTTGGGATGAGCACAAGGATCCAGTTCTGGGCTTAGAGTTCAGTTTTTCCTTGGATTGGGGTCCAATTGGCAATAAAGTGCACTTTGACTGTGGTCACTGTTGCCCCAGAGAGGGGCTGCGCCCAGGCTGTTTATTTCTCGGGGGCCAGGAACTGGGTTGGGACTCGCTTAGTTTCTGCAGGTGACAACGGCATTGCAACCACAGCAACCCTGGCTGGTGCTGCTGCTTCTGCCAGGTGTCACTGAGATAGTTTCTCCGGGAAGTTTACGAGTGGAGGCCCGGACGCCTGTGTGGTGAGTGGTGGTTTAGGGCTTTTCTCCACGGCCCCCAGGCCACATCCAAGGCAGGTCCCCAGCCCCATGGCTCTTGATCCCCTCCCCCCAGCACACAGCTGGTTCCCAGGAAGGCTCCTGGCCGCCTGCCTTGGCCTTAGATCAAGCATCTGGAACAAAAGGACAGTGCCGGTCAGTGGAGGGGGTGGAGGAAAGGTCAAGGTGGCTCCTGCCCAGCTGGCAGAACTCCCACCATGCCCTCAGACATGCGTCCTCTCCTGTCCCCAGGGTGACTGAGGTCCAGGTGGGTCAGTGCTTTGGAAACTGGTCTCCGTAAACAGGGAGGGGCCCCTGCCTGTGCTTTTGTAGGGTTGTTTTCCTTTGGCAAAAAAAAAAAAATTTACTGAGCACCTTTGCTGTGCCAAACAGCATGCCAGGTACTGGAGATACAGCAGCAAAGACAAGACCTCCATCTCACGGAGCTTGTCTGGCGAGAAGGGGAGGGTACCCTGGTGAGGGGACATTTCTGAGGGTGTACATACGCTGCCTCACTGGACAGCTGTGGATTCGTGTGAGAATCCTCGTTGTGCCTCTTCCAGCCTCGTGTCCGGAAGGGAGACGGGGAGTCTGTCTTCCTGTGTAAGATGCAGACCCTCACAGCACCCACTGGGTGGGAGTGCTGAGGGCTTGGAAGATAATGCGTAACTGCTTATGGCTGCCTGGCACGCATGGCACCCTCAGGAGGTGTTAGCAAGACGAGCAGTAACAGAGACAAATGTGTTTTCAAATGGAATGAATGAAAAAGTTACTTTAATGGAAGAATTGCTCTGTCCTGTTGCCATGTTGTACTCATAGCACTCCTCTCTAGAGAGCATATTACTGATTTGTTCATTTACATGATTGTTGTCCGTCTACTTTGCAAGGACTGGAGTCCATGAAGGTGGCCTTTTGTGGTTGTTTTTAATGTGCCTAGGTATCTTGACAAGCACCTACCTGATCAGTACTGTATCTTCATTGAACTTACTGGAGTGATTGGCTAATGAAATTGTATAGGTTTAAGTGTGTAACTGTATAATACACCATTTGTATATTGTGTTGTGTTCACCACCCCAAGTCGAGTTTCCTCCCCTCACCTTTCATCTGTAATCACCATATTGTTGTCTGTGTCTGAGGTTTTTTTTTCTTCTTGCCTAATCCCTTCACCTTTATCACCCAGCCCCCAACTCCCTGCCCCTCTGACAGCTGTCAGTCTGTTCTCTGTATCTGTGTTTCTTTTTTGTTAGTTCATTTTGGTCATTAGATTCCACATGAGTGAAATCACATGGTGCTTGTCTTTCTCTGACTGGCTTGTCACTTAGCATAATACTCTCTAGGCCAGCTGTGGGCAAACTACGGCCCGAGGGCCGGATCCGGCCCGTTTGAAATGAATAAAACTAAAAAAAAAAGACCGTACCCTTTTATGTAATGATGTTTACTTTGAATTTATATTAGTTCACACAAACACTCCATCCATGCTTTTGTTCCGGCCCTCCGGTCCAGTTTAAGAACCCATTGTGGCCCTCGAGTCAAAAAGTTTGCCCACCCCTGCTCTAGGCCCATCCACGCTGTTGCAAAAGGTAAGATTTTTTTCTTTTTCACGGCCAATGCCTGTTCTTATTCATAAGGGAACACAGCTTGAGAAGACTAAAGCGGATTGTTCTCTCACCCAGTGCACCCCAGTGAACATCGGTGCAAGTCGACTGCACTTGAACTGGAGACCCCGAATGAGAAGCCTTGGGTCAGGTACCGTCCCGCCCGCCACCCTCTCCCCCCACCACCACCCCCCTTCTCATGAGCCAAGGAGCCCAGTGGGCAGGAGAGGATCACACAAGGCTGGGTGAGGAGCCACACCCATGCCCCGGCCAGCACCTGCATTGGGGTGGACTGGATTCTGCCTGTAAGCTTAGAGCCACTGGGAAAGAGAAACTATTAGATACAAATTCTCTTTAAAGTAATTGCTTTCTCAGGAAAACCCCAGTGCACTGTGCTACACAAATAATGGCGTCTGTTTAGGAGCCAGTGGTGGGTGAGCTTGCTCAGGCTGCTGTGGTTGCTCCTTGGTGTACCCACCCACTGAGGAGAGTCCCTCCCAGGGCATCAGGCTCATCCGCAGACAGGGACAGCGGGCAGAGGGTCCCAGGCTTGGCTCAGCCTGGGGGGGTGGGGAGGTCCCCAGAGCAGAATGTCAGCCACTGACTTCTGTCATTTGAAACAAGCAGGAATGTGTTCATTTCCATCAGGTGGGTAGCAGCCAGGGCCGCGTCCACTGAGACCAGCGAGGACCCAGGACAAGGGCTCTGCCTCAGGGCCAGGGCCCTGGACGAGGCGGCTGTAGCCGCCGTTTCGGTGGCTTTCATTTTTAACTTCAGCAACACACCAGTCAGCTTCACTGATGTTCTAGAACCAAACATCACGCACAGGTAAATAAATGACAGGACTGTTAGTAACAATTCTCTTTTTATTAAAAAGGGTCCCACAGCCTCACAACCACAGCTCAGACATGGCCGTGGAGCAATGGCGTGGCCGGACTGGCAGCCCCTTTGCCACGTCCACACGGAGCCCATGTCAGCTGCGTCCTGCTCAGCGGCAGAGGTATGGGGTGGGTGGCACTGCTCTCAGGGTTCACAGAACATGGCAGGCGCCCCTGACTGACATGGCAGCAAATGGTCCTATACAGCTCCGTTTCTCTGAAAACAGGTACAATACAGTAGAGTTCAAGTCCAGGAGAACTGTGTGGACACTGAGTACAAAGGTGGTGGCCTCACCTGTGGCCACTGGGACAGACCGTCCGAGCTTCGGCAGCAGCCAGGAGTTCCCCACCTGAGCACCTGGCCTGTTTGTCCACAGGTAGGTGGTGACACCCCCCCCACCTCGGAATTTAGCACGTGGGGCACCTAGAGGGGCAGGAAGAGGGTCCTAGCTTGGCACCCTCTCTCCCCAGGGCCCAGCCAGAGGCTGAGAATATTGGCTAAGAGGACCTGGGTTCAGGGCACGAACTTCTTACAACACAGCGTGACGTGCCCTTCCTGAAGGCAGCTGGGGGCTGCAGCCACCCCATGGCCTGGGGCAGCCCCCACGGCACCGGTGAAGCTGTGCACCCAATGCCTGTGACAGGATTCATGTCACTTACACTTCCATCTGCTCAAAACAACATGTGCATTTTTTATAAAGTTTCCCTGAATGGTTTTGTGTCAAAAAGTTTTCTTCCCCAATATAAAACAGGAAATTTACACACGTATTAAAAATATTGGAGTATTTCTTCATAGAAACCCTGGGACCGGCTGAGGGGGGATGGGGGGAGCTGGGAGGACAGCGATGTGCAAAGTCCAGCTCCGCCCACCTCCACTGGGCAGTGGGCCAAGTGCAAACCCTGCGGGTGGCTTTGAAGGACTGAGGTTTTGGGGGGGTGGGGGGCTGTCACCCCACAGACTCAGTGAGCACCTTCTGGGCTGGCCCCTCGGTCGACCCTCACTGGGCTGGGGCAGGCTGGGACAAACAGTCGTGAAAATAAAGCAGAAACCAGGAACCATGCTGACCGCAAAAGCTGCGACGGGAGGACCATGATTCTAAAGGGGAGGGAGGGCAGCTTCCCCAGGTTCGTGAGCTCACAACACAAACCGCACGAGAACGGAGACTGCAAATTGGCACCAGCACGAACCAGGGCCCCACACTACTCACCCCACCTAGTGCTCACAGCAGACGCCACCGGGCCCTGGGCCTCGCTCCCTCCCAAGCGTGGGCCCGGCCAGCAGGCTGGCGGTCTCCCAGGACGGATGGACGAGGGACCCTCACTGCAGGATGAAGCCTGGCTGGTGAGGCAGCCGGGGCGGGGGTCTCTGGGGGAGAGGTGGTGGGTATGGCGACACAAACTGCGCAGGGAGGCCCATGCGGGGGGGCAGGGGAGGGTACAGCGGGGCCTGTGCTGAGCCCATGGCAGCGGTAAACGGTGTGGCTAAGCGTCCTGCAGGCACAGGGGGCGGGATGCGCCGAGGCATGACGGAGGGGGGCCCGCTGGCCTCCGGGGCGGCAGGCACTGGCTCGGGCACCCTGGACGACGGTGGGGCCGGGGCCTGCGGGAGTCTCTGTCCCTTTAGCACCATCTCCTGCAGCTTCTCGATCTTCACTCTCCGCACGTGGGCCAGTTTCCGCTGGCTCTGGTAGACGTCGATGAAAGAGTCCAGAGGCAGCTCTCCCTCAAGAAACTTCTCTGCCATGTCCTGAAAGCAGCAGGGGACACCTGGTCACAGGGACAGCCCAGCCCTGGGGGGAGGACTCTCCCTCCACCACCCAGCAGCTCGGAGAGGCACCCCAGCTTCCTCCCAACTCGGGCCCTCCTCCGGTCACCGCAGCTCCATCCCCCACCGCTCTGCACGGCAGGCCTGGCTGACCCCACGGGCCCGCCTCCCAACCACAAACTGGACGGCAGCAGGCTGGGAGAGCCGGCCTCAGGATGCAGGGGGCCCCACGGCCCGGAGAGGACAGCACCGCGCCCAGTTCCAACCCTCTCCTACGCCAGCCCGAGCCGTCTGCTCCCTCCACTGGCTGCATCCTGACACACGTGGGCTCAGCAGGACCAAAACTAGCTTGTGCCCACCAGGGTCCCATCTGGACCCCTACGCCAGACGCGCAGCTACAACTGTCCCCCAGACTCATGGCCTCACTTAGTGAGGCTCCAGCCTCCAGTGCTTGGCTGAGTCCCGTGGGCACTTCCCACCTACTGACTCAGAGCAGATGGCACCCCAGCGCCCATGAGACCCTCGCTAAGTCAGCACAACAGGCACCCCTCACCTGAGGACCCCACTCCCTGCTGCACCCCCAGCCCAGGCCACTCGGTTCAGGAGCAGCCTGGGAGGCACCACCTCCTGGCCTCGGGGTGTGGTGCTCGTCGTCCCCGAGGGACCTGGGCTGGGGACACCGGCTGTTTACCTCTGTGTCTTCCTCAATCTTGGCTCCTTCGGCCTGAAGAAGTGCTAACAGGGTCTCCAACGAAGCACTGCTGGGCTGTCTGTCTGGAAGAAGCCAGAGGCAGGGTGAGCAGGGGGGCTGACCCTCGGAAATCACAGGGCCCCAGCCTCTCACACCACACCCCTCCCACTCCCCCTTCAAAGCACAAGCATTGTAGCCGGAAAGGCGACAGCAGGCACGCTGGTGAGGACTCTCCAGGAAGTGAGACTAAATCTGAGGACAGGTGCACCTCGCCCCAGAGCCCAGGTCCCCCTGCCCCTCGGGGGACTGGGACTGATACTGAGCATGCGACTCGCTCCACACTCCCCTCACGACATCGCACTTCCTGCCTGCCACCCCGTGGAGCCCATCACCGGACAGTGGACGTGCAGATGGTCCCCAAGTCCAGCCAACAGTAAAGCCACAGCCTCTGAGCCACATTGACACCCACTTGGGGACTGGCACGCCCGGGGTGGAGTGTGCGTGTCTGTCACGCCCAGGGGCTGCGCAGTCCGCATCCTCACGCATGGGGCACCAGGCGGCCGCTTCCCTTTCACTGTCTGGCTAGGTGTGTTCTGGCCCATTTTCACCGAAGTTATGGAGACAGTGGGGGGACCAGGCTATCCGATGCCCCTGTGACCTCTAAGGGGGTGGTTTTTAACCTCCTAACCAAGAAGTCTCCCCGAAACCTACCGAAAGCTCCCAGGACTCTATTCTGTTCCCACCTCCTCTCATGGCTGGAAATTAAAGTGAGACATTAAAATGCAACGTCCCGGTGACGATCATTTCAACACTAACTCTGAGGGCCTAACGGCACAGGTGACGCAGTGGAGCCTCGCGGTTCAGACTCCCCACCCAGGCCGCCCCTTCCTCCGAGGTCTCCCCAGGAGAACACTGCTCTCCGGCCGCAGCAGCTGGGAGAGGGCGCCCAGCTCCGTTCCTGGCCGAGCTCATGGCCCCGAGTTACCTAGTTGGGTCTTCTTGATCTGGTAGGCTTCGAACAGCACCTGCAGCTCCTGGTATTTCTGGGTCAAGCACGCCTTCCGCGCGTCCAGCTGGGGCTGGTACAGGAGGTTCCCCTCGGCCAGGCTCCGGTTGCTGGCGAGCGTCATTTCTTTGTTAAGCTGGACGTTCTGTGTCTGCAGGGAACACAGGACGGGGAGAACCCAAGCGTGTTAGTTCCCGGCCGGCCCCTCGGCTGCCTCGTGTGGATGGCTTCCCGTTCTTACAGAGCAAGCCACCTCCCTCCCCGCGAGCGTGCAGGGCGGGCTCTGTCCCGGACCGCTCCTCATGGCTGTGCCGACGGGAACACCTTACTCCTCCCAGGAGGAAACAGGTTTTTTCAGACCAAGTGTCTGCTGCTCCAGGGGAAGTTAAAGAATCACTATTGGAGGGGCCAGTGGGCCGACATCATGACCTTCAGGCCTGGGGCCCTGGGAAGGCGATTGGTGCCCCTGAACCTGCTCCCCTCGCTCCCACCCCGCCCACTGCAGCTCCCCCGCTGCTGGTCACCATCGGACGAGCGGACCCTGAGCTGGGAGGGGACTGTTTGCCCCACAGGGGTTTCCTTCTGCCCTCCTTCCTCTCGGGAGGTGAGGGGGGAATGGAGGGTGGTCCCTCCTGCTCTAGTTTCCTTCCACCCACCGCAACCTGCTTTCGGGACCTGAGGTTCAGCAGCACGCGGTCCCCACTATTAGCCCGTTCTCTCCCTCAAGCCTGTGCCAGTCCTCTCTGCTTCCTGCACACCACCCCCCTTCCGCCCCCACACCCCTATTTTCACTACTTCCTTCCTCTCCACAGTCACAGGGCAGGGCCCTGGCTGCTGCCGCCACTGCCCCCTCGAGCCATGCCCGCCGGAGGCTCCCACACGGCTCCCAGCACACTCACTGACGTGTGTGCACGCACACATGCAGAAGAGCACACGCACACATGCATGCACACACATGCAGAAGAGCACACGCACACATGCATGCACGCACACATGCAGAAGAACACACGCACAACTTGGTGGAGTAAGAACAAAGACGAGGCCCATAGCCCCACGCCTGCAGCAGGACACACACAGATGAAGGGCCCCGGGCCCTAAAGAGTGGGCACAGCTTAACAAATCTAAGGGAGAGACGCCTCCAGCTCAGCACTAGGAATCTACAGCAGGAACCTCCCCTTTCTTGCTGCTGCGAGCCAGGCCTGGGGGCTGGCCGGGCCTTGGAACGGACTCAGGCACCACACACAGGCTCGGCAGGGCCCAGCAGGGGCTCCCTCTGCCCCAACCCACAGAGCGCTGGCCACACGGGCGGTGTCCTGAGGTCTTCCCTCCGACTACTGAGATTTCAAAGAATGAACCAAGAAAAACAAACACACCACCGTACAGCCGCTCTGCGACGGCGCGGCAATTCCTTTCAACACTAAACATGCAAATGCCATGCGACCTGGAAACGGCAGGCCGGCAGCCACGCTCGGCCACGGTGCCCCTTTCTTTCCTGCCGCTACTCGCAATGGGCACTGAGTGTGTGCTCTGGCGCCGTCTGCCCGGCTGGAACACGAACGCCGCGGCAACCTCCTGTCACCTCCGGCGGGCCAGCGCCCAGCACGCGTCAGCTCGGCCACCTTATTCTCGCGGGGTCAGAGGCAGGTCAGAGTCACATCTACACGCCGGGAAGTCCCAGGGGAGGGGAACACAGGAAGCAACAGGCTAGGAGCAAAAGGCAGTCCGTCTGCACAAAGAAGAGGGCAGAGCCACCGGCCGGCAGAGGAGGCCCGCCGAGCGAGCTGTCATTTTTTAGATCCTTCGGGCGTTCATGTCTTTACATTTAAACAAACCAGTGACTTCTAAGTGGCCGCCAGCCCACACCCACAGCCTCTCCAGGTGGACACGGCTGCGGTGGCGGGAGCTTCTTTCTAAGCAGCTGACGAACCTCTTCCCACGCCCGGGCCCCACAGCAGAGCTCGGGCCGCTCAGTGTGACGCAGAAAGACACCCTCCCCCTCAGTGTCCCTTCCCGGGGCTCCGGGCGGGGGGCGGGAGGAAACCGGAGGTGCTGGTGCCCGGTGACAGCCCGACTCCCGATCCCGGCCGCTGTGGCCGCTCGCTCTGTACAGCAACCTGAGACCCCGTGGAGGGGCCACCGACCGCACTTCGGGAGCCGTGGTGCCGAGCCAGCAGACGCCTGAAATTGAAAACTGTCGCCAACCCTTGATGGTTCTCATGATCCTTTTTCTTAACCAGAGAGCAATCTTTTCAGGAAATAATCTCGCTGTGGTAGGAAGCATTTTTATCGCTGTGCTCGGTTTCACTGCAGTTCCCCTTTCTGCTCACGATGGAAGGAAAGTGAGCTGCCGAAGCAGCGTTGACAGCAGGACCCGACGGCCGGGGGCCACCTCTGCCCATCTGTCTCCCCTGAGCAGCGCTGTCTGGATGGGTGTCCCCCCAAAGTCAACAGCGACCTCTGGACTGTGTGACCTTGTTACTTTCTCTTTTCTGCTTGTATATAATAAACGTACAAATTTACTGAAAAATTTATTTTTTAATTAACAATAAACAAACCTGGTCCAGCCGGCGTGGCTCAGTGGTTGAGCCTCAACTAGGAACCAGGGGGTCCTGGTTCGATGCCCAGGTTGCAGGCTTGATCCCCAGTGGAGGGCGTACAAGAGGCAGCTGATCGATGATTCTCTCACCATTAATGTCTCTCTCTCCATCTCCCTTCCTCTATGAAATCAATAAAAATATATTTTAAAAATAAAAATAAATCTGTTGGGTGTTAGCAGAGCCAGAGGGCAGAGGCGGCAGGGAAATCAGCTGTCTTTGTTTTAGAAACGAAAACAGGTTTTGATTGTACTTGTCCAGGTGGAACGTCCAGCCCTTTCCCTCTGGGATGGTCACGGCAATGACGACGTTCCCGCAGAACGCACTTTCCACCTCAAACGCACTAGTCACTACTTACTTACTTATTTGGTTGAAGGAATATGGCAGGAAATAAAGGTCAAAAAGCAAACAAATGTGAACTCCCCCTGAATGACACATGCAACGGTTACAAATGAGACGCGTGGGGACAGGAGAGGGACGCCTCCACCCGCCGGCAGCCTGGCCGGCTCAGAGGCTTGGGTCTGCAGAAGGCTCTGCGACATGGGATTCTGATTGGCGCTGGCCGGTCCGGCTACCTCAGCTCTGAGAGTTGTGCCTTCCTAAACCTGCCCATTTCCAAGCTCACCCAGCGTATGGCAACATGCTCGGGGCAGTCCTCTGCGCCCCCTTGTAATACAGTCCTTATAGCGAAGTCAATGCCGTTACTGAGTTATGTTCGTGAATTTCAACACACACACGGGAATGCTTGGTGGAGCTGGGAGTTTTTAAACGCTCAACACCCCATTTAGTGCTGGAGACGTGGTTGCGGTGCTCACCCACCACCACCCCACAGCCCCACGAGCAGTGCAATCTCGCCCACGTGATGGCCGGGCGTCTCTGAGGCACAGCTCTGTGGAGGTGGAACCCACATGCTCCACCCACATGAAGCATCTACTGCAGGGTGGTCAGCGCACACCTTGGGGGTGAGTGCATTTGTACCGCAGTCCATTGTGCTTGTTCAGGTAACTGTTCATTCATCAAAAATGGGGTGGGGTGGGGGGGAGGCCTGAGGCATCACACGTGCGCCTGAGGAGCTGCTGTGTCACAATGGAGTTTGTATTCCTGGGAGTGATGGTGCTTGGAGTGGGCTGAATGGCACCCCCCCCCCCCAAAAGATGAGTCCACATCCTCATCCCTGGATCGCGGGAGCATGGTCTTGTTTGGGAAAAGGGTCTTTGCAGATGTGACTAAGTTAAGGGTCCGGAGACCAGATCTCCCTGGATGATCGGAGTGGCCCTCAACCAGCCACGCGTGTCCTGGTAAGAGACACACGGACTAGGCAGATGCAGAGGGGCCGCGCAGACGAGGCAGAGACTGCAGTGACGCGGCCACAAGCCCGGGAGCCTCCAGGGGGCGTGTGGGCACCGGTTTAGACCTCAGGCCTCTGGAACTGGGAGAGTCGCTTTCTTGTTTTAAGCCAGGGACGGGGAACCCTTTTCCCGGATATTTATAACATCACTCGTGGGCCACACAAATTACCAGCTTAAGAAGTAGCCTGCTGTATTTGGTCAAGCATTTAATTTACTCGCCCCAGTGCCTTCGCCGGCCAAGTGATTTCAGGGGCCTTATGTGGCCTGCGGGCCAGACATTCCCTACCCCTGTTTTAAGCCACCAAATTTGTAGTCCCTTGTTGTGGCAGCCCCAGGGCACTGACACGGTGTTGGAATGTCCGTCTGTCTCCATCCTACTCTGTGCCGCAGGGGCCAACTGGCTGAGCTGGGCCCCAGGACCAGTTCAACAGGCCCCTTGCCTTCTAGTTCTTGCTGGACTTGGCGATGGGGACTGAGGATGGGGTTCTCTGGGTCCCCTCCCCATGGGGTGACTGTAGGTCACCCCATTCAAAGCAGCCCTCTCTCCCTCTCTGTTCTCTCCACCCCTGGGGTGTGGAGGCAACACACCCGAGGCCAGGCCTGCCCCGGCCCTGGGGTCTACGCCCAGGTCTCCTGGTGAAGCGCACCTTTAGGACTAGCCTCTCAAGTCGCTGAGCTGGGGGCCGTCTTGCCAGAGCCTGGCTGACGTAACTAGAAGGGCTTTCCCGGTTAAATAAAATGACATGGGAGCTCACATGCCCCCTTAAGAGAACCGAGTGGCTCACTCCAAGGCCCAGAACTTGACCCCGGCCAACAGGCCTATCACTAAACACCCCGCAGCCTAATCTGCAGGGATCAGGACCTCGGGCCTAGGCCACTGTCGGTTAACTGTTAACTTGCTAAACTGCTCTGGAGATTAGCTTCCTAAATGTTTACCATACACTGTTCCACAGCAGCACCAAAGATACACCATCACCACACACCACCCGCTGGGGGCTGGAAACGGCTTTCCTCGCTCGCACGGCGAGCCATGGTTTGGCAGTGAACCAGAAAGGGAAGAATTCGGATCATGCGGTGACTGCCCGAAAGCAAGCGCCCGCGAAGGCAGAGAATGCAGACACGCTGGACGCGAGCCGGCCTCAAACCGTCACACCTTTCTCGGTGGCAGGACTTGGCCCCCCGTCTTTGGAGATTGTGCCAGGACCACGGGGGAGGGAGGCTGCGACGACGACGGCCTCGCTGCCCCGAAACTCACACACCCGTTAAAAAACTCACGAACTTCAGGAAACACGTATGGAGCACCTCTCCGTGCCAGGCTCTGGGGAGGCGGCAGCCAGGACACAGCAGGCCCGCCCACCCCCCAACACAGACTGCACCTGCTCTTCCCATGAAAGGCCCGGAAGAGAAAACAAAATCAAAACAGATGCGCATTTAAAGATGCGAGTGAGTGCGTCACCGGTGATGGGACAGCCTCCACCTCAGCAGGATGGGCCGGCGCTTGCTGAGCACTCCCTGCAGGCCTGGCCCTGCGCGCCCCTCTCCACGCATCACCTCCATCCCCTCCTCTCGGAGGCGGAGGGCTGGACAGACCTGTCCCCCTTTCTCTCAGGAAGGAGGAGGTGCAACCTGAGGAGGTGCTGCCGTCAGAGACCAGCAAAGTCCCGGGTGTCGTGAGGAACCCCAGGGCTCCGACGCCACGTGTGAGGACCGTCTCTCTCGACGTGTTTCTACAGGACTGTGTGTAAATTACGCTGGGAAAGCTGCTCTCTGCCACTGACGGTCCAGTCTACTATCATTTCCCTGTTTTCAAGTCCCAGGAATGGCCTGCGTTTCACTTCTATTTATCTCTGATTTACCTTTTCATTGCGGGTATCGTCAAGCACAGAGCAGAGCCAAGGGAGACATGTCAGGAGTCCCCATGGACTTTCCCCAGGTCGACAGGCAGCACCATTCCCAAGCTCGCTTCAGGGCTTAAAGCAAATCTCAGCACCTGATCACTGCAGCCTTAAAGTCTTTAATATGTATCTCTAAGGGCAAGGACTATAATTCTCACTACAGGCCATAATCACACTTCCTAAAGTTAACAGTAATTATTTAATTTCATCTTCTGTGCGTGAGGGCTGGAATGCTTCTGTAGAGAGCTTTTTGCCTCCTCGGTTTGAGTATCTGAAATGGTTTCTATAGGAAAACCAGGATAAATGTTGTTTTGTTGTTGTTAATCCTCACCTGAAGATATTCTCCCACTGATTTTTAGAGAGAGTGGAAGGGAAGGGGAGAGACAGAGAGAGAAACATCAATACGAGGGAGACACATCAATTGGTTGCCTTTGCACATGCCCTGACCAGGGCTGGGGATCGAGCCTGCAGCTGAGGTACATGCCCTTGACTGGAATTGCACCCAGGACCCTTGAGTCCACAGGCCAATGCTCTCTCCATTGAGCCAAACCGGCCAGGGCTAAAGAGCAGGATAACTGTTGGATTCCGCCCACCCCTCCCCTCCCCGTTATAACCCATGTTTAGTAGATTGATTCAATGCTCAAGCAACCTTGAAAAATGACCAATAAGCTTGCTGGGGGGTAGTCCCTCATTTTTCTGATGCTCAAAGTCCATAGCCAAGCAGGGGACACTCCAACTTGGCCAGCAGCTGACCCCTGGGGCTGACAGTTCTCTGCCCTGTGTGTGGCCCCAGACCCATCTGGGCTGTGCTGTCCCTGACCCAGACTGGCCCTCCCTCGGAGACATACCGGTTCCTTTCGGATTTTGCTATTTTCCTCTCCAGGTAACATTAAACGGACAGTTCTCTATAACCCAGAGACGAAGGCGGAGACGAGCCTGGCTCCTGCGGTTTTCCACGGCAGCAAAGGTTGGGTTGCACGGGGCTTTAAACTCCACCGGCTCGCAGATTAGGTGATGAAAGGCTGGCAGGCGTTCGCCAGCTTAACCTCGTCTCCTTCATTGTGCTGCACCTGCTCGAGCTCGCCAGTTACTTCAGGGTCAATTCCAGCAGCACCACCTGCACTGTGAGTGTGGCCTTGGATGTTAAAGGTCAGGGTATTAGGAAGCCCAAATTCCTCCCCCATTCCGTGAGAACACCTGTCCGGGGTAGCTCATCTCCCCGCGGCTTCCAGGTGGACCCTGTGCCCCAAGCCCGCCCGTGCCCAGAGCTGCGTGCTACCCACACGCCCGCGGTGCTTCCCAAGCGTTCCTTTGAGTTTTCATAAAAAACACAAAAACCCGCAGTGGCTGCAGAGTCGGACTGTGCAACATGTTACCAAGGTGAAAGATCTGGAAAAACACAAAAATACAGCGAGAGCGCCGCAAGCACGATGAAACGGCCCTAAAAGACGGCAACCTCGTGGGCGGTGTGAAACCATCCCCGGACTGCAGCCTGCGCAGGGAAGGACGGGGCCAGCGGCTCATCGAACCTCCCACCAGAGCAACCCACGCGACAGACAGAACCGAGAGGCCGATGGGGACTGTTTTTGACTGAAGAGCCGAAGTCCCGCTGGTTGAGACAGAACCGGCTGCCCTCAGAGAGCAGCAGGCCATGGGGTGTCGCCCGGACCACCCCTCCGCGTGGGGCGGCTCGAATCTGAAATCAGTGCGTCCCTCACCCTGAGGGCGAGTGACCGCACACAGGCAAAGGCTGGGCTGGAAAACCAATGGGCCGCCCGGAAAGAGGCAGGTGGTCTCTGGCTCACACTACTGGACGGACGGCCTCCTAGTCCTGGTGGAACCGTATTCCGGGCGTTTCTGCTGTTGCTTTTCCCTGGAAGCCTCATTAGCTAATATTCAGAGAAAACAGCCCTAGCCCTGCCCCTTCTTGGATGATGTGGCTATTACAGGTGTGCGGTTCCGAGAACTGTCCGAGCTGTGACTCACTGGAGACCAGCACTGACCTTCTAAGGCCTGGGGCTCTGGGGGGGGGGGCGGGGAGGGGGGAAGAGAGGGGGAAGGAGGAAGAGGGCAGGGCGGGGAGGGGACACTCAGCTGATCACAGGGAACCGCCTCATCCCAGGCTCCTCCAGGCCAGGGCTCCGCACGCCGGGCCCACCTGGCCACAGAGCCCGGCGTCAGCCCCCGAGAGCCCTCACCCACCACCATCGGAACCAGTTAGCTGCCGGCTCACCGAGCAGTTTGCTTGAAACAGGAAATCACTGAATAAACAAAATTATAAAGACTCCTTCCCCTTTTCTCCTTGGGAGGCAGGGTGGGGAACGTCAGGCCAGGGCTGTAGGGGGCCGCGGAACCATTTGGCCTGGCCCAGCCAAGGCATCGGGGAGAGTCCATTAAATGTTTGGCCACATACAGGCTATTTTCTGAGCTGATCATTCTGTATGGCCCGCAAGTGATGTCTGAAATATCCACGTGGCCCTTGGCCAAAAGGAGGGCTCCCCACCCCCGATTGGAGACAAAGGTCTCTTCCTAGAGAGAAAGCACCCACCAGCTCGAGGGACGGAAGTGTTTCCGCCCGGACGGCGCCTCGCCCGCGGAGAGCTGCCAGGCGCGGGATGGGCAGGGCGAGCGGCATCTAGAATTCCCCGATTCCCCCCAAGCTGGCCTGCCCCTGGTTCTCCAGCTGCTTTCTCCTCGAGCAGCAGGCAGTGGGTGCTGCTCTGCGCCCACTTTTCCCTCTCCTCACGCCGGTGGCTCAGCAGCTGCCACGTATTGAATGGAATCGTGGCACGGCTGTGACTGCCAAACCAGAACAACCAGTCCGAGAGCAAACACGCTCGACTCTGGGTAGAGGTGCAGCTGCCTGGTGGGAGCAGAAATGCCTGCCACCCGGTCACGGTCACGGCCACGGCCACGGTCGTGGGGGGTTTGGGGGGGGGGGACGCAATCATATTGGATAAAGGGACGGACAGGGCCAATCGCTGGCCTGCTTCAGTGCAAGGAGGTCAATGAATGACCCCTCCTCCCCGCCCTCAAAGAAAGCCGCGTAACGGAAGGCAATTTCGAAACCCGGTTTTTCTCAGTAGCAGTTTCTGGCCGGGACCAGCAGCCGAAGCAGCCGTGTGTGCGCAGAGCTCAGGGTGTGCCCGGGCCTCGACACAGGTGCAGCCGGCAGACGCCGCCCGCGGGTCCTGGGTTTCTCGCTAAGGCTCTGCACCCCACCCCCCAACTACCTGTGCTCTGACAGGCAAAGCGCAGCTTGACCCGCACGCACTTCCCGCCACCCGACTCGAGTTTCGAGTTTCGTTTAACAGATAACACTTATCTCACGTGCTTGAAATTACCCATCTTCTAGTCAATCTGAGAAAATGCTATTCTAAGAAGGGAATTTTATGTTTTAAGTCTGTGGCTAAAGAAGAAAGGGATGAATCGAAGGAGAACCAGCTATTCTACTTAAATTTCATAACCAAAAAACAAACAAACCACTTTGCAATTATATCTGATATAGGGAAGTAGATGTTCTAACTAAAAGTGGCTAAATACTTAAGACTTATTTTCAAAAAATATTTTAATAGATTTATGTTCACCAATGTTAACTGTAATATAACATGATAGCAAAAAAAAAAAAAAGAGAGAGCAGCTAAATATCTTACAGTAAGGGAATGGTCACATAAATTAAGACATAGCCACACAGTGAAATATCATGTGACCATTAAAAATGTCATGGAAGCCCTGACCGGTTTGACTCAGTGGATAGAGCGTTGGCCTGAGGACTGAAGGGTCCCGGGTTCGGTTCTGGCCAAGGGCACATGCCTGGGTTGCAGGCTTGATCCCCAGTGGGGGGTGTGCAGGAGGAAGCCAATCAATGATTCTCTCTCATCATTGATGTTTCTATCTCTCTCTCCCTTTCCCTCCCTCTCTGAAATCAATAAAGATATATATATATATATATATATATATATATATATATATATATATATATTTTTTTAAATGTCATGCAAGAACATTCTGATAAAAAACTGCCCAGATACATTTTTTTTTAAATAATTGATTTCAGAGAAGAAGGGAGAGGGAGAGATAGAAAGATCAATGATGAGAGAGAATAACTGATCAGCTACCTCCTGCACACCCCCTACTGGGGATGGAGCCCACAACCCGGGCATGTGCCCAGACTGGGAACCCAACCACGACTTCCTGATTCATAGGTCGATGCTCAACCACTAGCCATTTTCTTATATTCTGGTAAGAAAATGCCCAGCGTATAACACAAAACAAACAGGAAAAGGTATATACATAATGATCTGGCGGAGAAAGAAAACGTATAAAATGTCTGTTAACAGTCAGCTCTGAGTGGTGCTATTACATGTGATTGTATATTTTCCTCTCCAGTTTTCTGTATTTAAATTTCTGTTCTATAATAACACATAAAAAATGTTATTTTTAAAGATTTGGTCTGTTGGGATCAGAAATTTAAAATACTATATACTTCCCTGCCTTTTTTAAAAAAATTTGTGCACTGATAGGGTCCTCAGCGGCTGTTGGCCGGCCCGCTCCCTGGTTGAGGACAATTTGCATACTATGCTTTTATTATATAGGACATATATATGTGTGTGTGTGTGTGTGTGTATTTTTATTGATTTCAGAGAGGAAGGGAGAGGGAGAGAGAGAGAGGGGGGGGGAGAGAAACATCAATGATGAAAGAAATATTGACTGACTGCTTCCTGCACGCCCACGACTGGGGATGGAGCCTGCAACCTGGGGCATGTGCCCTTGACCGGAATTGAACCTGGGACCCTTCAGTCCGCAGGCCGATGCTCTATCCCAGTGGTCGGCAAACTCATTAGTCAACAGAGCCAAATATCAACAGTACAACGACTGAAATTTCTTTTGAGAGCCAAATTTTTTAAACTTAAACTATATAGGTAGGTACATTGTTATTAACTTAATTAGGGTACTCCTAAGCTGGCCTTTACTGAAAACGTCCTCAATCTGATTGAGGTAGTTCGCTGAGGTCGACCCCTTCCCACTCTCCCATCCACACTCGTCTCGTATACTTGTTTCGTCTGTCTCCTTTCGTTCATCCTCTCTATATGTCCAAACCATCTCAACATACCTTTCTCAATCCTCGACACTACGTCTTCTTTCACTCCACAACGGTCCCTAAAATTAATTTAATAAACTTTACTTAAAGTTTTAAGTCAACTTCGCACTGTATGTGCGCGCCCGCACGTGGTATTTTGTGGCAGAGCCACACTCAAGGGGCCAAAGAGCCGCATGTGGCTCGCGAGCCGCGGTTTGCCGGCCACTGCTCTATCCACTGAGCCAAACTGGCCAGGGCTTCCCTGCCCTTTTAACCGGAGAAGGCAGGGCGCCTCTGATGAGGCAGAACTGACCTTGCGAATGAATGACAAGTAACTAGGCCCCATCTGTGATAAGCCCGTGCCGTGGGCTATGGAAGCAGATGGCGGCTTATCCCCTAAATAAGCACTTGCCACACGTGCCCCTCGGGGAGCTTCCCCTGGCAGGCGGACCCAACAAAGCAAGACAAAGGGACACCCTCTGACTCACCACCGCTCTGCTCTCTGCTTACTAGGGAACCCCTTTAAGGAATCTCCGTGAGCACCCACTCAATCCGGCCTCCACGGGAAGCACGCCAAGTGGCCCCAACCACTGACCGCTCCCGGCTCCCGGCTCCGGGCACTCACTACCGCCACGCCCTGGGCTCAGCAGTTCACGGAGCCCTGCCACCGCAGACAGCTCCCGGGTATCACAGTGCTCCCGTTTAAAGATACGCAAACTGGCGCGTTGGGAGGTTAATCTGTGTCCATGGTTTCCTAGCAACCCAGGCCCGTCGTACCCACGAGGCTTACTAGCCGACCTTCCATTTTTGTGCAGCTTTTTATAATCTGGCTCCTCCTTTTCTATCACTTACTTCTTGGCGGTGTTCTGGCTTTTCCCGACACCCTTAAGAATCTGCCACTGGCGGATAAACCGCAGGACTCAGGCCGTTCCCTGAACTGCGAGCAGAGCGAGACCGGCCGCGCTGGCGCCCAGGGAAAGCCGCCCACGTCGGGACTGGCCACCCAGAGGCGTTTTGATCCATCGTTTTCCGGCCTCCAACGGCTCTGCCTGCTTTCTGTCTGACCCCCACCCCCGCCCACTGGCTGGCCACGTCCTCCACAGGAACTGCAAGGCCTGGGCTAGAGGCATGAGGCCACCTGTCTCTGCCTGCCCCTCGGCCTGTGCCCCCCACCCGGCCCCGCCCTGGTCCCTGCTGCCCGCCCATGCCCTACGGAAGCCCTCTCTCTCCTGATCTGAGTAACCCACCCTGAGTCCCGGCTCAGGGGCACCTCCTAGGAAACCCTCCCGGTGGTCTCCCCAGTCCAGACTCGCTGGGACTCCCTCCCGCTGGGGCACGCCTGTATGTGTCACTACTGGGGCACACGCACACCGCTCTGCCCTAGAGGGGAGCTTTGCGGCTCAGCGGTTTCACGTCGTCCTGACCTCAGCTGTGTGAGGCTAACGGACGTGCTGACCGGTGGCCACCCCAGCACTGGGCCACGGGTAGCAATGTAACCTCCAGGTGCCTTCGATAACCTTGGCCGTCACAAAAGACCTGACTTGGAAGCAGCCTTAACCACAGGCCGCTGCTTGTGCTGACACAAACTATCCAAAAGTCGGCTTTCGCACCCACTCTTCGGCACAGAAACCAAAGGCTCCCACAATCCCATGCTGCAGGGTAACCTGGTGACGACCAAGCCACCCCACCTGTCTACCTCCTCCTTCCCCGTGGAGAAGCCCCACCGAGAACCTCCCTGCCCTGCACCACTGGGTCAGACAGTCCCCCCGTCCACGACGGAAGCTGAGACCCCACGGGGCCGAGGAGATAAACCGCAGGGCTCCCAGCTGCATCCGAGATCACGCGTGTGAGCAGAGGCTGCCGCAGAGCCCGACAGACAGCCTGCCCTGTGTGCCTGCCACCCCCCCACCGCCTGCCCCAATCCCGTGGCCAAAGCCAAGTAAATGAGCAACCCCGTCGGCTGAGCCCCGGAGCCCATCAGCTCCGCACGTGACGGAGGCCACCAGTCGGGTCTCCTCCTGGTTCCTCTTCCGGCCAGTCCGCCGGCTGCCGGCAGGCCCCCGACAGGAGGATGTCGGCCCGTCCGCGGAGGAGGGCACTGCCCTCTGATGCCACCGCCCTCCTCCTCCCAGCCCACTAATCCCTCCCGGTGACCTTTCAACCTCTTATAGTCCCTTTGGTTGCAACGAGCACTGGGAGGAAGTTGGCCCCCAAATGTGGCCGCCGCGGCTCCCCACGTGCCAGCCGGACAGTGTGACTGCCCTGTGTGCCCCCACGCTCGGGCTGGCGCGGGTCTCTGTGACCCCTCCCGCCCGGCCCGCTCCCTCCGCTCATTCAGCAGCACTCGGCGCCTCCCGTGGGACAGGCAGCGTCTGGGTGCGAGGGCAGGGATAGACACGTCCCAGGCTCAGCAGGAACACGCGGCAGGGACGGACTTACACAACATGTGTCGTGCCCCAGGAGAGTCATCGAAGAGGCGTAGGGACCACGTGTCAGTGACGGAGGGGGTGGGGAGAGCCCGGGGGGTGAGGCTGCAGGGCCCCTCCAGTGGGCAGGGGCAGGGGCGGGACGACCCCACCAGGGCACTGAGGTGGCAGGGAGCCCGCAGCCGGCCTCCTCTCCAGAACCCGAGCTTCAATCCAAGTTCCTCTCACCTGCCCTTCTGTGTCCCCGAGACCTGGGGTTCGGGAATGTCCCTGCCAACGGCCAATTCCGCCCACACGCGGCTGCCAGGTTCATCCCCGAGCGCCCCTCTGCTCCGCCACCGAGCCCACACGTGGGCACCCTGCCCCGCCCGCCTCCCTGCCCGGCCTGTCCCTGCTTGTAGCAGATCTGATCTGGCAAAGGCGGACGGCAGCTCGCTGGTCATAAACCTGTCCCGGGCCTCCAGCCACAGCTTCTTCCTGATCCCTCGTTTCTGTCCGTCTCACGGCACTCAGAGGCCTTTACAGCTCGTAACAAACACTGATCCTGGGGGGCAGGGGGCGGGGGGCGGGTCGCGCTTAGAAGAGCACAGATCCCCTTTCAACCGGGTGCAGCTCGGTGGCACTAGCCTAGCACAGTCACCCTGTTGGGCACCCCCGCCCCCCCCCCATCCCCGCCTCTTTTCATCTTCCCAAGCGCAAACGCCCCCTCACTCTCTCTTGTTCTGCACATGTTTGTGGATTGGGTTTCTTCCCCGAGTTACAGGGATCCTGCCCTGCTCACCTTTCTGTCCCAGATGATGCCCTGCACAGTCCGTGACCCACGCTGTGGACCTGAGACGGAACCTTCCGGAAATGGCAGCAAAAATACTGGGCCTTTGTTTCAGCAACGAGAGCTAACAGCAATTCACTGGGT
The DNA here is from genome assembly GCF_963259705.1 of Myotis daubentonii. NCBI lineage: Eukaryota > Metazoa > Chordata > Mammalia > Chiroptera > Vespertilionidae > Myotis > Myotis daubentonii. The sequence continues at coordinate 12,906,078 of NC_081858.1, forward strand.
GCTCCCCCTGTGCCGTGGGACCACGGTGAGCATCCTACAGGCTTAGCGCTGAATCCCCCTGACCACCCTCTGCAGTCGGTTACTGGTTAGTATCCCCCATTATTATTATTATTATTATTATTATTATTATTATTATTTTTTTTTTTTACAGAGAAGAAGGGAGAGAGGGATAGAGAGTTAGAAACATCAATGAGAGAGATCGATCAGCTGCCTCCTGCACGCCCCCCAGTGGGGATGTGCCTGCAACCAAGGTACATGCCCTTGATCGGAATTGAACCTGGGACCCTTCAGTCCTCAGGCCAACGCTCTATCCACAGAGCCAAACCGGTTACGGCCCCATTATTTTTAAAAATATATATTTTTATTGATTTCAGAGAGGAGAGATAGAACATCAATGATGAGAGAGACTCACGGATCGGCTGCCTCTTGCATGCCCTCCCCCTGCCTCACTGGGGATGGAGCCTGCAACCAGGGCATGTGCCCTGACTGGGAATCAAACTGTGACCTCCTGGTTCATAGAGCCACGCTGGCCAGGCCATTACCCTCTCTATTTTCCTGAGGAACCTGCCCCAGGGGAGGCGGAGCAGCCACACTGCTGGCCTCCGCGCTGGCCTCTGTCCCCCAAGGCGCTGTCCATCGATGCAGAAGCAGCAGAGAGCGACGAACTAAGGGGCCAGGCTGACAGGCCTGAAATCCCCTCCTTAAAGAAGGGGAGCAGCCCCACTGCGGGCTCCTGCCCTCGCCCCATGAGAACCCTGAGAGGCGGGCAGGCCACTACCCCTGTCAGGGGAGGAACGAAGCACAGAGCTCCAAGGACCCTCATGAGGGCACCGACTCGCTGGGTGCCTCCTTTAAAAAAAGGTAAAATCAGATAAAAACCACATTTCGGGAAATACCCCGGGCATGGTCATGTTTTACTCAAGAGTTAAAGTAACAGGTCCACGGGAGAGCAGAGGCAGACATAGCCGCTGAAGGCGTTATACACGCAGTGATGACCGGACAGGAACCAACGCCGGCCGCACATCGGACGTTTACACCCTAGCTTCCACACGCCCCTCGCCCAGCACCCCCACGTGTGCGGCCAGGTTGGTCCATTTCAATGAGCCCCTGTGATTCCCGCAGCCGCCTGGCGGCCCCACACGCTCTGCAGAGCACGCCTCGGAGAAGAAAACCGCTCCTTCCAGACGAGACTGACTCGGTGCTTTCCACAACACAACGGCACTTCAGACCCTCCGTGGGCCATGTGGGCATTCTCACTTGCCAGAGGAACGGAAATCCTGAATTGGATCCTTAGCACCAATCAATCAGCATTTCCCCAAAAGCACACTGGGAGAGTGACCCCAGGGGTCAGGGTAGCTCCCCAATCCCCCAGGCAAGTTCCTGCAGGTCCACGAGGTTCACAGGGATCATGGGGACCCAGAGAGAAAGGCCAATTCCTCTGCCAAATACAAGTAACTCTGAATACAAGACCATCCGTATAATAAAGAGGTGATATGCAAATTATCCCTCACAAGATGGTTGCCTCCGACCAGGCCAGCTGGGAGTTAGTGAGGGATGGTCAAATGACTAAAAAGCAGGCTGCGTGGGGAGACCAGGCTGGTGGGGGGAGCAGTGGGGGGCAGTAAGGGGTGACCAGGCTGGTGGCGGGGGGGGGGGGCAGTTAGGAGCGATCAGGCCAGCAGGGAGGGGGCAGTTGGGGGCTACCTGTCCAGCAGCAGGGGGGCAGTTAGGGGATGACCAAGCTGGCAGGGGGGCAGTTAAGGGCGATCAGGCTGGCATGCAGAGGCAGCAAGGGGCAATCAGGCCAGCGGGGGGCGGGGGGGGCAGTTAGGGGCAACCAGGCAGGCAGGCAGGGGAGCAATTAGGAGCCAGCGGTTCAGGATTGTGAGAACCAGCAGTCGGACATCCCTCGAGGGGTCCTGGATTGGAGAGGGTGCAGGCTGGGCTGAGGGGGGGGACCGCCCCCCCACACACATGAATTTCGTGCACCGGGCCTCTAGTGTACCAATAACTCTGAATACAAGGCCACGTACAAATAACTGAAAACAAGTAAAAACATGTGCATCTGAAACATGCGCCCCGGGCAGTAGGAAGGAACACGGTCACTGGGTGTGCCACCCGCAGGGAGCCGACATGGACAGGAGGACGGGAAAGGATGCACACAGGGCCCGGAAGACGGACCGTCTCGCCTGCCGCTCACGCCCGCAGCGGAGCACAACGACCGCTGTGTTTAAACCTAAGAGTGAATGAAAGCCTCCGAAACCCAGCAACACTTTCCAGTGGCCACAAAGTACCCCCTCGGGCTTCCAGAGGCCTCACTCTGCAATTTAAAACACGTCCTTCTGCCAATTAGAAAAGACACACGAAACAAAACAGAGCCTCTGGTTCAGGTTAGGCGATTCCGCTGCCAAAGGCCTGTTCCATTTACCGGCTCATCCTAGACCTACTGAGGCACCGAAACCTTTCGACCACAGGGAGGCAAAATGTTTCCCAGGCTGACGGCAAGTAAACATGTGCTCAACATTCTTGAAACAAGCCTACGGATGTGTCCGGATGACCTGGTATTAAGGATTGCCAGTAACTTTCTAAAAAGGGAGAACTACGGAGGATTGTAACCACTGGCCGGGTGTGCTCAGTGGTTAGAGCGTCAGCCTGTGCACCGAAGGGTCTCGGGTTCGATTCCTGGTCAAGGGCATGTACCTGGGCTGTGGTTCACGCCCCAATCCTGGTTGGGGCTCGTGCCGGAGGCCACCAGTTGACTTGTCTCCATGAAAATGGAAATGGAAAAAAATATCCTCAGGTGAGGATGAACAAAAATATAAAAATAAAAACTTGCAGTTACACTACTGCGCACCGACTATGGGCTGTGTTAAGGACTTAACATGCACCATCTCACATCACCCGCACACCAACTCCATGAAACAAATACGACCCCATTACCCTTCTCCGGACGCTCAGAGAGGTACAGTGACTTGCCTGCACTCACACAGCTGGGGGTGGCCGAGTCCAGCCCAGGCTGTCCGATTCCAAAGCCCGGGTGTTCCACGTGGTTCGAGAGTGGACAGTTCACGAGGTATCTCCTTCTGCCGTGTCTCACAACCACCCCCAAACAAACCGACGAGTAACTCCAGCAAACACTGCCACGGCAGAGCTTCGGCTGTTCGGTGGCACCCCCGTTCCTCAGAGCCCGCTGCCCGGGGCTGGGGGACAGGACTCGCCGCGTGAGCCGGGGGCCAGGTGAGCTGCTGGCTAAGAACGGTATTCTGGTCTTGGCCTCCTGCTTCCTTGTTTTATTTGAAAGCACGACGGCCCGAAGAACAAACGCCTGCTGAGTTATGAACTCAGCCCGCTCGGCCTCTGTGCGGACACTCAGGTATGAAGGTCACCTTTACGCCAACACAAGACACCAAAACCCACACTCCACCAAAACCGGCTCCATGAGCTGGCCTTTCCCTTTAAAGAATAACCAACCCCCAGTTCCCAGGAAGAGGAGACCGGCGAGGCCCCACAGCCTCGGTCGGGCGGCGAGTTCCTGGACTTGCACAACCTTCCCTCCACCAAAAGGCGGCTTATTTCTACTCACGTTCCGCCGGCAGAAGGACAGACCCCCTCCTCCCTGAACCGGGACAGTCACAGAGAGAGAAATAAGGTGGGTTACACGTAGAAAAACACACCTCTCACTTGGTTACTGAACTAGAAAGATGCCTGCGGGCGGCCAACCACAGGTCTCCTTGGCGACGGAAAAGCAGGGACAGGAAGTGAAGGTTTCTTTCTTTGGGGACGTGACACTCTCACTCCGTCAGGAAAGATGGGTTTTGTCGCTCATTATCCTCCGGGACGGAAAGTGCCACCCGGAGACCACAAACGGGGGCCACTGCATCTCGGAGCAGCGTGGCCTGTGCCAAGTTACAGGCCAGCGAACACAAGGGGCGCATTAACGGGAAGGCTGATACCGTCTCACTACAGTGGCCTCTCTGTGGCTCGGACAATGACCTGTTGAGGGTTTTCCAGGGATTCTGAATGTGCAACCTCCAGACAAGCCCCCTTTTCAGGGGGCTGGCTCGGTGCTAACAATCCCTCCTGGGAAAGACAGCCGGAGCCCCCCACAGGCTTCTGGCGAGGGGCAGCCCCGGGCGGGCGTGGGAAGGCCCCGACTTCAGAGACAAAGGGGAGGGAGAGTGGGCCGGAGAGCGGGACGGGCCTGGGTCCACCAGGCTGAGAGGCCCAGACCCCCAGACAGGACTTCAGAGAGAGTCTGGAGAAAGGTAGAAGCAAGCAGACGCGGCAAAGGCACAGGGTGAGGGCAGTTACCGTGAGCGCGATCGGGCAGGAGGTTCTAGAGGTGGGGATGTGCTGTCAGCTCCCAAACCTCTCCCCCCAGTTCATCTTCCTCCAATAAACAGCCAAGGAAATCTCGGGGGGGAGGAGGGGATTACACTAGGGCAGAGCATACCCTTTTATATGTGTGTGTGAGGTGAACTCTTACAGGGAAAGGGGTCCTGCCACCGCCCCTCCCTTAGGCCCACCCACCAGACAAGCCCCCTGGATAACTGTTAGGGCCATTACCTCACACAGACAAACCCCGAGAGCCCCTGAGAGACACAGAGTCCTCACATCTTATACCTCTGAGACCCCGGCGCAGTCGTAAAACCCATCTCAGAACCACCTCCCAGACCAGCTACAGAACTCAGCCCCCAACCACCTCCCAGACCAGGCTACAGAACTCAGCCCCAGAACCACCTCCCAGACCAGCTACAGTCACTCAGTCCCCCAACCACCTCCCAGACCAGGCTACAGAACTCAGCCCCCCAACTACCTCCCAGACCAGGCTACAGAACTCAGCCCCAGAACCACCTCCCAGACCCAGATACAGTCACTCAGCCCCCAACCACCTCCCAGACCAGCTACAGTCACTCAGTCCCCCAACCACCTCCCAGACCAGCTACAGTCACTCAGCCCCCAACCACCTCCCAGACCAGCTACAGACACTCAGCCCCCAACCACCTCCCAGACCAGCTACAGTCACTCAGCCCCCAACCACCTCCCAGACCAGCTACAGCCACTCAGCCCCAGAACCACCTCCCAGACCCAGATACAGTCACTCAGCCCCCAACCACCTCCCAGACCAGGCTACAGAACTCAGCCCCAGAACCACCTCCCAGACCCAGATACAGTCACTCAGCCCCCAACCACCTCCCAGACCAGCTACAGTCACTCAGTCCCCCAACCACCTCCCAGACCAGCTACAGACACTCAGCCCCAGAACCACCTCCCAGACCAACTACAGTCACTCAGTCCCCCAACCACCTCCCAGACCAGGCTACAGAACTCAGCCCCAGAACCACCTCCCAGACCAGCTACAGTCACTCAGTCCCCCAACCACCTCCCAGACCAGGCTACAGAACTCAGCCCCAGAACCACCTCCCAGACCCAGATACAGTCACTCAGCCCCCAACCACCTCCCAGACCAGCTACAGTCACTCAGTCCCCCAACCACCTCCCAGACCAGATACAGACACTCAGCCCCCAACTACCTCCCAGACCAGCTACAGTCACTCAGCCCCCAACCACCTCCCAGACCAGCTACAGTCACTCAGCCCCCAACCACCTCCCAGACCAGATACAGTCACTCAGCCCCCAACCACCTCCCAGACCAGATACAGTCACTCAGCCCCCAACTACCTCCCAGACCAGCTACAGTCACTCAGCCCCCAACCACCTCCCAGACCAGCTACAGTCACTCAGCCCCCAACCACCTCCCAGACCAGATACAGTCACTCAGCCCCCAACCACCTCCCAGACCAGATACAGTCACTCAGCCCCCAACTACCTCCCAGACCAGCTACAGTCACTCAGCCCCAACTACCTCCCAGACCAGCTACAGCCACTCAGCCCCCAACCACCTCCCAGACCAGCTACAGTCACTCAGCCCCCAACCACCTCCCAGACCAGCTACAGCCACTCAGCCCCCAACCACCTCCCAGACCAGCTACAGCCACTCAGCCCCCAACTACCTCCCAGACCAGCTACAGTCACTCAGCCCCCAACCACCTCCCAGACCAGCTACAGTCACTCAGCCCCCAACTACCTCCCAGACCAGGCTACAGAACTCAGCCCCAGAACCACCTCCCAGACCAGCTACAGCCACTCAGCCCCCAACCACCTCCCAGACCAGCTACAGCCACTCAGCCCCCAACCACCTCCCAGACCAGCTACAGCCACTCAGCCCCCAACCACCTCCCAGACCAGCTACAGTCACTCAGCCCCCAACTACCTCCCAGACCAGCTACAGCCACTCAGCCCCCAACCACCTCCCAGACCAGCTACAGTCACTCAGCCCCCAACTACCTCCCAGACCAGCTACAGTCACTCAGCCCCCAACCACCTCCCAGACCAGCTACAGTCACTCAGCCCCCAACTACCTCCCAGACCAGGCTACAGAACTCAGCCCCAGAACCACCTCCCAGACCAGCTACAGCCACTCAGCCCCCAACCACCTCCCAGACCAGCTACAGTCACTCAGCCCCCAACTACCTCCCAGACCAGCTACAGTCACTCAGCCCCAACTACCTCCCAGACCAGCTACAGCCACTCAGCCCCCAACCACCTCCCAGACCAACTACAGACACTCAGCCCCCCAACCACCTCCCAGACCAGCTACAGTCACTCAGCCCCCAACCACCTCCCAAACCAGCTACAGTCACTCAGCCCCAACTACCTCCCAGACCAGCTACAGCCACTCAGCCCCCAACCACCTCCCGGACCAGCTACAGACACTCAGCCCCCCAACCACCTCCCAGACCAACTACAGACACTCAGCCCCCCAACCACCTCCCAGACCAGCTACAGCCACTCAGCCCCCAACCACCTCCCAGACCAGCTACAGACACTCAGCCCCCAACCACCTCCCAGACCAACTACAGACACTCAGCCCCCCAACCACCTCCCAGACCAGCTACAGACACTCAGCCCCCAACCACCTCCCAGACCAACTACAGACACTCAGCCCCCCAACCACCTCCCAGACCAGCTACAGCCACTCAGCCCCCAACTACCTCCCAGACCAGCTACAGACACTCAGCCCCCCAACCACCTCCCAGACCAGCTACAGACACTCAGCCCCCCAACCACCTCCCAGACCAGGCTACAGCCACTCAGCCCCCAACCACCTCCCAGACCAACTACAGACACTCAGCCCCCCAACCACCTCCCAGACCAGCTACAGCCACTCAGCCCCCCAACCACCTCCCAGACCAGCTACAGCCACTCAGCCCCCAACCACCTCCCAGACCAGCTACAGTCACTCAGCCCCCAACCACCTCCCGGACCAGCTACAGACACTCAGCCCCCAACCACCTCCCAGACCAGCTACAGCCACTCAGCCCCCAACCACCTCCCGGACCAGCTACAGACACTCAGCCCCCAACCACCTCCCAGACCAGCTACAGTCACTCAGCCCCCAACCACCTCCCAGACCAGATACAGTCACTCAGCCCCCAACTACCTCCCAGACCAGCTACAGTCACTCAGCCCCCAACTACCTCCCAGACCAGCTACAGCCACTCAGCCCCCAACCACCTCCCAGACCAGCTACAGTCACTCAGCCCCAACTACCTCCCAGACCAACTACAGACACTCAGCCCCCCAACCACCTCCCGGACCAGCTACAGCCACTCAGCCCCCAACCACCTCCCGGACCAGCTACAGCCACTCAGCCCCCAACCACCTCCCAGACCAGCTACAGACACTCAGCCCCAACTACCTCCCAGACCAACTACAGACACTCAGCCCCCCAACCACCTCCCGGACCAGCTACAGCCACTCAGCCCCCAACCACCTCCCAGACCAGCTACAGTCACTCAGCCCCAACTACCTCCCAGACCAACTACAGACACTCAGCCCCAACTACCTCCCAGACCAACTACAGACACTCAGCCCCCCAACCACCTCCCCGACCAGCTACAGCCACTCAGCCCCCAACCACCTCCCAGACCAGCTACAGTCACTCAGCCCCAACTACCTCCCAGACCAACTACAGACACTCAGCCCCAACTACCTCCCAGACCAACTACAGACACTCAGCCCCCCAACCACCTCCCAGACCAGCTACAGTCACTCAGCCCCAACTACCTCCCAGACCAGCTACAGTCACTCAGCCCCAACTACCTCCCAGACCAACTACAGACACTCAGCCCCCCAACCACCTCCCGGACCAGCTACAGCCACTCAGCCCCCAACCACCTCCCGGACCAGCTACAGCCACTCAGCCCCCAACCACCTCCCAGACCAGCTACAGACACTCAGCCCCAACTACCTCCCAGACCAACTACAGACACTCAGCCCCCCAACCACCTCCCGGACCAGCTACAGCCACTCAGCCCCCAACCACCTCCCAGACCAGCTACAGTCACTCAGCCCCAACTACCTCCCAGACCAGCTACAGCCACTCAGCCCCCAACCACCTCCCAGACCAGCTACAGTCACTCAGCCCCCAACCACCTCCCAGACCAGATACAGTCACTCAGCCCCCAACTACCTCCCAGACCAGCTACAGTCACTCAGCCCCCAACTACCTCCCAGACCAGCTACAGACACTCAGCCCCCAACCACCTCCCAGACCAGCTACAGTCACTCAGCCCCAACTACCTCCCAGACCAGCTACAGCCACTCAGCCCCCAACCACCTCCCGGACCAGCTACAGACACTCAGCCCCCCAACCACCTCCCAGACCAACTACAGACACTCAGCCCCCCAACCACCTCCCAGACCAGCTACAGTCACTCAGCCCCCAACCACCTCCCAAACCAGCTACAGACACTCAGCCCCCAACCACCTCCCGGACCAGCTACAGACACTCAGCCCCCCAACCACCTCCCAGACCAACTACAGACACTCAGCCCCCCAACCACCTCCCAGACCAGCTACAGCCACTCAGCCCCCAACCACCTCCCAGACCAGCTACAGCCACTCAGCCCCCTCAAACCCATCTTGGACCCCCCCAATTCTCTCCTAAAGCTCAATCCCGCTGGTCGACTCAGCCCCTCAAAACCTATTCTCAGAGCCCAATACCTGCCTCAGTCTCTCTGTATCCCTCCACCTTCCCCTTAAGCTCCCCAATCTCTGTCCGGACCAAGCCCTGGGCGCCCTCAGCCTGTCACCCCTAATCCTCCGCTACAGCCCCCTCTGCAACCCAATCTCCACCCCATTCCCTCCTCTCCCACCAGCCTCAGCCACAGTCCTCTGCGCCCCCTGAACCCCACCCCTGGCTTTCACCCCCGCTCCATTCCCAGCCTCGGGCCTCCAGGCCCGCGAACGGACGCTTTTCATGGCTCAGCCCGCACCCGGGACCCCGCACCCGGGACCCCGTCCCGGACCCCGCACCCCCGACCCCGTCCCGGCTCCCGCTCCCCCGACCCCGTTCCGGCCCCCGCACCCGGGACCCCGTTCCGACCCCCGCACCCCTGACCCCGTTCCGGCCCCCGCACCTGGGACCCCGTTCCGGCCCCCACTCCCCCGACCCCTCCCGGCCCCCCGCTCCCCCGACCCGTCCCGGTCCCGCCCCCGCCGGCGGGGCCCTGCCCTCGCGGCCGCTCACCTCCTCCATCCGCTGCACCATGGCCGCCAGCTGCCCCTCGTCCTCCAGCAGCTCGTTCAGCTGCACCAGCGACAGCCCCGCGAACCGCGCCTCGCCCCCCGCGCCCGCCATGCCCGCCACTCGGCCGCCGCCGCCGCTCTGGCCGCCGGGCTCCGCCGACCGGAAGGGCCTCTCAAGCCCCGCCCCCGACGACGAGGGGGTGGGGGACACGTGACGCCAGCGCTGGGGCGTGACGTCATCGGCGCGCAGGCGGGCGTAGTGGGAGGCACACCTGGCGGGGCGCGGGCGGCGGGCTGTCTCTGGGCGGGGCGAGGTTGGGGGCTTCCAAGGGAAGGGAAAGGGCCTTGGGGACGGGCTTGTGACGCAGCGAGCGGCGGTGGTGATGTCACTGCGGCACAGGAGAGGGCGCTGTGATGTCATAAGAGCCTTTTCCTGGAGGAAACGGAATTCCGAGATCCCAAGAAAGCGGGCAGCGGGCAGCAAGTTCCTGCCGCCCAGGCCGGGCAGCAGAAGGGGACTCGGTGGGCAGCACCTTCCCCGGGAGTTTCTCGGAATCGTGGGCGGCCGAGTCCCTCACGTCACAAGCATCTGCCGAGGCCACACGAGTGCGAGGCGTTGGGGACACAGCTCCGCATAAGACAGAGAGGACGCCCGCCTTGTGGAGCTACCGGACTGAGAGGGGAAGCCGACCACACATGGTTACAAACCGGGAGAGGTCTAAGGAGGCAATCAATGAGTGCGAAGAGGAAAGGCTGTCTTTAAGAGGGTAGTCAAAGGAGGGCCCTGGACAAGGGGACTCCTTCAAAAAGACGGAATGGAGGGAGCCGCCACCATTCCTGCAGAAGCTGCAGGCAGCCAGGCCGCGTGTGCAAAGGCCCTGAGGCAGCCCGAGCTCGTACATTCAAGGACTGGGCAGAAGACCAGGATGGTTGGGCCCATGCACGTGGCACCTTTGCACCCACCCAGAGGAAGGCACCTAGATATTAAGGTGGGCCAACAGGTGCCCTTTCAGAAATGACACGATTTCGGGCAGTGGTTCTCAACCTTCCTAATGCCGAGACCCTTTAAATACAGTTCCTCATGTTGTGGTGACCCCCAACCATAAAATTATTTTTCGTTGCTACTTCATAACTGTAATGTTGCTACTGTTAGGAATCGTCATGTAAATATCTGATAGGCAGGATGTATTTAGACGACCCCTGTGAAAGGGTCGCGACCCACAGGTTGAGAACCGCTGATGTAGGGTGTCGTTGCTCAGTCTCCCCAGCGATCTGGAAGGCTCTCGAGATCCGGGAATCTGGGAACGCATCCTGCTTTGGAATCTGCCACAGTTCAAGTCGAAGGAAACCTAAGTCTGAGGTTAACCGCCTGAGCCCCCTAATTTTACACATAAAGAAACTGAGGCCCTGAGAAGAGGACGTTTTTGTTTTGTTTTTGTTCCCAAAATCAAGTCGTTGGCAGGGCGCCTGGCTCCCCGTCTGGCAGCCACCATGCTGGCATCATACACACGGAGCTCGTCGCATCCCTCGGCGCTGAGCACAGGCGAGGCATTCAGCAGACGCCTGTTGGCTGACTGGCGAGCTTTGTGGGTGAAGATGATGCTTCTGCTTCGCCATCTGGGGGACATAAGGTCTGAGTTGTCCGGCCACACATTGTACTGGGCTACCCGGACCCGTTCTCTCTCCTCCCAGCCCCTCGTGACCAAGGGCACACGTGTGTGTTGAAAAATGGGGAAAGTTAGAGGAAGCATTTCATGTTATCTGCAAGTAAAAGTTTTCATTGAGTTCAACAGTTTCCTTTTGGGAATTTGTTATAATTGGTTAAAAAACAACAACAAAAACGTGGCTTTGCCCCGGCCGTTGTGGCTCAGTTGGTTGGGTGTCGTCCATGCACCAAAAGGTTGCCGATTTGATTCCCAGTCAGGGCACATGCCTGGGTTGCAGGCTGGATCCCTGGTAGGGGGCGTTCAGGAGGCAGCCAAACAGTGTTTCTCTCTCTCCCTCTCTAAAAAAAATATCAAAGGGGCTGGGTAGAGAGGGGTTAAGGGTGGAAATGGGGGACATCTGTAATACTATCAACAATAAAAAATAGACATTTAATAATTTTTGAAATAATCTAAAAAAAAAATAGTTAATAACCCTGGCTGGTAGCACAGTAGTTAGCGCACTGGCCTGCACACTGAAGGGTAGTGAGTTCAATTCCCTGGCAAGGCACGTATCTGGGTTGTGGATTCGCTCCCCACCCCTGGTCCGGGCACAGGCAGGAGGCAACCAATCGATGTGTGTCTCTCACCTCTCACCTTACCCCCCACACACACACTCCCACCCCCCGCCTCTCTTCCACTCTCTCTCTCTGAAAAGCAATGGAAAAAATATCCTTGGGTGAGGATTAACAACAACAACAAAGGAATTAAAAATAAATGAAATTTTAATTTAAAAATGTGGCTTTGAGGAAGAAAGGCCACACACAAAAAAAAAAAAAGAGGAAGGGAAAGTAGAAAGTCAAATTTATGGTCAGGATACTAGCTCCGTTTTTCTTTCTTTCTTTCTTTCTTTCTTTCTTTCTTTCTTTCTTTCTTTCTTTCTTTCTTTCTTTCTTTTTTCTCCAGGAAAAGAATGGACCTGCCAAACTGAGACGAATAGTTGTATTTTCCAGAAAATTCTCACTTGTGAAGCTTAAGATGTGCAGAAATCCCTCCCAATCCTCACAGAAGGTGAGAGAAAGGAGTCAGAATGTCCCAGAATATAGAGGGATGAAGCGCCTTCGCCAAGAACACCCACCAAGAACACGCGGGGTTCTGGATGGTGCAGCACACCCGGGTTCAGATGCTCAGGGAACACGGGTCTCTCATCTCAGCCCTGCCTAGTCCTCCTCACGGCTCCTCTCAGACCTGTGTTCTGCCACCAACCTCTTCGCGTCACACACCACTTCCTTTGTCAAACGGGGCCAACCGCAGGACAAACCGTGTTTGCTGCTGCCCTAGAAACGTCTTGATGTTTCTTAAAAGTGGTCGAAAATAGAGAAGACACAGCCAACCCTTGAATTGGTGTCAAACCTGTCGACTGCACGTGTGGGTGGACGTGTGCATTTCCCCTTCCCCTGGCTGATGCTGCCTTGGCCGTCCTCTGCGCACCTCCGGCCGGCTGCCTGTCACCTTTGTGGGTTAACTGAGGTCCTGCGCTGGCAAATCAAGGGCAGAATAAGCATGTGCCAGGGCTTCCGCCTCAATGGAAGCCTTGTTACCCCAGAAATGACTCTCTTGTTACACAACGCCGGCAACTGTTTGAAAAGCACCCTTCCAGAAAAAAGAAAAAAAAAAAGTGCATAACCTTCGCATAGCTGAGCCTTAAAATCCTCTAGCCTTGAGATTAGAACGCTTTCTCTCTGAGGCAAGGTAGGAGGGTTGTTCATAAATGTTTTCCAGTTGGAAGAGCTGGGAGGAAACGTAGGTTGACTTGATGACCAGGTATCCATAGCAGAGGCTGCACAGCTGTGGGTGGGGCGGGGAAGGACGGCAGGTGGAACGGCCACGCCCCTCTCCGGACGCACAGCCTGACGTGGCCACCCTGGTCACTGTCGTCTGCGAATACCTAAATGCCCAGCATTACCCAAGCACCACTCATCAAGAAGGAAAAAGAAATCATTTTAGGCAGAGTCCCTGCTGTTGGAGGGTGAGAGGAGAGATAAACATATAGAGCCGCCCGGCCAGAGTGGCTCGGTTGGTTGAACATCGTCCTGTGCACCGAAAGGTTGCCGGTTCAATTCCCAGTCAGGGTACATTCCTGAGTTCTGGGTTCATATCTCTCTCTCTCTCTCTCTCTCTCTCTCTCTCTCTCCCCCCCCCCCTCAGGTGAGGATTTAAAAAAATAAAAATAGCGCCCTGACCGGTTTGGCTCAGTGGATAGAGCGTCGGCCTGCGGACTCAGGGGTCCCAGGTTCAATTCCGGTCAAGGGCATGTACCTTGGTTGCGGGCACATACCCAGTAGGGGGTGTGCAGGAGGCAGCTGATCGATGATTTTCTCTCATCGATGTTTCTAACTCTCTATCCCTCTCCCTTCCTCTCTGTAAAAAAATCAATAAAATATATTAAAAAATAAATAAAAATATAAAGCAGTGTTTTCAAAAGTACAGTTAAGGTTGATATCATTGTGGTGTGTTATAAAGGTGGGAGGTGCAGGAAGCTTGATTGTTTTGGTTTGAGGTTTGGCCCTTTTGGTTTTTGGATTTTTAAAGCTTTTTGCTCCCCCGGTGGGTTTAATAAACAGCCTCAGGCACACAGAAAAAGAGACGGACGATAACAAGTACTCATGTGCGCACCGGGTTAAGGAACACACATCACAGACACCGTGGGAACACCTCCCCACCCTTTCTCCCTCTCCCGGGCGTAGCCACTGTCCTAGGTAAGGACTTGACCATAGATATCCATAAACGTAATAAAAATGATACGTACAGATATCTTTCTGCTACTTGCTTTTTTGTTCCAACGTTACCTTTCTGAAATGCATCCTTGCTGATTCGCTTAGTCGGAAACATTCCCCCCCCCTCCGCCCCCATAACTGTGAAGTCTTCTGTTTTAAACATATATGATCATTTTTTAAAATCCTTCCACTGGCGGAGGTGGGGAGGTGTACACTTCAGCTTTACTGGATGTTGTGCTCCAAAGCAGTACCACAGTCCTTTTTGTTGTTTTATTGTAGCATGTGTCAGAACTCCCTTTCACGCAGGGGTAGGGAACGTCCGGCCAGGGGGCGTATGAGGCCCGAGAAATCATGTGGTCCGGCCCTGCCCAGCCGTTAGGGGTGAGTTAATTAAATGTTTGACCACGTGTAGCAGGCTAGTTTTTAAGTTGATAATTTTGTAAAGCCCTTGAATGATGTTACAAATATCCATATGGGCCTTGGCAGAAAAAAGGTCCCCCCCCCCCCACTCCTTGCTTTAAAGGGTGAATAATATTCCACTGTATGGACCACATCTCATCTATCCACCCTCGGGCTGCTGGGCATGTGGGCTGTCTCCAACTTTTGGCTACGCCGAGAGGTGCTGCCGTGAACGCTGGTGTGCGAAGAGCGGTCTGAGTCCCTGTGGTCCCAGGGGGGACCCGCACAGGTCGTCCCTCGAGGGGACCCAGGTGTTTCCAAATCCCAGAACTGTGTCTTCATCACCAGCGTGGCCTTCTGAAGGTGACCTTTCAGTATGTGGGCCTGTGGTTGCCCTGACCCTGCGGCTATGAGAGGTCTGTTCTGCAACATGCCGACAACTTCAGGAAGATTAAGTTCACGCACCAAGAAACCAACTCAGCTACGAATTTCGCCTCCAGCGCTGGCGAGACTAGAGAAAGCTGACATCTGAGCGGCGGTTATGACGCTGGAGCAGACTCACCCGTAGGGCCAGCGAGAGCCCGGTTTCCAGGCACTGCTCGCTCGGGGAGAAACTGGAACTGTCTCAAGGTGGTATTTGATTTGATTTTATTTTTTAAAATATATTTTTATTGATTTCAGAGAGGAAGCGAGAGGGAGAGAGAGAGAAGCATCAATGATGAGAGAGAGGGTGGGGCGGGAGCTGGGAGGAGGGGAGTTATGGGGGGAAAAAAAGAGGAACAAATGTAATAATCTGAACAATAAAGATTTAATTAAAAAAAAAATGATGAGAGAGAATCGTTGATCGGCTTCCTTCTGCACGCCCCCTATTGGGGGATTGAGCCTGCAACCAGGCATGCACCCTTGATCCGAACCGGACCAGGGACCCTTCAGTCCGCAGGCCAACGCTCTATCCACTGAGCAAAACTGGCTAGGGCCCAAGGTGGTATTTTAAAAAGAACCTTTCTAGGGCCTCGGTTTTTCTTTCTTTTTTTTCAGTTCTAGAAATAATTTGCATCTTTCGTTTCTTAACTGGGTGATACGGTTCTCTCTCTCTCTCTTTCGGAAAACCTGGCGTCTTTCGTGACAAAATGTACAGATGGACCCAGGTGCCCTTCTCATCACCTCCCGTCAGAACCATCTCCCCCGAGGTCCCACACTCCCCTCTGTGGTGGGAGGTCCCTAGGCACAGCCCACATCTAGTGGGAGGGGAGTTATGCTCCCCGTGCTTTCTAGTTTTTAAAAAGTTATAAAATGAGTCCGGCCGGCGAGACTCCGTGGTTGAGCATCGACCCACGAACCAGGAGGTGACGGTTTGATTCCCGATCAGGGCACAGGCCTGGGTTATGGGCTCCATCCCCAGTGTGGGGCGCACAGGAGGCGGCCGATCAATGATTCTTTCTCATCGTTGATGTTTCTCTCTCTCTCTCCCTCTCTGAAATCAGTAAAAATAATATATATTTTTAAAAAGGCATTAAATGATAGAGTCAGATCCAAACAGCAGAGAAAGGGGTCCAACAAAGCCCATGGTTAGCAGCCGCTTGTGTCTCCTTTGGGGATGTTTTTCAACGCTTGTCCCAGCCCCTGCGTTGGTACCCACCCTCCAGCCACCCGCACACGGGGGAGCGTGTCCAACCGCACAGCATCTGTCATTGTGAAATCAGACACATGGACTTCTTACGAATGCGGTTCTTCCAGCACGTTACTGGCCCGGGACGGTTCCCACAGCTCTCGGCCGGCGCTGCCCACGGGAGCAGTCCTCCATTAGCACAGGGATAGTTTGAAAGGTGCGTGTGCGTGTGCGTGTGCGTGTATGTGTGTGCATGCGTGTTTAATTCTGTGCAGCTTTTTTTTTTTTTTATGAAGATTCTTCTCAGCAGCAGGTGTTAATTCAGGCGCTAAATCGGGAACGCTGTCATCACTGTGACATTCTGCACGTCTCCCCCGCGACAGATGGGGGTTCATGTTGCACACGCCTCCCGTCCTGATGGCTCTGCACGCGCTGATGGTCTGACGTCATCTCGCCTTCAGGTCACCTCCACCTCCTGACCCCAGCCTCCTGCTGCAGGTTTCCTGGTCACGCTCTTTTTCTTTTTTTTTTTTTAAATCCTCACCCGAGGATATTTTTTCCATTGATTTTTTTTTAATAGAGAGAGTGGAAGGGAGGCAGGAGGGAGAGAGAGACATTGATAGGAGAGAGGCACATCGATTGGTTGCCTCCCACAAGCCCTGAACTGGGGGCTGGGAATCGAACCTGCAACCGAGCTACGTGCCCTTGATGGGGAATTGAGCCCGAGACCCTTCGGTCCACAGGCAGACGCTCTAACCCCTGGACCACACGGGCCAGGGCTCACTCTCTCCCTTGAAGAGGGGCTGCCTTATCGGATCCCCCAAATCTGCCGCCTCCTCCCCAGACTCTCGCCTCTTCGTTTCTTCATCCGTGTCATGTTTAACTGCACACGTACTATGTGCACCCCCGCGTCTGCGGTTCCCGGGATGCTTTCACCGCCACCAGCTGGAATAAGTGTCTGTCTCTCTTCTCGCCTGGACGCCAGGAATCCAGGAGTCTCCGCTGCGGTGCTGGCAGGACCGGCTCCTCTGCCTTCCGGAAGCTTCTCGAGGCCCCGCTCTCCTTAGCTGGGAGGTGGCCCCTTCCATGTTGAGGGCACACCACTCGCACCCCCCCCCCACCGCCCCACCCCGGGCCACACGGCCCTGCCTCCGACCCTGCCTCCCTCCTAGAAGAGCTCTTGCCGCCTGGTCACCGGAGGCTGTCCTGCCGCAGGGTCCCTGGCCGCCTGGCACCTGCCGGGCCCCATCGGCTGCAGGAGGCAGCGTGGCAGGTGCTGGGGGTGAGGATGTGGGTTTTCTCACAGGATTGCTACTCAGCACGCCACACCGTCCTCCTCGAAAAAGAAACGAACCGCCAGCTCAGACCTCCTTGGACCCCAGTGCTCGGCTCTGCTCGGCTCTGCATCCTTTCTCAGGGACCGCTCAGCCTGAGTGGTTGGCAAACCGCGGCTCGCAAGCCACAGGCGGCTCTTTGGCCCCTTGAGTGCGGCTCTTCCACAAAATACTGACTTCTGCGCATGGGCCACAAAGTTTCAATTGCGCTGTACGTGCACGCCTGCACATGGTATTTTGTGGAAGAGCCACACTCAAGGGGCCAAAGAGCCGCCTGTGGCTCGCGAGCCTCGGTTTGCTGACCAGGCACTAGGGCAAGGGTGGGCAAACTTTTTGACTCGAGGGCCACAATGGGTTCTTAAACTGGACGGGAGGGCCGGAACAAAAGCATGGATGGAGTGTTTGTGTGAACTAATATAAATTCAAAGTAAACATCATTACATAAAAGGGTACGGTCTTTTTTTTTTTTTTTAGTTTTATTCATTTCAAACGGGCCGGATCCAGCCCGCGGGCCGTAGTTTGCCCACGGCTGCACTAGGGCCTCGGCCTGGGGTTCATTTCCAGACCCTTTTATTCATTAACATATAAACATACAGCGTATTTCGTATTGTTTTGGGGGGATTTTTAAACATAATTTTAAAAATATATTTTTACTAATTTCAGAGAGGAAGGGGGAAAAAGAGGGAGAAACATCCATGATGAACCCAGCTGGAGTGGCCAGTGGTTGAGCGTTGACCTATGAACCAGGAGGTCACAGTTCGATTCCCGCTCAGGGCACAGGCCCAGGCTGTGGGCTCGATCCCCAGTAGCGGGTGTGCAGGAGGCAGCCAATCAATGATTCTCTCTCATCACTGATATTTCTGTCTCTCTCCCCCTCTCCCTTCCTCTCTGGAATCAATAAAAATATATTAAAAAAATAATAGTAAAAAACAGCCCTAGCCAGTTTGGGCTTCGTTCGCTCTCCGTCGACCTGTGAGTTTCGCGTTCTCCTTTGTGAGCTGCCTGAAACCTTCCCACCAGCGTGCCCTGTCCTTGCCAGTGACCTGTCCACCCCTGGGGTCGGGAACCCCAGACGACTGTCCCCTGCAGAGTCTGGTGGCCCAGTTCAGACACAGCAGGCACCTGCTTGGAGGTGGCAGACGAAGAAACATCTGGTCTGGGAACCGGAGAGCCTGGGTTCTGGCAACTGACAAGAAAAGCAAATTGCTTTGCTTCTGGGGCCTCTGTTTTCCCATCTGGAGAATGGGGCTAATTCCCGCCTCAGTTCCTTTGCTGCAAAAATAAGGCATTAATTCTATTTCTAGAAAAGCATGGCTCCTTGACAGGTGAGCTGGGGGGCGGGGGTGGGGGGGTGGGGGGCGAGGGATGGTCTGGGTGGTGGGCGGGTCCCTGAGGCACCACAGGGGGAAGACAACGCAAACCCTTCCTCACCCTCTTGTCTTCCCGCCTGGCCTCTGGCTGGAAGGGTACTGGGTGAAATGCTTCCCTTTGTTCCAAGAAAGAAAGGCGGCAGGCCGAGAGGTTTAGCTGCTCCTGTTCCCCGAGGGGCAGGTTCTGGGTTGCAGGCTGGGCTGGTCACAGCACGGTAGCTGGGCTGCATTCCTGTCTATTTTAAGCCCGAGCGGCAACTAGGAGGCAGGCAACAAGGGCCGAGCAGTGGGCGAAGGACAGCTGGCACAGGAGGCACGGGGCTGGCCGGCCTCAGTTCTGAGGATTGGCTCCCACAGGGCGCCGATCGCGGGAGAGCAGGCGGGGGCCCAGGGCTAAGGGCGAGGCGGGGCGGGGCACACGGATCGCGGAATCTCCCATCCACTTAGTCACTGGGCAAATATTTGGCCTCTTCAGACCTGTAGGTTGACATCTTTTCATCTGTTCTGGATCATTCCCAGGCAACTATCTCTTCGCACGATTCCCCGCCCCATTCTCTCGGCCGTTTCTGTCCGAAATTCCAAACAAAGGTGTGAGGGACCGGCTCCTGGAGCCTGGAGTTTGGCTCCTGCTGTTCCCACCGTGAGCAGAACCTCCTCGGAGAGCTCTCTCCAATCCGCGGTCTGGCTTTCCCGGGCCCTCTCTCCCTTGTAAGCATTTTCAAGCTTGATGACGACTTTTAAATTTTTTCCTAAATCCTCGCCCGAGGCTATTCGTGCCTTTTTTTAAATTTATGTACTTTTTTGGCTTAAACAACAAGACAGTTACTTCTCACAGTCCTGGGGGCTGGAAGTCCAGGATCGAGGTGCCGGCAGCTGCAGTGACTGTGCGAGCCCCTTCCGGCTACAGCCAGCGCCCTCTCACCCGCCCTTGCCGGCCTGGCCTTGGTGACAGGCTTCCCGTGGGTTTTTTTAGAGGGAGTGGAAGGAAGGGAGGGAGGGAGGAACGTGGGGCCGAGGATCGAACCTGCTACCCAGGTGCGTGCCCTTGACCAGGCATCGAACCTGAGACCCTTCGGTGCGGGGCCACTGAGCCACACCGGCCAGGGCCAGGGGGTCAGCTTCTTCCCGGGGGCAGGAGGAGCTGTCCGGGGTTTGACCGGGAGGGGCTGGTCCACGGTGTCGGGTGCTCGGCGTTCCCGCTCCCTCAGCGCCGGACGGTATGGAAGTGGGGGCAGGAGGGACCTCCCGTGCAGACACCTGGCAGACACGCCCCAGCGTGAGTGACAAATCGCGTTGGCAGTACACCCCTCTGCCGTGACGTGGTGAGAGTGGCATTCTGCCCAGTGCCTTCTTCCCCGTGACCCACAGCCCCAGTCACGAGAAAAACATCAAATCCCAACCGAGGACAGGCCTCCTCTGGGCAAGGCACCGCGACGAGGGATGTCTGAGAACTGTCGCCGCCACGAGGGGACACGATGGCCACAGGTAGCGAGGTGTCCCAGACGGGCTCCCGGGACAGAAGAAAGACACGGGGCCCCCCTGGAAATCCTGAATAACGTGTGGACTTCCATTGGTAACAATGTGTTGATATTGGGGCAAATGGATCATACAAATGACAGATGTGAATACGGGGGCACTGGGGACAGCGTAGAGGAACTGCGTGCCACCCCGCAGGTTTTCTGTAGACCTACAACTGCCCGAAGTCCAGTTAAAAGGGGGGGGCTCAGTGAGTTGAGCGTGAACCTCTGAACCAGGAGGTCAGGGTTCAATTCCCGGGCAGGGCACACGCCCGGGGTTGTGGGATCCGTCCCCAGTAGGGGGGGTGTGGGAGGCAGCCGATCAATTATGTTTCTCTCTCATCATTGATTTTCTATCTCTCTCTCTGAAATCAATAAAAATATTTAATATATATATATTTTTTAAAATATATTTTATTGATTTTTCCACAGAGAGGAAAGGAGAGGGATAGAGAGAAACATCGATGAGAGAGAAACATCCATCAGCTGCCTCCTGCACACCCCCTACTGGGTATGTGCCCGCAACCGAGGTACATGCCCTTGACCGGAATCGAACCTGGGGCCCTTGAGTCTGCAGGCCGACGCTGTATCCACTGAGCCAAACCGGTTAGGGCTTTAATATATACATTTTTAAAATAAAAGAATGCTCTCGCTGGCTGCTGTGGGAATGGACTATAGGGTGGGGCTAGTTGGGAGCTGGGAGATATGGGCGCAGCCTGCCTGGGAGACACGGTCTCAGTGGGGTGTTGGAGATGGAGAAAGAGGATCCGACTCAGCAGCTTGAGCTGACAGCCCCAGGGTCTCGCCAGCGGGGGCTTTGCAGGGGATGAGGAGAGGGAGGAGTCGGACCTGAGCCGCTGGCCCACGGGGTTGTGGTCTGAGCCGGACTTGGCCGCGAGAAGAACAGGTTTGGGAGGAGGATCTCCAGAGGCTGCATTTCTGCCTCGATGAGCCTGTGGGGACCTTCGGACACCAGAAGGGGCATTCCAGGGAGGCGGGGAGCTGTGCGAATTCATCTGGCGGTTTGGGTAAGAGCGCCTGCTATGAGCAAGGAGCACACCTACTATACGTGTGAAAAGGCACAGGTCCTGTCTTTCAGAAGCTTCTAGTATGTTCAAAGAGCAAGCCACATGCCAGAGAAGCGGTGATAGGTGAAATAAACGAGGATGGAAGAGACCAGCTGGGCAGTGAGAAATCAGGGGAGACTGCCTGGAGGCGGCGGGCACAAACCATGTCCCCAAATCAGCCACCTTCCTGTTCTGGAAAAGCCCGTCCTTCACCAACGCTACCGCTTATCAACCCTAGCTTCCAGCCAGGCTCCCATTTGAAAAATTAGGCCGATGTCCAGAAAAGCTAGATAATCGAGGGTCAGAGGTCGGAAAGGTCTGGCAGCGGACCAGGCCTTGGTTATGAAACTGCCGTGAGTCAGTTCTGGGGCCCTGGAGTCCCTGGTTGCCCCTGTGCGGTGCAGCTTGGGCTCCGGGGGCCAGGAGAGGTGAAGGGCCTCTATTGCTTATCTGTCTGGGGCTTGTGTGGCTGCTCCAAGGCGCCGACTGCCCGGCCGCTTTTGGCTGCATGCAGAGCAGAAAATTCCTTGAAGTGTTTCTCCACTCCCAGAGCCCTTCAGCTATAAATAACAGCCGGATGTCCTGAGTAGGGGCTGCGGAAGGCCCGGTGATGAAACAAGGCCACCCCCTCTCCCAGGCTGACTTACCCACACACAGGCCCCCAGAGAGCGGTGCCTGCCTCGCTGGGCCCTGACCAGTCCAGTGAGTTCTCCACGCACAGCCAGGGGACCGGTCACGTCTCACCCGGATCAGAACCTTCCAATGAACCCTGGCCGGTCTGGCTCAGTGGACAGAGCATCGGCCTTCAGACTGAAGGGTCCCGGGTTCGATTCTGGTCAAAGGCACATGCCTGGGTTGCCAGCTTAATCCCCAGGGGTGCGTGCAGGAGGCAGCCAACCAATGATTCTCTCTCATCATTGATGTTTCTCTCTCTCTCCCTCTCCCTTCCTCTCTGAAATCTATAAAAAGATGTTAAAACAACAACAACAGCCATCCAGCGCTCCCCAGTCCTCACGGAAGAAGTGACACCTTCCTAGAAGGCGCAGATCGTCCCTGTCCACCTTCTGCCTGGGTTGTGGTCTTCACACTCGCCACTCCTCTGCCTGGATCAATCCCCTCACCCTGCGCCTCTTACCT
Source organism: Myotis daubentonii (assembly GCF_963259705.1). Lineage (NCBI taxonomy): Eukaryota > Metazoa > Chordata > Mammalia > Chiroptera > Vespertilionidae > Myotis > Myotis daubentonii. Next base: position 12,928,525 of record NC_081858.1, read on the forward strand.
TTTAAAAAAAAATGAGCCGTAACCGGTTTGGCTCAGTGGATAGAGCGTCGGCCTTTGGACTGAAGGGTCCCAGGTTCGATTCTGGTTGCGGGCACATCCCCAGTAGGAGGTGTGCAGGAGGCAGCTGATTGCTGTTTCTCTCTCATGGATGTTTCTAACTCTCTATCCCTCTCCCTTCCTCTCTGTAAAAAATCAATAAAATATATTAATAAAATAATGAGGTGAGCCCGGCCATTGTGAGCAGCAACCATGTGCCAAAAGGTCGCTGGTTTGATTCTGGGTTTTGGGCTCCATCCCCAGTAGGGGGTGTGCAGGAGGCAGCGATCGATGTTTCTATCTCCCTTCTCCCTCTCCCTTCCTCTCTAAAAAGCAATAAAAACATTTTTAAAAACGAGATGAAACGCACACAACATGCAGCTAGGCGCTCCCCAGCGGACATGCTCGTTGGCATTAGCGCATTCAGACATTACACACCCACCCAGCGTCTCGAGTTTCAAAACGTTCTCATCCCCGTGAACCGCCTTGCACCATGAGAGCAGGCCCTTCCCAGCACCCTCCCCGCGCCATGCGAGCCCCGAGCTGCTCTCTATCTGTCTGTCTGTAGGTGGGTGGGGGGGCCTAGTCTGAACACATCCCGTGAAAGGAACCCTACAACCTTCTGTGCCCGGCGTCTTTCACGGCCGCGTGTTTCCGAGGTTCACCCAGGTTGTAGCACTTGCCGAGCTTTCTCCTTTTATGGGGGAAGCTCAGGCGTCGCGGCCGCAGTCTGCGTGTCCACTAGTTGAGGGGCACCTGTGGGGGGGGGGTCTACCCTTAGGCCGTGTGAACGGAGTTGTATGAACATCGGGTACAGGTTTCCGCGTGGTCCTGCTTTCATTCTTCAGGGTCTACCCCTAGCAGTGGGCGTGCTGGGTCCTGTGGTGACTCCAAGTTCCACTTTCGGAGGAAGCACCACCCTTGTCTGGCTCATTCTTCTCCCCCCCCCCCCCCCCCCCCCCCCGCTCACCCCTCTCAGGGCCGGCCCCTCCTCCCCACTCAGTCCTGGGCTGGAGACCACCTCAGGCCACTGGGCTCAAACACCACCTCTCCCCCGTCACTCTCCTGTCGTCGTCACCATTTGGGGTTCATGATCGGTTAGAACATCAGTGACCCGGACCCCCTAGTTCCCGTGGCGACCGCAGCCTAGCCCAGCGCCTGGCACCTGGTAGGGTGGGCACTCGATGTAATCGCTGCTGAACGGCTGCTCTCAGGTGAGGAGCTGCAAGGATGTGGCATCTCAGGTGCCAGGTGCCGGGCCGCCCTGGGGTGACTCAGAGCAGGAGGTGCGGGGGAGTGGGGAGGAAGCTGGGCTGGGGCTGTTTCTCCAGCTGCCCCAGTGACTCAGCTTCTCGATCCTGCCCCAGTGACTCAGCAATCCCCGACTCCTTGGGCTGGAACAAGGAACCCTGAGCAACTCATTGCAAAGGAGAGAAAAACACACCCACGAAGGAGGAAAAGCATGCGGGTGGGGAGTCGGATGCGCATGGCAGCCTGCTGGTCAGCCGGAGCCGCTGGGCAAGGGCTCTCTGTGGGGCTCAGGTGGTCAGGCTGCCGGGGTTCAAGTCCCAGCGTAGCACAGAGCTGTATGGCTCTTCGCCGGCTACTCGAGCTCGTCTTTTAGAAAAATAGGGTTCATCGTAGTAGATGTCTCTCGAGTTTGTGAGGATTAAAAGAGTTAATACAGAGAGTGCTGAGTGCTCACTGGCGCTTGGGGCATTGAAAATGCCTTTTTTTGTTGTTGTTTTTTTTACCAGAATAATCATCGTCAGCAGCAGCTGCCCGTCTCAGTGCTCACCTGCGGGCCGGGCATTCAGACGAAAAGAGAGAATAAATGTGCTTTTAAATTTTTAAAAAATTGATTTTAGAGAGAGAGAAGAAGAAAGAGAGGAAGGGAGAGAGAGATGGATGGATTTGTTGTCCCTCTTATTGATGAATTCATCGGTTGATTCTTGCACGTGCTCTGTTGGGGGGTTGAGCTCGAAACCTTAGTGTATTGGGAGGATGCTCTCACCAACCGAGGCACCTGGCAGGGCCCCGAGTTTAAGAAACAAAACCCCAAAACAAATTGCCCTGGCCAGTGTGGCTCAGATGGCTGAGCGTCGCCCCAAACACAGGAAAGTCGCAGGTTGGATTCCTGGTCAGTGCACACGCCTGGGTTTGGGGTTCCGTCCCCAGTAGGGGGCATGCAGGAGGCAGCGATCATTCACTCTCATCAAAGTTTCTCCCTCTCTCTCCCTCTCCCTTTCTCCTAAATCAATAAGAACTATTTTGTGAGGTTTTTTTTTTTTTTTTTTAAAGAATCAAGTCCTGGCAGCTCCAATCCGAGTGAACCTTGAAAGCATGACGCTTAGGGAAAGAAGCCAGGCACAGAGGACGTTGTAGGATTCTACGTACATGAACCGTCCGGAACACGCAAATCCGGGGCTGGGGGAGGAGGACTGGGAACGACTGTGCTGGGTAGTGACTTCCTTCCGGGGTGATGAGAATGTTCCGGAACTAGATGCAATGGTGGTGTCAGACGTCGGGAATGTTCTGAAAGCCACTGCAGCCTAGGCCTCAGGAAGCTTTAAAAGGCGCGTTTTTCTCTCTAAAACCAGCCACTCCTCCTGCTCAGGACAGAGAATGAGGACTTCTGCCTCCCCACCCCCACACCACCGTCTCGTACCCAAGAGAAAAATCAGCGCGAGGAAGATTCGGAGCTAAATTGTGGGTCGAAACCAGAGTTCACCATCCAGGGGCCCAAGGACTTGCTCGGTTTGGCCAACTTGTATTTTTGAAAGTTGGAACGAGATGCCTCCAGTTGACGTCGGGAGGTTTCCACATGTGGTTGGCCAACTTCCCTTGAAAAACTGGGGAACCAGGCCCCATGTAGACACATTTCCTGGTGGTGAAAGTGGGCACAGCTGAGCAGCCAGCGGCCCCTTTAAAGGGGGAACGAGGTCTCCATTTCACCACAGTCCCCACCGCTCCCTAATGTCTTACAGCTGGTTCCATGTACTCACTTGTGCCCCCCTCTGGCCTGTGTACTCCTCTGGGTACACCTGCCCCTGGTGTAAAGGGGTGCGGGTGGGGGCTCCGCCTCACAGCTGAGCACCCTGTGCAGTCCACCTACCTGTTCAGCCGTACCAGGCAGCCTGGTGAAGAGGAGGCGGACGGATGGAATCTGAGTCCATTAGCTCCGGATGCTCCCGGGGGCAGGGAAGGTCTCAGCCAGACTCGGAGAGAGAAGCAGACCTGGGGGCTTTGCCGGGGGAGGTGGGGTCCGAGCCCTGGCACGGCTTCCGTGCAATGGATACGGGAACAGGCCGCGGAGGGACCAGCATTCCTGCCGCCCAGGTGCAGTGCTCGGCCCCAGGCGCCCACCTGCAGCGTCCCCCCCCCAGCTCTGCAGCTGGGGAGCGGCACCTCAAGGCCCTGGGCTTCTGCCCCTGGGGCTGTCAGCTCTGACTGTGACCCCAAATCAGATGCACAGCCTCCTCCCAACACACACGCTCTGGGTCAGCGTCTGCCTCGACCGACCGACGGACCACCGTTTGGGAAAACCCACCTGCTGCTGCCTAAGGCACTAATTCAGCTTCAGGGACCAGCTGGGAAGAGGGAGGGGGAGGGGAAGGGGAGGGCATGGCCTGAGGAAGGCCCAGGGGGAGGGCTTGGGGTGGGGGCCAGAGTGCTGGTTCTAGAACTCTCCAAGCCCCCTCCCCAGATGCCAAAGACACGGCTGTGGGGACAGGCTTCCCCAGGCCCCTGCCCCCAGCTGAGACCACTACCCAGGACCGGCTACACCATCTGCAGGGCCCCGGGGCAAAATGAAACCGCAGGCCTCTGCAAACATTCGGAAGAACTTGAAGGCGGCAGCTGCACGGCATTAAGCAAAGTTGCGGGCCCTTCTGAGTGTGGGGACCTGCACCCCGTGAAGCTGGTTCTGTCCCTCCCTGCCCCTGGGTCCTCACACCAGGGCTCGGGGTCCCCACAGCACCCCCCCCCCCCGCCCTGTGCTCCCACTGTAGTGACTGCCTAGCATGGTGCCTAGGACTAAGGAAGACAGCCATATCGGTTACATTAATCCTAACAGAGAAAGTCAAGCCCAGCCGGTGTGGCTCCGTGGTTGAGCATCGACCTATGAACCAGGAGGTCACGGTCCGATTCCCATTCAGGGCAGGTGCCCGGTTGCGGGCTCGATCCCCAGTGTGGGGCAGCTGATCAATGATTCTCATCATTGATGTTTCTCTCTCTCTCCCTCTCCCTTCCTCTCTGAAGTCAATAAAAGTACTTTTTTTCATTAACAAAAAAAAGAAGAAAGGCTGGAGAAAACACAACAGGAGCTTGGGGTTTCGTCGCCAGCGGTCGCCAGGGCTGGCTTCCGGGCTGTGACGAAGGTACCTGGGCCACATAAGGGGCGACTGGGGGAAGGCACAGGGCAGGAAGCCGCTGGCTTAGCTGGGCCTGCGCTGTGAGTCTGGAATTGCTCCACATTAACGAATGTGCGGGTGGGGGAGCCTGGAAAAGCTGTTCCTTATGGAAAAACACGCAGGTTACGGGGAGACAGTAAGTAGCTTTGTTCATTCAAAAGAATGCCACGCCCAACTGTGAGCCGGCGTGGCCACCCCAGTATGAAAAAGCCCCATCTGCCTTCTCCTGGGGGAGGGGCTGGGGGGGCCTCTGGAGCCCCTCGGGGTCTGGGTTTGCACATTGGGGGTCTGGAGCTGACGCTGGCCTGGGACAGCGGGGAGAGCCTGGAGTTCCCAGCCTGGGCCGGGACGGGCGGGGCGACGGCAGGACCGGACCAGCGTGCAGGCTGCAGCTGGTGACTCGACTGCACGTGGCTGATCGACCCCTGGTTTTGTAAAAATAGCTTGAGCCCAACTATAAAAAGCAGTTGATCTCATATTGAAATGGAAACTTCCGACTTCTCTGGAAACATCTTGAGATCTGCTAACCGGCCTTCCTGCGAGGCCCAGCCATGCCCTCCCTTAGCCACAGTCCCCACCTCCCCCTCTCCTCACCCATCCCTGACGCGGAGCTCTGGTTGCCACTTAGCTTCAAGCTTGCACCAGATTCTGTTTTTAGTGGAGCAGGGAGCTCTCTCGGTAACCACGGCAGTCGCTGAAAAGCAAGGCCGCCCGAGCGCGGTCCGCGGCTCCTCACAGCCGGCTGGTGGCCCTCGGGGCAGCTGCGGGCTTCCTGGGGGACATGTGTTGAGAACTCGGGTCTAGTATCTGATGCTTGGCCTTGGCTGCGATGCCGACACGCCCTCTCCAGCTTCCCGCTCACAGGGGTCCTGTGGTTGGGGTCACACACACACACTCGCTTCTTGGGTGTGAGGCCTGGTTTTAGCCCTTACCAGCTGGGAGGTCGCAAAACCTCTCTGTGCCCCAGTTTCCTCCTTTGTAAAGTTGGCGTGATAGTGTATGTACCTTTCAGGGGTTTTGTGAGGATTACCTGATAGAGTTCATGCAAACTGTGTAGACCTGTGCCTGCAGCAGAGCAAACAAGACCGAGAAAATGTCAGGGGGTGACAGGGGCTGTGACGACGACAGACCAGGGTGACGGGAAACTCCACCTTCAGGACTTGTTGTGGGGGGGGCGGGGGGGACATGTGAGCTGAGAGAGGAGTGAGAAGGAACCCGCTGGGAACTGAGTGGAAGGAACAGTGTGTTGGGCAGAAGGAACAGGCAGTGTGGAGGCTCAGAGGCGAGAACGAGCTACGCTTTCTCAAGGACCAGAAGGGAGGAGGCCAGAGTGGCTGGGGCAGAGCAACGAGGACCCAGGCTGAGGCTGAGAGGTAGCCGGGGCCCCGGGCCACCGGAGGGTGTTGCATTTGATGGGCTGAGAGGCTGTGGGAGGGTTTTCAGGAAGACTGATGGACAAGGGAGCAAAGGAACTGACCCAGCCGATACCCAGCCGATACCACCTGCTCTTTTCCGTCGGGACCAGGCCCCAGACAGGGACGTGAACGTCAGCACTGGAGGTCCTGGGGGCACCCAGACACGGGTGGGGGGAGGCCCGAGACCCCCAAAATCTCTCCACAACTACCCCAGGCAGGGCCCGGAGGAGAGCTGGGTCTGATGGACAGACCTAACCAGGTAATGGGGCAGATGCCCCAGGAAGAGGTCAGAGGTCAGGGGTCAGAGGTAGTACACTTTATTGACTGGGTTCTCCCAACATCTTGCAACCTCCCTGCAAAGCCAGGCCCTGGACTTTGCCACCGTCCCATCCACTGGTCAGGGGAGAGAACGGGCGTCCCAAACACCAAAGGCCTGGGAGCAGCAGAGTGGCAGGTGGGGGCAGGTGGGGGCGGCCGGCGGTGGGGAGCAGGGGAGGGGCTAAAAGCTGGGTGCTGGGCTGGGGTCACCCCGAGGCTTCGCCAGGCCTGGCCAGCCCCCCACTCCCCCAGTTAAGGTTCGTAGTGGTTCACAGTGAGACTGGCTCGGGCTGGGCAGGCGGTGGGGGCGGCGGACATCCTCCCACCCGCCCTGGGCCTGACTCACGAAGCTGGGAAGAGGGAGAGAGGGGCAAAGGGAAGAGGCCTAGTTCCCCCCTGACCTCCCCCAGGCTGTTGGGAAAGGTCATTCATTCCTGGCTCAGAAGTTTCTAGAACGTCTCAGTGACCTTGCCCGCCATTACTCCCAATGAGAAAATATTTTTGAAATCTGGGAGTTGGCCAGGGACCATCCAACCAAGCAGTAAAAATCCCTGGGGAGATCCTGGTGTGAACAGGTGACGCTGCCTTCGCCTCAGAGATCAGGTGGGGAGACCGCGGCGCCCCCACTGCCCAGACCGGAGGGAGTGGCTCGCGGCCTGGGGCTGGCGGCAGCCGGAACCGCGGGAACCAGGACAAGATGCAGGAAGCAGTGACACGGGGCGTGGCAGGCCACCCGCCAGGGCCGTGGGCCTGGGCTCAGGGGCTGCCCTCCGTGGGCACATCCGCCAAGTGGGCACGGGGCCTCTGCCCCGAGGGACAGGCAGGGCGGACGGTCAGGCCTTGTGGCCGCCGCTGCCCGGCTCGCTGTGGCCGGCCGTGCAGTCCAGGGCGGACTCGAGCCCCAGCATCTGCCGCTGCACCAGCTTGGCGTAGAGGCCGCCCTGGGCCAGCAGCTGCTGGTGGGTGCCCTGCTGCACCACGCGGCCCTTGTCCAGCACCACGATGAGGTGCGCCCGCTCCACCGTGCTCAGCCGGTGCGCGATGATGAGCACTGTGTGCTTCTGCAGGTTGCCGTGGATGGCGCGCTGGATCTGGGGAGACAGGAGGCCGGCTGGCCACCCACCGCCCGCCTCATCCCTCCTCCTCCCCGGCCCCGACCGCCCCACCGCCTGGATCCCAGCTCTCCCACCTCCTCGCGAGCTGGGTTCATCTGAAAAGCCAGGACTTGCGCAAGACCCTGCTTCTGGGCTCTTGTCCCTGGGGACAGGCTCAGCGCCCAGCAGCAGGGGGAGCCCTGTGAGTGACAGGTGGGCCCCACCTGGCCTTCCTGCTCTGTCCTCCGACCTCAGCCTTGGTGGGTGGTCTCCCCATCTGCCCCAGAGCCCATGCCAATGAAACGAAACCATCACCCTCCTCAACCTCCCTGGGGGCCCAAATCCAACTCAGAGCGAGTCCTGTGGACGCTGTCTCCCCAGTTACCTCGCTCTGCTCCGTCCCTCCACCTCCCCCGCATCCCGCCCCCTGTTCCATTCCCCACACTGGTTAACGTGTCCAATCAGTTCTTGTTGAACTCTGGCTCCACGCCCTCCACTGGCTTCTTGTCCCACTTCGGATAAAACCCAAACTCTGTGTCTATGATGGCAGACACACAACATTCTCCATTTGTCAAACCCACAGAATGTGCAACACAACGGTGATCTCCAGTTTAAGCCACGGACCCTAGTTAGTAAGAATGCATTAATATTGGCTTGCTAATTGTACAATGTGCCACAATAATATGGGAATTCTCTGAATTTTCTGCTCCATTTTCTTGAGACCTAAAACTGCTCTAAAATTTCAAATCTATTAATTTTTTAAGATATGTTTTTTAAAAAATTGATAGCAGAGAGAGGAAGGGAGGGAGAGAAAGAAATATCAATGATGAGAGAGAATCATTGATCGGCTGCCTCCCTCACGCCCCCCAGTAGGGACCAAGCCCACAACACGGGCGTGTGCCCTTGATCAGAATTGAGCCCGGGACCCTTCAGTCCACAGACCGACGCTCTATCCACTGCGCCAAACCGGCGAGGGTGACACACTGGCCTTTGGACTCGGCTGTGAACCTGCTCCGGCCTTTGCACCTGCTGCCCCTCTTCCTGGGATGCTCTCACCCCAGAACTCCCCTGGCTCCCTCCTTCCCTTTCGGGTCCCGGCTCAAGTGGTAGCTGAGGACCCCGGTTCTGGCTGTGGGCACGGCAGACTGGGGCACGTCTGTTCCATCCGAAGCTGCACTCTCAGAGCCTTCACTATGAAGGGCTGTGCTCGCACACGTCCTCTGAGCCTCTGAGAAGCGTCTGTGAGGCCCCTAACCTCGGGGGCGTCCTTCTCAAGGACCGCAGGCCACGCTCTGGCAGCGCAATCATCAGTGTGGCCAGGGCCTCGGTCCCTGTCTCCGAGGGAGGACAGAATCCCAATTTCAGCAGCTGCCCCGCTGGCCCCGCTGGCCTGGTCGCATCCACACGGACCAACCCTTTGTGGTTTCCCCTGGAGGCCGGCTCTTCCCTGCGGACAGGAGTCGCTGAATGAACTCTGTGTCTCCTGCCTTAACTACTGCCCGGCAGTTTCGCTTCGACAATGGTGACCCCTCCCGATCTCTGGGTCACATGCCTGCTTCATTGTCTACGGAGCATAGGCCCCAGGTTGCACTCATGCTTGGGTCCTTGTTTAGTATCTGTCTCGCCCCCAGGAATGGAAACACCGTGGGGGCAGAGTGTGCGTCTGGCCGGTCAGTCCGCCACTGTACCCCCAGTGCCTGGATCGGGGCCTGGCGCCTGGGAGGACACAGTAAATACCGGACTAGCTCCCGCCGGTGTGGCTCAGTGGATAGAGCGTCGGCCCGTGGACTGAAGGGTCCCAGGCTCAATCCTGGTCAAGGGCACGTACTCCCGCTGCAGACTCGATCCCCGGCCATGGTTGGGGCGCATGGAGAAGGCAACCAATGGATGTGTTTCTCTCACATCAACGTTCCTCTCTCTCTGTCTCTCCTCCTTTCCAGTCTCTCTAAAAATCAATGGAAAAACATCCTCAGGTGAGGATTAAAAAAATAAATAAATACTGGCCTAACAAATTAACCGACCCACGGGGAGACGAGGGTCAAGTACATGGGGGCTCTCAAAACCGAAACGGCCCTGGCTGGTGTGGCCCAGGTGGCTGGGCGTTGTGCCCGCGTGGACAGGTCGCCGGTTTGATCTGGGTCGGAGCACACGCCTGAGCTGTGGACTCCATCCCTGGAGGGGGCGTGCAGGAGGCAGCCGACCGGTTTCCCTCTCACATCAATGTTTCGCTCTCTCTCCTTCTCCATTCCTCTCTCTCTGAAAAGAAATATAAACATTAAAAACAAAAAACGAAATGCCCCAGTCTATGAAGCTGATGGTCTGGGGGAGCCCCCGGGGCACCCCCAAGCCCTTCCCAGCATCGCCCGCACCCCCTCCACCCACCCGAACTCCCAACTCACCAGGAACTCGCTCTCCGCGTCCAGAGCGCTGGTGGCTTCGTCCAGGATGAGCACGGGTGGGTTCCGCACCAGAGCCCGGGCCATGGCCACCCGCTGCTTCTGGCCTCCCGACAGCTGGGCGCCCTTCTCCCCCGTCTCTGTGTGGCAAACACGTTTTTTAAAAAAGAAAGTGGTGCCCTAACCGGTTTGGCTCAGTGGATAGAGCGTCAGCCTGCGGACTAAAGGGTCCCAGGTTCGATTCCCGTCAAGGGCATGTACCTTGGTTGCAGGCACAACCTCAGTAGGGGGCGTGCAGGAGGCAACTGATCGATGTTTCTCTCTCATCGATGTTTCTAACTCTCTCTCTCCCTTCCTCTCTGTAAAAAATCAATAAAATATATTTTTTAAAAAAGTGGTTGCACTTATGTGATATGAATCTCACCTGCAATAATAAAAACAGCTGGCAGAGGCCCTGGGTAGCTCAGGGGTCACCCCCGGGGGAGCCCCGCCCAGTGGAGGTACCTGGGTAGCTCAGGGGTCACCCCCGGGGGAGCCCCGCCCAGTGGAGGTACCTGGGTAGCTCAGGGGTCACCCCAGGGGAGCCCCGCCCAGTGGAGGTACCTGGGTAGCTCAGGGGTCACCCCCGGGGGAGCCCCGCCCAGTGGAGGTACCTGGGTAGCTCAGGGGTCACCCCAGGGGAGCCCCGCCCAGTGGAGGTACCTGGGTAGTTCAGGGGTCACACCCAGGGGAGCCCCGCCCAGTGGAGGTACCTGTATTGTAGCCGTCCTGGAGCTCCATGATGAAGCCGTGGGCGTTCGCCTTCTGTGCAGCCTCCACCACCATCTCGAAGGGCACCGTGGGCAGGCCGTAGGAGATGTTCTCCGTGATAGAGCGGGCAAACAGCACCGGCTCCTGGCTCACCAGGGAGATCTGCGGAGGAGGAGGAGGAGGAGGAGGAGGAGGAGGAGGAGGAGGAGGAGGAGGAGGAGGAGGAGGGGGAGGAGGAGAAGGAGGGGGGAGGAGGAGGAGGAGGAGGGAGGCGACCTGAGAAGCCGGGACTGTGCAGCCAGCTGTCACCAGGAGCCTCTCCAGCCCCGGCCGGCCGGCTGGCTGACGCCAGGGGTCTCGGGTCTGAAATCTGATCGGCCTGCGCAGCTCTGCACTGAGCTGCCTCTCTTCCTTCCCAACCATGGAGTCTGCACAACCCTGGGCCTCCCCGGACCCACAGACTGGGGCCCGTGGAGCTTGCCGCTCGGGGCTAAGCCAAGCTCCCTGACCTCCGGCAGAGCTCGAGGTCTGCCTGCCCTGCCCTGGGAAAAGGAGCGAAAGAAGGCAGAGAGCAGCTCCGAGTGAGGCTGCTCCTGCCGGGAGGTAGGGAGGTGCAGCACGCCCAGCCGCAGACCTCCCTCCTGCCTCATGGTCCTCGTTTAGGAATTTGGTCCACAAAAACCATAGTATGGCCCGGCCGGCATGGCTCGGTGGTTGAGCATCAACCTGTGACTCCCGGTCAAGGGCACAGGCCTGGGTTGTGGGCTCGATCCCCAGTGTGGGGCGTGCGGGAGGCAGCAGATCAATGATTCTCTCTCATCATTGATGTTTCTCTCTCTCTCTCCCTCTCCCTCTCCCTTCCTCTCTGAAATCAATAAAAAAAATATTTTAAAAATGATAGTATGGACTCAGGATAGCATTGCAACATTGTAAATAGCAAAATTTAAAAAATTTAAAAATTTAGTTGTCCGTAAATTGGGGATTAGATACTTACCGTGTACCCATAAAATCAAATCGTCATACCCACACACAGCAGTCTATTTTCCTTTAAAAAAACGACACATGGGCCTTTGCACATTGACACATTCGTATACAGATAGGCAACAGGCAGGAAGGGACACTGACTAAGCTGCTAGCACTGGCTATGCCCACGGGTGGAATGGGGAAGGTGAGGTGGAAGGGACGCCCATGACTGAATTACAAAAGTTCCCCAGTAATTGGGCCTGTGGTTAGAATGTTGTACTTTATTGTTTTGGATTTATAAGAATTAAAATGTTAAATTTAGCCCTGACCGGTTTGGCTCAGTGGATAAAGTGTCGGCCTGCGGACTGAAGGGTCCCAGGTTCGATTCTGGCCAAGGGCATGTACCTGGGTTGCGGGCACATCCCCAGTAGGAGATGTGCAGGAGGCGGCTGATGGATGTTTCTCTCTCATCGATGTTTCTAACTCTCTATCTCTCTCCCTTCCTTTCTGTAAAAAATCAATAAAATTTATTGTTTAAAAAATGTTAAATTTAAAGGAAAGAAAACGTATTCACAAAAGAGGAAATCCAAGTGGTGAATACCCTGATGTCATTAGAAAAATGCAAAAGACCGCCATGAGCCCCCTCCACCCACCCACCAAAGGGCTACAGTTGAGGATGGACCAGGATGTCCCGTGTCTGAGTGTAGCCGCCCCTGCAAACCTGAGCAGCGCTGCCCAGGGACCCTTCCAGAACGCCGGGGGGCAGCAGCTGGTGGCCACACGCCTGAGACCACTTCTCAGCCCCCCACCCCACGTTCTGTACACACGGGTGGGCAGATTCCACCACCTCTGGCCTCTGCCACCTCCCAGGACCTCTGTGCCCACCGCAGGCCCTCCCGTGACCTAGTGTATGTCGGTGATGCGAATGGTGCGTCCTGAACAGCTGGTGTTTCTCGTGCAGGGCGTGCCTGCTCCCTGTCAGCACAGCGTCAGGTACGGAGGGGTCACCATAGCCTCCGTTAAGGACTGGAGGCGAGGTCAGCGGGGACCCCGGGACCCTCGTCACTGCTGGTGGGTGTGAAGGGGCACGACCAGCCCAGTGGCAGGAACGAGGGGCGGCACGCCTGCGTGCACCAGGACACGACACCGCTGTCCACGTCAGTGCAGCTGGTATCAGCCAAACCAGGAAATAACCCCAATATCCTCTAGAGGCAGAACAAAGAAGTCGATTGTGACATGTTTACCGTGGATTATCACCCAGCCACGAAAACGAGTGAGCTACAACCAGATCCTCAACCGGATGACTCCCAATAGCGTCCAGGGAAGAAGCAAGACACACATGAATGCACGCGCTGTGATCCCGGCTCCTCTCTCTCTCAGCTCCAAGGGCCCTTCTGCTGCCGCCATAACTTGTTTCCTGAGCCCACGCCGCCCAGCTGGCTCACTTTTCCTACCTGGGTGGCTGTCGTCTTCTTTTTAAAAAAATAAATACGTTTTTATTGATTTTTAGAGAGGAAAGGAGCAGGATAGAGAGATAGGAACATTAATGAAACTTCAATATAGATCAGCTGCCTTTTGCACACACACCCACCCCGACACACACACGGGGGCTCGAGCCCATAACCTGGACATGAGCCCTGACTGGGAATCAAACCCTGACCTCCTGGTTCATAGGTCGACGCTCAACCACTGCGCCACGCTGGCCAGGGCCTCTGTGATTTTCTAAAGAAACTTTCGCTCGTGTTTGAAAAAAAGAAAGACAATTATGATCCTAACGGTGGTGAGATGTTGCCCCAAGGGGGCCTCCGGGGGGCAGGGTGTTCTGTTCGTGACCTGGACAGTGTTACGTTGGTGATTTGTCCCTGAACTGCACCAATCGCCTCTCTGCTCACGAGAAAGCGGCTGGGACACAGAGAGGGCGGAGTGGGCAGCAAGGCCCACCACCTACCACGCGGTGCAGGAACTTGTGGTCATAGGCGCTGATGGGCTTGCCGTCCAGCAGCACGCGGCCCCCCTCCAGGGGGTAGAAGTTCTCCAGGATGTGGACGCAGGAGCTCTTCCCGCTGCCCGAGGGCCCCACGAGCGCAGTCACCTTTCCTGGGGTCAGGCTGAAGGAGACGTCCTGCAAGGAACACGCAGACGCGGTGTGGGCCCCTGGCTCAGGTGCTCGTACCCCTTTGCCATGGTTGGGCACCGCTGGCTCCCAGGATGCTCTCCTTCCTAGGACCTGGCCGCACTTTCATAGCTGTCTCCTCTGCCTGGAATGTTCTTTCTGCAGAGAGCAACCTGGATTGGCTCCTGCGTCTTGTTCAGGTTGCAGCTCAAATGTCACCTCCTCTGAGAAGCCCTCCTTGACTGCTATGTTACCTCGCATGACTCCTATCACACCACCCTTCTGCGAATGCTCAGTCCTTCCTGGCTAGAGCCCAAACTGCACGGGCGCAGGGCCTCTGCCTCCCGTACTCCTGGCTGCGCTGCCAAGGCCGGAGGCCTGGTGTGGGGGAGGCCTGAGAGACGGGGTGCGGGAAAGGATGCCTGGGGCAGGCCTGTGCCCCCCTCTCACCTGCAGGACTTTGGTGTGGGGCCGAGTGCGGTAGGTGAAGGTCACGTTCTCAAAGTCCACGCGGCCCTCCACGTGGTCAGGGGCCAAGTTCCCATCGTGCACCATGGTTGGCTGCCGGTCAATGAACTCGAAGACCTTCTCGGCGGCCCCCACTCCTTGCATCAGGCCGCTATAGACAGAGCCCACGGACTGCGGGGCGAGGAGACATGTCCTGTCCCACTGACCCTGCTCCGGGGACACCCCCACCCCACCCATGGTGCCAGGAGATGAAGGGGGGCGAGAGGAGAGCGAGGACGCAGCACCCATTCTGGAGGGGCTGCGGGAGGCCCCGCCTGTTAGTTCATGACAAGGACCAATGGGGTCAGGAGTGACAAATACTGGTACGCGAGGGGCCAGGTTTACAGCTAAACCTCAGCGCGGCCTGCAGAGTGGGTGTGACCACCCCCAGATGAGGAAAGGGAAGCAGAGCAGTTAAAGGAACCAAACCGGCCAGAATGTGGCGGACAGGGAACGGAACCTTCCTCCTTCAGGGGCCACAGCGTCGGAAAAATTTCAAGTAAAATAAGGGGTGTGTGTGTCTTAATTTATACTATACATCTCCGTGGGCGAAATATACATGTGAGTATTAATGGCACAGTTTGTGGGGTGCTGTGGGTATGCTACCCTTATCTCCTTTGTGCTGAGGAGGAAGCTGAGGCACAGAGACCTCAAGGAACTTCCCCTAGGTCACACAGCCCTCTCGTCCCCCTGCACCCCCGGCCCCAAGCCGGCCCCTCACCTCCATACAGTCTCCCAGGACAAACTCGTAGATGATGAAGGAGATGAGGTTGCCGCTGGTCATCTGCCCGGAGATGACGAGGTGGCCCCCGTAGTAGAGGATGCTGACCTGGACCACCAGCAGCGTGAGCTGGGGCGGGGGGGGGGGGGGGGCGCATTGGTCACGGGAGGCTTGGCTCACAACTTCCCACGGCCCCATCCCCCGCCCCGGGCTGCAGGGGGAGATGAGGGGTGCCAGCCCCAGGCTGCAGGGGGAGGTGAGGGGTGCCGTGGGCCTTGCACTCCCGCCCCACACTGAACCCCACCAGCAGCGCCCTCCCACAGGCTGGCGCCCGCCTGTCACTGA
Organism: Myotis daubentonii; assembly: GCF_963259705.1. Lineage (NCBI taxonomy): Eukaryota > Metazoa > Chordata > Mammalia > Chiroptera > Vespertilionidae > Myotis > Myotis daubentonii. Next base: position 12,943,595 of record NC_081858.1, read on the forward strand.
CGCCCTCCCCACCCTCCTCCCCTGTGGAGTTTTCCCTGCAAAGATCCCCAGCTGGGGCTGGCCGCGGGCCCTGCAGAGAACAGGGCTGTCTTTGTGAGTTCCTGGCACACACACCGGACCCCAAACCCTCGGCTCGGCCAAGCGGGAGCCGTCAGTCCTCGTCCTCACGGGGAAGAGCATGGATCTGAGAGGTTGAGTCCACCGGCCAGGGTCACACAGCCAGCCAGGCCGCGCAGGGCAGTGAGGTCTGTGTTTCCTCACACGTCCCCCCGCCCCCCGCTCCCCCCACAGGTTCCACAAAGAAGGAGCTGAGTCCCAGCACCCTTGCCCCCCCCCGCCCCCCGCCCAGCGCCTGGGGCAGTTTCTGGGGGAGAAGTGGAGACAGCAGCCCTGACCACCCATTCAAGCCCCAGGGGCACCCTGCTGGTGGACAGACCTCGGGGAGGCTTGGCTGAGCTGAGTTTCAGGCCCTTCCCTTCCTGGCTGGGCACTTCTGAGGGGTGGCCTGCCCTGGGGGGGACCCCGACGGTCCCTGTCCCCTGGGTCCCCTGTAGACACCAGCTCCTCCTTGCCCTGAACACCAGGCCCTCATCTTCCCTAGCCCAGCCGTTTCCCGATGAGCCCGCCGTCCAGATGTGGCCGCAGACAGGACAGGGTCCACGTGCCCCCAGCGCCCAGGGGGCTGTGACCTCCATCCCGGGGAGTGAGCCAGGCCCTCCACCGGCCTGTCTAGTGGTGGCCTCGGTCCTGCCAGAAAGGGGCTTAGGCTGGGCCCCGGCTGGCCTTGGGGTGACTCCGGCCTTGGCAGGGAGCTCCCCCAGCTGAGAAGAGAGCTCGGCCCAGGACCCCACGCGCAGGGGCAGAAGATCCCTGTGGGGACACTCACCCGGAGACTGCGTTCCTTCCTAGAAAGCGTCCCCGTGCACAGGCAGCAAGCAGGGACGGCCTGCCCCCTCGCAGGGACCCAGCTAATGTCCCGAGCAAGGGGCCCCCACCTTCGCGTCCGCCCCGTGGTCAGACTTTCCCCGGGGCCAGGGGCACGTACCCCGCTGCCCCAGACGTAGTATGTGTAGGCGGCCGCCTCCTTCCTGTTCAGCTTGTACACCTGCTGCAGCTTCTGCGAGTACACCTCCGCCTCCTGCTCCTCGTTGGCGAAGCTCCGGACGGTCTTCATGGCACTGATGGTCTCCTCGGCCGTGTTGCTGGCTCTGGCCAGGGCGTTCTGGACCTCCTTGGAGAGCCTCTGTGGACAGGGAGCGGGGGAGGAGACCCCACGGGCAGTGTCACTCCCGACCTGCGCCCCAGGCCTCTGGGCTTCTCTGCCCTTCCTTGGCGCGAGTGAGCGCTCTGCAGGGAGACCCGGGGCAGAAGGGTGAGACCGAGTTCCCTCTCCCCCTCTCCTTCCAGCCTGATGGGATGGATGGACCTACAGAACAGACTGCAGCCGGCCAGCGGGCTCAGTGGCTGAGCATCAAACCATGAACCATGAACCAGGAGGTCAAGGTCAGGGCGCATATCCGGGTTGCGGGTTCGATCCCCAGTTGGGGGCTGTTCCTATATTTCTATCTCTCTCTCCCTCTCCCTTCCTCTCTGAAATCAATACAAACACATATTGTTTTAAATATGGGAGGCGCCACTTACATCATCAACACACATTGAATCATGTGAGAGCCGGAGGGTCTGCACGGCGGCTCCGGAACTGCCAGCCAAGCTCCAGGTGGCGGCAGAGGGCACGGGCTGGAACGTCTGCCCAGGTCATGTGCGGAGGGGACAGATGGCCAAGACGCGGGCCCAGGTGCGCGACCCCCAGGCTGCTGCCCGCGGGGTTCTGGAAGGGGACCCTGGGCAGGGCTGCTCGGGCTTTGCCAGAGTCACCGCGCTGGGCTTCTCCACCCAGCCCCACCCGGGAGGCCAGCTGGACCCCTGTCGCCTGACCTCTGCGTCATGCCCAGCGGTCGGAACCCTGCAGTGTGTCAGCACCGGCCGGGCTGTGCCCCAGTCACGACTGGCTGTGGGCGGGGTGTGTGGCTTGTGGCGGTGACTCGGAGGCTATATTCAGCACATTCAGGTGCGGGGAGAAGGCCACAGACAAAGAGCGTCCTTGAGGCTGCAGGGACTGAACCTGGGCGAGGCCTGAGGTGTGCACAGGGGCAGCGGCTGGCGTGGCGGGGTGTGGGGGGTGTGGGGGGGTGTGGGGTGTTCCCGGCCCTGTCCTAGGGGCTGGGACAGGCAGGGAGGCAGGGAGGGCGGGGTGGGGCGCGTAGGAAGCCAGTGAGTGCATTTACTTTTTCTACTCAGCGAGGGAAACGGGGAGGCCCGTGACCCAGAGCCGCGGGCGCGAGGGCCCTCCTGGGGCACGTGGGTTCCGGGGAACGGATTCATGGTGGACCTGGCCTCAGGTCACAGACGCCAGAGGTTCCTGCGAGCTGATCCGGGCCTGGGGCAGGGCCCTCTGCTGCTGTCTGAACCCAGCCTGGGTCCCCGGAGGGCTTAGGGCACCCACCAACGTGGGAAGCAGAGGAGGGGGAGCCAGGGGCCTGGCCCCCAAGCCCACCCTCCTGGCAGAGGCAGTGGCACGGGCCGGCGGGAAGGGACAGCAGCCTGCCCGTACCTGCATCGTGGGCGAGGGCCTCCCTCATGGGAACCAAGCCACCCCCACAGCACAGAGGCTCCACAGAGAGCTCGACCTTTGCACTCAGAGCGAAAGCCAGAGTCCTCGAAGAGGCCCCTCGTAGGGCCCAGCCCCTCCCTGCCCCCGTTTCCCTCCTTCTCCCTCCCTCAAGCCCCAGCTCCGGGGGCTCCTCCTCGGAGGCATGCTCCTACCCCAGGGCCTTTGCACGGGCCCTGCCCTCAGATGGCCGACTCTTTCTCTTGTTAATATATATTTTTATTGATTTCTAAGAGTAAAGGAGAGGGAGAGAGAGACAGAAGCATCAATGATGAGAGAGAATCACTGATCCGCTGCCTCCTGCACGCCCCACACTGGGGATGGAGCCCCCAACCCGGGCATGCGCCCCGACCGGGAATCGAACTGTGACCTCCCGGTTCACAGGTCGACGCTCAACCACGGAGCCATGCGGCCGGGCGAGATGGCTGACTCTTGACTCAAAAGTCACCTACTCAGAAAGATCTAGTTAAAGCTGCAGCTGCCCGCAACCTCTCTCGCCTCACCTCGCTGTTCACCGTCTTTCACCACATTACGTGTTAGTATGATTGCTGTCACTTACCCTCCGCGTCTCCCACTAGAGCAGTGGTTCTCAACCTTGGCTGCACATTAGAATCACCTGGGAATCTTTTTAAAATCCTGATTTCTGGGCCTCATCCTCCGGAAATTCTGTTTCTTTGTTACTAATGTTGTGGCCCCACCCCATCACAAAGAAACAGAATTTCCGGGGGATGAGGCCCAGAAATCAGGATTTTTAAAAAGATTCCCAGGTGATTCTAATGTGCAGCCAAGGTTGAGAACCACTGCACTAGACCAGTGGTCGGCAAACTCATTAGTCCACAGAGCCAAATGTCAACAGTATGACGACTGAAATTTCTTTTGAGAGCCACATTTTTTTAAACTTAAACTGTATAGGTAGGTACATTGTGATTAACTTAATTAGGGTACCCCTAAGGCTTAGGAAGAGCCACGCTCAAGGGGCCAAAGAGCCGCATGTGGCTCTCGAGCCGCCGTTTGCCGACCACTGCCCTAGACTGTAAGCTCCCTGAGTGGGGGGCCTTATCTGCTCATCGATGCGTCTTGGTGCCTGGGACATCGTGGGTGCTCATGGCGTACGTATTGGCTGACGAGTCCTTCGCTAGCCCCAGGGACCCGGGAGCCCCCTGAGGGCGGCTCCGGAGCCCCGCCCGCCGCCTACCTTGTAGTACTTGCCGTAGACGTCGGACACCGTCATGATGATGGGGAAGCCCATGAAGGTGACCAGGGAGAGCTGCCAGGAGAGGCTGAACATGAGGACCACCACGCCCGTGATCTTGACCGCGTTCCGCAGGAACACGTTGATGTTCTGCGAGACCAGGTCGCTGACCATGGTGGTGTCCGACGTGAGGCGGGAGATGAGGTCGCCTGCAACACAGGCAGCTCAGCACCCGCTGCGGCCATGGGGCCACCGTGGGCCGGGGGGGGGGGGGGTGGGCAGGCACGAGGACACTGAGGGGCGGCGCCGGGGAGTTGGGGGACGGGCGGGAAGATGAGTCGGTGCCCCCTCGAGGGCTGCTCTGAGCCCAGCCCTTGCCACCAGCATTTTGTGCCGTCAGACCCATAGCACGGAGGAGGGACTGAGACTCAGGGGGGAGGACGCCTGCTCAGCGCCACACACATTGCCCGTCACTGAGCTGGAGCCAAACCCGTGCCTCTCCCCGTCCCTGGAGAGGGGGTGCCTCCCCGCTTCCCTCACACGGAGAAATAACAAGCCGGGCTGCGGAGGAAGGAGCTGGGGCCTCCTACCAGCTGCTGGGCTACGGGCTTCCCACCCCCACGGGGTGGCTACTCCTGCTGTTCCCGTTTTAGAGATGGAAACACAGAGGCCCAGGGGTGTTATTGAGCGAGCGGTGGAACCCGGTCTTGGACGTGGGCCGGAGACGGTCATCTCGGCCGGATGCTGCACTGCTCTGCCCTGTACCCCCCCACCCCACCTCACTCACCCAGAGGATCTGGGCCCTTTAGGCCACAGGCGTGGGTGGTCCTGGCCCCTGCGGTGCCCACAGGGCAGTGGGAAGCAGGGCCTTGGCTGCTGCAGGGACCTCGGGTGGCCTGGCCGGGACCCTACAGCGGCCGCAGCTCACACCAAAGCCTCAGCCAGCAGCCCAGCTCCCCAGGGCCTGAGCCTGCCTCCTGGGACGAGTCCACCCAGAACTGGGCGGCAGAAAAGCCAGCATCGCTGAGACCACAAGCCTGCCTGACTGTTTTCTCAGCGGGAGGCGAGCCCACCCGGCTGAGCCAGCCCAGGTCCCCGAGGCCCAGCGAGGCGAGCCCACCTGTGCGGTTCTCGTCAAAGAAGCTCGTCTCCTGAGACACCAGCGAGCGGAAGAGGCAGTTCCGGAGGCGAATGTTCAGTCTGGCAAATATGAGGGTAAAAATGCCACCCCGAATACCTGCGGCAAATGAGCTAATTGCAGATAAGAGATGTTATACATGGCACGGCGTCCTTCCGGCAACCGACGAACCGCCCGCCGCCCCCCCGCGGCTGGCAGGCCCGGGCCCACCCCTGACCCAACCCTGACCCACTCCCAGGGCTCCGTCCCCCACTGGAGCCCCCAAGGTGAGAGCGAAGGGGGGGCTGTGTTTACTGGGGGCCAGGACCCAACTTCGCCAGCCGGACCCCTCAAGGGCACACAAGGCTGGCCCTGGAAAACCAGACAGGGGAGCCCTGGAGGAGGGTGTGGCTCAACCAAGTGGACATGGGTGCTGAGCTAGTTCAGTTGTTGGTTCCTATGGGGACCAGCTGAGGGACAGGCCCACCAGCGGCATTTCTGGGGCCCCTCTGGCTCATCCCCTCGCCCCCTCCCCCAGGAGCTGCCCGACCTCTGCCCCTGCTGTGGCCTGGGGGCGGGCGTGGCGGGAGGGCTACCTGCCAAGGGCCAGCAGGCACATGACCACGACGGCCGTGCTGAACTGCTCCATGCTCTTCTGGATGACGATGCCGTCGATGGCGCGGCCGGTGTAGTAGGGCAGGAACGTCTCTCCTGCGGGAGACGGGGCGCAGGGGGCGTCTGCAGCGGGGAGCCCGCACCCTTCCTCCCGAGCCCCCCACAAACTCTCCTCTCCCCATGGCGGGGGCTGGAGGGGCCGCACATGCCGAATGCCCCCACTTTTCAGAGAAGAGCCACAGGAGGCACGCGGACTTGGATTTGAACCGAGTGTGTGGGAATTAATCACAGCTACCAGGCACCCGCCATGGAGTCACGGGGCCACGGAGCCAGGGACCACGGAGCCACGGGGCCACGGGGCCACAGGGCCACAGAGCCCAGGCAGCATTGCAGACTCTGAGGTTGGCCGTTGTCACCCCACCTTACAGCTGAGGAAAGTGACGCTGAGGAGCTGAGATGGCGCTCGCTCAGGCTCAGGGACGGCAAAGCTCACTGCTTTCCTGCTGGCGGGGGGTTCGAGTGTGCATTCTAGAGCCTCAGCGATGCTGGTATCCTGGCTGGGAACTGCCCCGCCCCTCCTGGGGGGCACTTTAGTTTGCCGATTATGTCCTACCCGTTTGTCCCGTATCCTCACAACAACCCTGGGCAGATGTGGGGAGAGGGGATGTACAGGGGGGAGTGGGAGACTCAGAGGGGCTGCGTAACTTGCCAGAAGTCACATGGCAATTAAGAGAAGGGGCCAGGACACACATCCAAACCAGCTCCCAATCTGGGGGGATGTCTTTCCTTGTCCCTTCCCTCCCCCAAATCCGGGTGCCCACTCGCATTCTACGGGAATGATGGGCAGGGAGTGGAAGGTGGTCAGACCAGGCTGGGTCCCCTGTCTTCAAGGCCGGTCTTTCCCGAGGCCACAGCCTGGCTCGGGGCTGGGCATACAGCCGGCGCTCAATAAAGGTCAGTGAATGAATCCTGGGCAGCTCTACAGGACTGGCTCGGGCGGGACAGGGAGGCCTTCTGTGGGGTTCTGGCGCCCTCTGCTGGTGGGGGGACGGGGACCATAGGTGGCAGCTGCCACGGGGTCTCCAGCCACAGCTGTGGAGTCTGCCTCAGCTTACCCCCGGGGAGAAGAGGCATCACGAGCTCCAGCTGCACTGACCGCAGCCAGCACCAGTGAAGTCCAGTGATCACACGTGTTCACGGAGCCCTTACGGGTGCAGGCGCCGTGCTAAGCACACCCCCTTGTCCATCTGCACAAGAGCCACACGGAGCTCTCCAGCCGGCAAACCCGCGGCCCCGCCTCCAGAACATCTCCAGAACCCGACCACTCTTACTGCCCCTCCTGCCCCCCCGCGTCCACGCTGCCGGCCTTGCCTGGGCCACCCCAGCAGCAGCTCCTGGCTCCCCCTGCTCCGCCCTCGCGCCCATCAGCCCCTCCACCCGTGGACAGCGGGAGCCGGTGAAGCCGAAATAAAACCTTGTCGTCTCTCAGCTCAAAACAGTCCGACGGTTCCCATGGCATCCAGGGTAACAAAGTCCTCACAGGGGCCACGGCGCCCTGACCTGATCTCATCTTCCACTCTCCCCCCCCGCCCCCCCACTCCCTGCTCCAGCTACACCGGTCTCTTGGACCTTCCTGCTCAAGACCCTTGTACAGGCTGCTCCTGCCTGGAGCACTGTCACCCCACATATCTGCTCCCTCATCTCTTTCAAGTCCCAATAGTCCTACAGGTGTGGTCTTCTTCTTCTTCCCATTTTACAGATGAGGAAACTGAGGCTCAGCGAGGCTAAGTCACTTGTCCAAGTTTATGCAGTTGGGTTGCCATGAAATTCATCTTCAAGAATCTCAATTTAGCCCTGGTTGGTTTGGTTCAGTGGATAGAGAGTCGGCCTGTGGACTGAAGGGTCCCGGGTTTGATTCTGGTCAAGGGCACATGCCCGGGTTGCGGGCTCGATCCCCAGTGGGGGACGTGCAGGAGGCAGCCGATCAATGATTCTCTCTCATCACTGATGTTTCTATCTCTCTCTCCCTCTCCCTTCCTCTCTGAAATCAACAAAAATATAAATTTTTAAAGAGAATCTCAATTTAATAGGAGATACTCAAACGAACCTTTTCCCCAATGGGCAGTGTTTCTTTTAGAATATGAGGCATCAGAAAAAGCTGGGCCCTCCTGGGTGCTTGTTGATTGAATTAATAATAATTGAGTTAATAATGATCACAGCACCTAACTTCTATGAGCACCCACTTTTCCCAGGCACCATGCTTCATCTGCCTGAATTCTCTCAATAACTCGGTGAACCCCCATTTCCGGATGAGGCGCCGAAGCTTGGCCAGGTCACACAAGCTTGCCTGAAGTTAGCAGGGGCGTCGGGGGCCGGATCAAGTGCGAGCCTTCCCCTCGACCCAGTCCTGCAGGTGCCCACACCTGCTCAGCTGTACCAGGACATCGGTGACCCCGAGGACACGCCAGCTGACAACAGGGCCCCGACAGGTGCGGGAAATGGGGTCCCGGGGCGGCCTCTGCCCACACGGGCAGGATGGTCACTTGTCCATTCACTCAGTGAGCCTAGCCTGCCTCTGGGCCGGGCATCGGGGCGTCGGGGTGAGTCAGGCCCGGTGCCAGCCCCCGAGCGGCCCAGAGTCTTGAGGAGAGGCAGCAGGCGGACTCCTGACTCTCGCGCCACCGATGCTGTCACTAAGGCGCAAAGGGCTTCTCAGAGGAGGGGACAGCTGGGCCTCGAAGCGTGAAGGAGAAACTATCTGGATACACGAAAAAGGTCATCCCAGCCGTAACCGGTTTGGCTCAGTGGATGGAGCGTGGGCCTGCGGACTGAAGGGTCCCGGGTTCGATTCCGGTCGGGGGGCATGTGCCTGGGTTGCGGGCACATCCCCAGTGGGAGTGTGCGGGAGGCAGCTGATCGATGTTTATCTCTCATCGATGTTTCTAACTCTCTATCCCTCTCCCTGCCTCTCTGTAAAAAATCAATAAAATATATTTAAAAAAAAAAAAAAAAAAAGGCCATCCCACCCGGCCGGCTGGGCTCAGTGGTGGCGCGTTGACCTAGGAACCAGGAAGTCACGGTTCAGTTCCCCGTCAAGGGCACGTGCCTGGGTTGTGGGCTTGATCCCCAGTTGTGGGGAGTGCAAGAGGCAGCTGATCAACGATCCTCTCTCATCACTGATGTTTCTATCTCTCTCTGAAATCAATAAAAATATATTTTAAAGAAAAAAGGGTGGTCCCCATACTCACAGGTGTTAATATTTACTGGGAGCTTTCCCTGTGCAGGAGCTGTCCGAGGTGTCTCAATCTATTAACTCGCTGACCCTCACACGCCCCAGTGTGACGGGTACTGTTATCCCATTTTACAGATGACAAGTCTGAGACAGAGAGGTTAAGTAACTTGCCTAAATCACACAGCGGTTAAGGGGCCGGGACTGAGAGGACGGAGGGTGGACAATACGAGGGAGGGGCTGCAGGGCCATGCCACCTCTGGGGTTTGCCTGTCCTCTCTGAGGATACTCTGGCTTGTGGCCACTCCCAGACTCTGCCCCTGTGAGTTGAACGGGTAATGACTCATCACAGCCAACATTCCTGAGCACTTACCATGCCATCCTGGGTTCTGAACTTGACCTCTTCCTGTTTTTATTCCAGCTTTACAACTTCGTGAAACAGGGACACTAACAATCCCTCCTCCGAACAAGAAGAAGGAAGCGGCTCTGACGTGTTCGATAACTTGCCCATAATCACAAGGCCAGGGAAGGAGCAAGACTGGGTAGCTCAGCTGGTTAGAGCCTCATCCCAATACACCACGGCTGTGGGTTCAATCCCCGGTCAGGGTCCATACACGAATCAACCAATGAATGATAAATAAGTGAAACAAGACATCAATGCTTCTCTCTCCCTCTCTCCCTCTCTCTCTCTCTCTCTCTCTCTCTCTCTCTCTCCCCCCTTCCTTTCTCTCTCTCAAATAAATAAATAAATAAATAAAAATAAAACTGGGCTTGTACCCAGGCCTTGCTGGAGTGTGGCTTTCGAGCTGTTTGGACCAACAGTAGCAAATACATTTTACATCACACGGGCACACATAACTGAAACAAAAGTTCCACGAAACAATACTTAATCTCACCGCAGATAACATACTCGAATGGCCCTTTTCTATTCTGCTTCGTGACAAAAAATGCTTGGACTCAGAGCTCCCACTTCCAGGAATTTATCCTATTAATACCCACATTTATAGGAAATGTGCATGAATAGGGCTACTTATTGCAAGAGAAAAAGACTCAAAACCACCCAAGAGTCCAACCACAGGAGACGGAACTAAATAATGATGGTGTGACCACACAGTGGACTGTTATGCAGCCAAATAAAAGACCGAGATAGTGATCGGAAAATTCCAGAATATATTGCTCAGTGAAAAAAGCAAGACACAAAACGTTGTAAGGGGTGGAGCGAGTAACGTGTTGGTGTTCTCATCTGTCTGTAGCTGCACGAGGAGACACTGGGAGCATATACGGGGAATGAATCTACTAGTGAAGTGGTTTCCTGCCCACTTGGAAGATTCCGGAACCTTTTCCTCTAGTTAGCTCTGGGGCGCAGGGTAGTCAGAGGCAGCATTAGGAATGAAACCCTGTGGTTCCCTTTTCATGTCAGTTCGGTGTTTGAACCATGTAAGTAAATGCTCAAATTTGAGAGGAAAGAGGCGGCGTCACAGGCCTAGAAAGCCCCTTTCCTGGGCGCCCGCCAGGCCCGAGGGTGCGCACTTACCCAGAGCCGCGACGATGAGGAAGAAGGAGGCCGCCAGGAGGAAGGCCAGGTCGGGCTTGGCGTAGGACAGCAGCTTCTGCAGCGTGGCCCCCGACGCCTGCTCCGACGCCGGCTGGTCCTCCGCGGGGAGGCCCTCGGCCTCGGCCTCGGCGCCCGCCCCCGGCTCCAGGGCCTTGGCGCTCGGCCGCACCGTGGACAGCAGCCGCCAGAGCAGGAAGGAGGCTGCGAGCGAGACGTAGGTCCACGCGAAGAGGGCCCAGAACCACGGGTCCCGCACCGGCTTGCGGACCTCGGAGAAGAGCAGCAGCTTCGCCATGGTGTAGATGCCCACCAGGAGGCACACCAGGGCGATGACCACCCGGGAGGCCCGCAGCCGCCGGGGCCCCAGGGCGCTGTTCTTGGCCACGCCGATGGTGGCGCCCAGCAGCAGGCAGCTGCGGTACAGGCAGGCCGCCCAGAGGTCCAGCACCGAGTCGAAGACGTTGAAGTGGCGGATGTCCTCCAGCAGGCTGCGGTCCAGGTGGCTGAAGACGTAGATGGCCGTGGTCATGCCGACGTCCGTGGTCATGAAGGCCAGGGTCACCACCACCGCCTTCCACAGCTGCATCCTGCTGGCTGGCTGGCTGGCGGGGGGGCCGGCACCGGGGGAGGGGAGCAGGCCCTAGCTCAGGGGGTGCAAAGCCATTGTCTGGGGGGTGAGGCCAGACCTGTTGGGGCAAAAGGGCGAGGGGTGAGGGTTTGCTACCTCCTGGCCGTGTGACCTTGAGCAAGTCACTCGGCCTCTCTGAGCCTCAGTTTCCTCATCTGTAAAATGACAATGACAAGAGAAGGGGCGTTGCGAAGATTCCGTTCACCCAAGGACTCGTTACTGACGCACCCTGTGGGCCAGACTCTGTTCTTCGTGTTGGGGATTTAACAAATAAACAAAAATAACAAAGACCCCTGCTCTTGTAGCGATGACACATTCATGCTAGAAACGGAGTAAGTAGATGATTTAGTTAGGGATAGGACTGGGGGGTGGGGAGGAAGTGGGGTAGAGGATGGAGGGCCATGGGGCTGAGGGGTGCCAGGGAGGACTGAGCTGTGAAGGTCATACTTGAGCAAGATTGAAAGAAGTGAGAGAGTCCACCATGTGGATATCTGGGAAAAGCATTTTGGGCGGGCGGAACAGACAGGGTCGGAGGCCTGAGGTCGGACTGTGCGGATGTGCTTGAGGGAGGCGAGGAGGCCCCACGAGGTCAGAGAGGTGAGGGGCCAGGGGTCTGGAGGACTTTGCAGGTGAAGCTGAGATAAGCAAAGAGTACAGTAAATGGCTGCTGTTCGACTACAACTATTACTGCTGTTAATTTCTCTGAACCCGTTTCCTCATTTGTAAAACATTAGCATGAACATCTGGGCACAGTGCCTGGAACGTGATAACCGCTGCTGGTGGTTATCACCGTATACAGTGGGTGCTTAATAAGTGTTTGTTCACGTCTCTCCTCCCCAAATAAACTTTTATCTTCTTAGACCAAGAGGGGGTGGCTGTAGGCCCTAGAGCAACCCAGGGACTTTGACATCTGCCCGGAAGTTTCCAGAATCTTGGCCCTCGCCCCCAGCCCTAGGATCTTTTGGTTTTCTAGAGCTTGATGTCTGCTTTGTCTAGAGCACCTCCAACAGTGAGCCCTACCGGACTCAGCCAGACCCTGGGAGACCCCGGAGCTGCAGGGACCCTGTGGGACGGGGGCCTGGTGGCGTGAGTGTGGGTGTGGGGCTGGGCTGGGGAGTGCCTCTGAATGCTGCCTCTTGACTTGGGTCTGTCCCTCTTTTGGGTTTTATTATCCCATCTGCAAAATGGGGTAATTAAGGGGTGGGGCACGTAGCAACGGGGGGGGGGGGGGCGGGCAGAGCGACAGAAACACCAGCCCGGTGTTTCCACATCCCCACTTACAGTTGGGTAAACTGAGGCACGGAACGGCAAAAGCACATGCCCCGTATCGCTCTGCCGACAGAGGCCCGAGCCAGGACCTGAGCCTGTGCGTGAGGATCCCGGCGGCTGACTGGACTCCTGTGCCGCCCGCCGGGCACACAGCCGGTGCTCAGTCACCGCGAGCGCGGGTGTGGAGCCCGGCCCCCTGTGTCACCCTGCGCTTTACACGTGTCCCCTTATTTAATCCTCCCAACGGCTGACGTCACCCCCGTGAGCAGGTGGAGAAACTGAGGCCCAGGAAAGCTACTAACTTGCCGGAGTTCACACAGCTGGGGGGCAGCAGAGCTGGGATTTGAACCCAGACCTGCCTGGCTCCCTACGTGGGCTCCAAACCGCTAAGCTAGAACGCTCGTCGAAACGGCAAGTGCTTGCAGGGAGTGTTCCTCCAAGGAGAAGAGAGTCTACGTGAGCGGGGGGTTCTGCCAAGCGGAGCCGGTGACAATAATGGCAACCACAATGACGGCAACAGTAACGGTAACGACGGGTGGCACTCGCCGACGTGAGCGTGTGCCTGGCCCTGTTCTAAGTGAAGCACGCGCATTCATGCTCACGAGAAGCCTCAGAGGTCGGTCCTATTATCCCCGTTTTATGGAAAACTGAGACACAGAGAGGTTAAGCGACCTGCCTCAGGTCACACAGCTAAGAAGTGGCAGAGCTGGATGCGAACCCAGGCTGTAGCCGTCCAAAGTCTGTGCCCTCAACTCCAAAGTCCTAATCCTTCAAAACACCCTCTCCCAGTGACGCTCAGGAGGGGTCTGGGATGCAGAGGGGACCCAGGGGCGTGCTGGTCCCCAAGCCTGGGCCCTGCCTACACACCAGTACACCAGCCAGACCCAAGTCTGTCCCGGGGACAGCTGCCCCTCCCAAGGAAGCCAGGGCAGAGCGGGACCAAAGGTGTGGGGGCAGGGGAGACACCCCCTGCCAAGCCCTTGCTCCGCCCCCAGCCCTAGCCGGGCTGCTAGTTCAGCTCCTGCCTGCTGCAATGCAGAGGCCCCGGAGCCGGTGAGTGGGTGAGCGTGAGTCGAGTCGGAGCCCAGGGAGGGGTGCTGTTGGCCTGGTGCGGCGGCGGCGGAGGCCTCCTGGCCAAGCCATTGCTGGCCGCCCGGGCCCTGCAGCCGCGTTGCTGCTGCTCCCCTCCTGGCGGCACAGGGAGTCCCTCAGCCCCCAGAAAGATTCTGGGGTTCAGAAGTGGGACCGGAGGAGATCTGCCGGAGACGAGCCCGTGGGCTTGCTAGCTCTTCCTGGTGCCCCCCCCGCCCCGCCCCCTCAGTCACAGAGGAACTTCCTTCCTGACACCTCTCTCCCTCGGGTAATGTCAACCCCATTGGACAGCCGCTGGGGAGGCCCGGTTGTTGACACTGAAACAAACAACATTTTGCATTCCAGCATCACACACTATCTGAACGTGTTTGACAGAGGCAGAGACTGAGGTCCAGACAGGGAGGCAGCGAGGCTTGTCTAGGGTCACCCAGCAAGCAGGAGGCAGAGCAGCGACAGCACCGTGGTCCCCGGTTCCCAAGTGCCCGGTCCTCCTAGTCCCGGCCCAGATGGGGCCGGATCCAAGTCGGGCCGGGTTACAGCCCTCGTTCGGGACAGGTTGCTCTGCTATTTTTCAAGTTACCGAGCAGCAGGGTGGAGGGGACCAGACCACCAGCCGTGAGGTGACTGTGAGGAGGGGCGAATGAGGGGCACAGGACCGCCTGGAGGCATGTCCCTCCTCCCGCTGCCTGAGCTGGAGGACTCGGCCAGGGGAGGCTGGAGGGCAAATCGTGCATGTGGCCCGAGGGACAAGCACACGGCAGTGGCCAGAGGCCAGAACAGACACCGCCCAGGGCCTGACCTGGCCCAGGAAGACGGGGGCAACTGGCCTCGACCCCAAATACTGGATTAGCCAGGGACCCTGCCCCACGGGGGTTCTGCTGGTCAAAGGCTTTTCTTCCCAGAAGAAATGGAGGTCAGGGCACCTCCAGCTGTCAGCACAGCACAAAAGGGAAGTCTGGAACAGCCGGCCAGGAGATAATTAATAATAATAATAATAATTACACTCACAACAGCTGCCCTTTATGGGCGCTACTAAGTGCTGAGTGCCTGGCACCTTGCATCTCAGTTAATCCTCACCACCGCCCCAGGGCGGGCGGGCGGGCGGCCGCCAGTCCTCACAGTTATCACCCCCATTTCACAGATGGGCACAGAGGCCTGCGGAAGTGAAGTGACAGGCAGAGAGCAGGCAAAGGCAGGACTGAAACTCAACACTTCCCTCCGGGGGGGGGGGGGGGGGGTCTTGCCCAGAGACCAAAAGAACAGGATCCTGAAGGACCTGGTGGCCCAAGGCCAGGTTCATCCCTAACCTGGTGAACTTCTCACCCCAGTGGCCACGCATCACCCAGTGCTGGGAAGGGGACCCTGGCTGAGCGAGGCCAGGTCTGTGGGATGGGGTCACCGTGGGGTCTCCGGACGCATGGCCCGGACGGACGGACGGAGCTGGGTCCACCATCCTGGTTCCATCCTGGCTCCCAGCATCGCTGAGCCCCCACCTCCATGCTCCCCCGGCGCTCTCGTGAGGCACACGGAGCTGCCGTGGCCCTCCTACAACCCTCCTCTTGCCACCTGGCATTGGTCCCACCTTAAGAGGGGGATGGATGCCAGCCTATCTCCAGGGGGTGGGGCAGTGGGCAGAGGGCAGGGAATCCTGTCAGACCAGCTTAAAGATCGGGCCTGGGAGGGGGCACCCTGTTCTAACAGAGGCCCAGGAAGAAGGTGGGGGGGGGGAACTACAGGCCTAACTGCCAGGGTGAATGCATGAGGCCATCAGCCAGCTGGGGAGACGGAGGGAAGGGGTTTGCTAAGGTGGGCAGACTCAGGAGACCCCAGGCACTTAGGATGTGTGGGCAGCCCCGCAGTGGGGGGCAGGGAGCCCTCAGAAGACAGGTCAGCCCCATCCTGCGGGGGGAGGACAGACATCCCAGGATCCTTCCCAAAGGCATTCCCACCATTTTCCAAGAGGCGGCGGCGCCCGAGGGGTTAAAAAAAATGCAACATTTACCCTGCGGGGCGTGGAAGGGATGCTGCAGGCGTGGGGGGCTTGGACCGGCGGCCGCGGGCGCGGGGCACCGGGGCGGGGGCCAGGAAGACTCTCAGGAGGCTCCCGCCTTCAACGGAGATGCCTACCCCACCCCCGGGGAAGGGGGACCCAGGCGCCCCCCAGCCTGCGCCCCGCTTGGTAGCTCGGCCTGGAAAGGACCCAGGCCGGGGGTCCCGGGCGCCGCGCCCTTACCTGTTACCTTAACTGGCGCCAGGTAAGCCGTGAGGAGGGGGCGCAGCGGGCTCGGATCGTCGGGGGCGCCTCCGCGCCGCGCATTGGAGACTGCACCCCGTGCAGCGCTGGCTCCGCTCCTCCCGCCTCCCGCCCCGGGTGCGCGGCAGCAAGGTCGGAGCCCAGCGGGGCGGGCCCCGGGCCGGCTGACAGGTGGGGCGGGGCCTCCGGCGGGGCGGGGCCAAGGGGGAGGGGCCACAGCTGGCCGCCCGCCCACCTGCGGCGGGCCCCGCCCCATCCGCGCAGCCCGGCCCTCCTCACGGGGAAAGGGCCTCATCTGCTCTTGAACCGGCCTTTTTCTCTGGAGGGTGGGGTTATGGTCTCCATTCATTCAACAAACACACGTCCAGCACCTACTATGTGCCTTGCACCATCCTGAGCCTTTGAGATACAACAGTGAAGAAACAAGGTCCCTGCCCTTCTGGAGCTAGACCTTCTAGTGCGGGACTCCGCGATACATGTAATGAATAAGCCAATTATGTGTTGGAAGGGGAGACACTTTATGGAGAAAAATAGGGCAGAGCCCGGCCTGCGTGGCTCAGTGCTTAAGCCTCAATCTATGAACCGGGTGGTCACGGTTCGGAGGGCACATGATGGGGGTTGTGGGCTCGATCCCCAGTACGGAGCATGCAGGAGGCAGCCGGTCACTGATTCTATGTCATCATTGATATAGATAAATATATCCCCTTCCTTTCTGAAATAAATAAAAATATTTTTTAAAAAAATTAAAAAGAAAAGAAAAATAGGGCAGAGTAGCAAGGGATTGGGAGAGGGGAGGCAGCACTAATGTACTGAGTGAGTGCTGGGAGCTTGGAACCCAGCTGAGCCGTGGAAAAGAGACAGCCTCCCTCTGCCCCCTCCTTTGGGAAGCTGGGGGACAGGAAGTCAAATAAATACATAGGATGATTTCAGATACTGATAAGGGTTGTAAAGGAAATAAAACGGGGTGCAGCATGGGCTACTGTAACTGGGAAGGGCTCCTGGAGAAAGGTGAAAGGTGAGAAGGGGTGAGCCTGGGAGGGGTCTGGAGGAAGCGCATCCCAGGCTAAGCAGAAAGGCTCTCATGTCCGAACTTGCTGCCTGGCCACTTGAGGAACAGAAAGGGATCAGTGTGGCCTGAACCAAGAGCCAGGGAGAGTAGGTCAAGGCCCAGAGGGGCAGCAGGTGGGGCAAGATACCTCCACTGCCCTCCTCCCTCAGTCAGAGGCTTACAACGCCCTCTGACTTATTTATTTGTATTTTTAAATATATTTTTATTGATTTCAGAGAGGAAGGGAGATGGGGAGAGAGATAGAAACATCAGTGATGAGAGAAAATCATGGATCAGTTGCCTCCTGCACACACCACACTGGGATCGAGCCCAAAACCTGGGTATGTGCTCTGACCGGGAATCCAACTGTGATCTCCCGGTTCACAGGTCGACATTCAACCACTGAGCCACCCGGCTGGGCAGCGCCCTCTGATTTAAAACAGCCTCTGCCAGCCGGGCTGGCATGGCTCAGGGGTTGAGCATCAACCTGTGACCCAGGAGGTCGAGGATGATTGATGTTACTATTTCACTCTCCTTTCCTCTCTGAAATCTATAAAAATATATTTTTTTAAAAAATAGCCCTAACCGGTTTGGCCCAGTGGATAGAGCGTTGGCCTGCAGACTCAAGGGTCCCAGGTTCGATTCCGGTCAAGGGCATGTACCTTGGTTGCGGGCACATCCCTAGCAGGAGGTGTGCAGGAGGCAGCTGATCGATGTTTCTCTCTCATCGATGTTTCTAACTCTCTATCCCTCTCCCTTCCTCTCTGTAAAAAATCAATAAAATATATTTTAAAAAATAAATAAAAATAAAACAGCCTCTGCTAGTCACATGGGAGAGCCTCTTTCAAGGGGAATTTGGAGAAGTTCAGAATTTAAAACGCACTTTTTTTTTTTTTTTAACCCAGTAGGAATTTCTTCTATAGACAGACTTGGAGAGGGGAGCAAAGATACTGGCTTGTGGACAGCTACTGGAGTAGCAAAGTCTGGAAGTAACCTAAATACCCTCCCATTCCATAGGGAACTGGCCGAATAATTACACAGCATCGCTCAACGGACTACCGCACAGAAGTGGAGACAAATCTATGAGCCTCCCTATACATAGTTACGTAAAGGTATGGAATGACCTAAATGTACTGAGTCAAAACAAGGGACAGAGTCCTGGCTGGGTACTCAGTTGGTTAGAGCATCACCAACTGATACACCAAGGTTGCAGGTTCGATTCCTGGTCAGGGCACATACAAGAATCAACCAAGGACGCATGAGTGGAACAAGAAATCAATGTGTGTGTTTTTTCTCTCTCTCCTTTCCTCTCTCTCCAAGAATATTTTAAAAAGGACAGAATACAGTTGAAGTGTGTTACTGTTTGTGCAAAAAACAAAAGCAAATATATGATGGCACCTGAAGAGCCTATCTTGGATGGATTATCATAAAAGTTAGAGTGGCCCTAACTGGTTTGGCTCAGTGGATAGAGCGTCGGACTGCGGACTGAAGGGTCCCAGGTTCGATTCCGGTCAAGGGCATGTACCTTGGTTGCGGGCACATTCTCAGTGGGAGGTGTGCAGGAGGCAGCTGATGGATGTTTCTCTCCCATCGATGTTTCTAACTCTCTATCCCTCTCTCTTCCTCTCTGTAAAAAAATCAATAAAATATATTTAAAATAATAATAATAATAATAAAAAATAAAAGTCAGAGTGACTCAGATCTGAGTCCAAATCTAGGCTCTGTCATTTTTGCTGTGTGAAAACAGCCAACGCCATATCGAAGGAGAAAAACAAAGCCATAGGACTGACACTACCCAACGTCAAGACTTACTGTAAAGCTACAGAAGTGAACACAATGTGGTCTTGAGCAAAAAATAGACAGATCAATGGAACAGAACAGAGAGCCCAGAAATAGACCCACATAAAAACAGTCAACTGATCTTTGACAAAGAACCAAAGGCAATACAACGGAGCAAAGGTTTTTTTTTGTGTGTGTTTTTTTTTTAACAAATCGTGAAGAAAGCAGGTGAACAGACAAACTGGGGTCCATCCAGATAGTGGAACGTTATTCACCGCTAAAAAGAAATGAGCTGTCAAGCCAGGAAAATACATGAATGAACCTCAAATGCTTATTTCCCCAGTGAAAGAAGCCGCCTGAAAAGGCTACAAACTATGGAGACAGTAAAAAGGCCAGTGTTACGAGGGGTTAGGACAGCCGTGGGCAAACTACGGCCCGCGGATCCGGCCATTTGAAATGAATAAAACTAAAAAAAAAAAAAAGACCGTACCCTTTTATGTAATGATGTTTACTTTGAATTTATATTAGTTCACACAAACACTCCATCCATGCTTTTGTTCCGGCCCTCCGGTCCAGTTTAAGAACCCATTGTGGCCCTCGAGTCAAAAAGTTTGCCCACCCCTGGGTTAGGAGGAGGGAGTGGCGAATAGACAGAGCACAGAGGAATTTTTAAAATTAAATTTATTATTTGGGAGAGAGGATTTTTAGGGCAGTGAAACAATGCTGTGTGATACTGCAATGGTGGCCACACGTCATTAGACAGGGTCACAAACCTGAGACTATAAAACTCCAAGAGGGGACCCTACTGTATACTATGGACTTTGGGTGAGGATGTGTCAATGGGCTTTCATTGACTATACCCAATGTCCACTCTGGTTCAGGGAGTTGATAGTGGGGGAGGCTCTGGATGTGTATGTATAGGGGGGGGGGGAGCAGAGAGTATATGGGAAATCTTTCTGCTCAATTTTGCCGTGAACCTAAAACTGCTCTAAAAAAAGTCTATTAAAAATGGTTAAAATGGTAAATTTTCATCATGTCTATTTTACTGCAAAAAAAAAAAAAAAAAAAAAGAATGTTTCTAAACGGGAAACAATGCAAAAGCCCATTAGCTACAGAATGGCTCACCGAATGGAAGAATGCGCAACCCTGTGGAATACCATGCAACCATGAAAAAGAATGAACTGCTGCTACACAGCCCACAGAAGAACCTCAAGAACAGAATGCCGAGTGAAAGCAGCAGCATACAAATACTCCTACTATATGATTTTCTTTGTAGCAAACTCGAGAACAGATCTTTGCTCCTAAGACCCTTGGGAGATGGGTAGTGAGTGAGGTGAGGGGCTTTCTGGGAAGCTACAATGTTCTGTTTTGGACCTGGGTGCTGGTCACATGGGTGTCCGGTTTGTGAAAATTCACCAAACTGTACACTTATGATTTGTACCCTTTTTGTGTGGGTATTCCATGTTCATGCAAAAGCATGTGCTATGTGTACATATGTACACACACCTATGCATACACACACAGACACACACACGTGTATGCGCGTGCACACACCGCCCATGCCACTCTGGAGCCACACAGGATGGGTGTTCTAGTTCTCACTGGGTTTATGACCCTGGACAGGCCCCTGCACTTCCCCGAGCCTCAGTTTCCTCATCTGTAAAATGGAGGTAATGGAGACACCTGCTGCGGTTAATAAAATGCGTCATTGCTGGCTGGGAGGCACACTGATGGGGTGCTTACTGTTATATTCTTCTCGCTGGGGTTCCCTTTCATGATGAGCCAGGCTGGGGCGGGCTGGGGGCTGGGACGCTGTCTCCGAGGAGGGCCAGTCTAAGCTGACAGGCAGAGCAGGCTCATCTTGCAAACTGCTGCGAAAGGGAGAAACCTGACCGGGTGGGGGAGGCGGCTCGCGCCAGGCCAGCGTGGTGACAGGCTGGGGAGCTGGCCTGCCCAGGGCCTGCTGGGGAAGGCAGTGAGGGGGGTGCTGAGCACCGAGCTGGGGAAACAGATCCTTTGCTGGCGAGTAGGGCCCTTCACTATCGCTGGACAATCAAGATGCCTGTGAAACTTTAAACACCGTCTCAGGCCACACAGCTCTGGGCTGGGGAGTTGGGTCCTTGAAAAGGAAGCTGGCCCCCGCAGCCGTTCTCCTTAAGGAAGGCTGGTAGCTTCAGCAGGCGTGGGCTGGAACTGAGGTCCCCGTGGCCCAGTGTGCTGGGGTCCAGCCCCAGCGGTCCAGGGGTTCCCAAAGGTGTGGACGGAGTCGGCGAAGAATGATTTACACGGAGACAGCATTCATTGCTCTCTAGCTTTCCTTAGTCTCCGTGGATCTTCCCTGTGCCTGGCTGAGGCCAGAGAGAAAGATCCCAAGGCAAGCTGAGCCTTTATTTTATAGTTAGAGGTAAACAAGGTAGTGGTTTCCATTAGTTACACAGTTCTTGTGAGTTTCACTTGTTTTGACCATGGTTATACTTCCTGCACTTCCTCAGCCTATTAGCTTCCCAAATAAGATCTAGGGAGTGTTATAAGGTCAAGCCTAATTATGCTAAGAGGACTGTGCCCTCTAAGCTGGGAAATGTTTGTGACTTTGCCCACAGGTCAGTCTGAGGCTTAACCCTATATCAGCTCCCCACATCTCACCCTTCTTTTATTTTTTAAGCTACTATAATGAGAGTTTTTAAGCTACCATAATGACAGTAAAACTTAAGCATCAAGAACAAAATTCTGGCTATTAAAGCAATAACAAAATAATGCCAATGCAAAACCCAAAACATTTTAAAACTTGAACATAACATTTTTAAAACTAGTAATAATAATAAAACAATGGCAATGCGAAACAGCAATAAGTGAGAAATCAAACCACAGTAACATTTTTCTAACAAATGAAAGTTCCTTTTGCCGATTTACTCAAGAGTCCTCCGACTTGGTTGAGAGAGTAGCTTTCACTTCTTGCTTTTCTACCATCTGCTGGGCCTCAGCTGTTAACTTCTTCAGCTGACCCCAAGTCGGTGGTTTGGTTGTCCTTGTTGATCTGGCTAGTGGGCGTCGTCACTGGCGACAGGCTTCCTGAAGTGTCACCGTGTTGTACGGCTGGATCAAAGTGTCCATCAGGGCCACGTTTGATGGTGGTGTCAGTGTCCGGGGAGGAGTCAGCTGTGCCCTCTGGGTCAGCTGATATGGATGATACTGGGGAGGTGGAGGATGAGGCGGAGATGGAGGGTAGTAGAGAAAAAGAAGAGAAAGCAAAAGAACTACAAGGCATGGAAGTGTTTAGAAAAAAGGAGGAAGAAGAAAGGGAAGAAGGCAGCATCCTGACACAGCCCTTTCCTTCAGCTGCCCCTTTCCCTGTGGTCCAAGGTAGAAATGGTCAAAACAAACCCTGTTGCAGTGAGAGGGCAGCTGCTGTCAGCCAAGTCTCTGTCTTTACCTGGGTCCCGATCTGAGCTGGGCCAAGTCTCTTTCTGTTCCCGATCTGAGCTGGGCGTGGGAAGCGAGAAGCAGCCATGGGGGCAGGAGACCTTCCTCAGAAGGGGCGAGTGTTCAATCCCCTGCACAATTGGGGGGGGTGAGGATCTGTGCCCCACCTCTGTTGAACCCCAAGTTCTCTCCTGCTGGCCCCTCTGCGACTGTGCCTGTCTTAGGTTGTTCCACCCTGAGGAATCTTACCCGTCTTTGGCTAACCAGCCATCCTCCGGGGCCAAGCAGGGTGATGTGAGGTTCAGTATGCCCCTGTAGCCTCCATGCCCAGCACCTGCCTTGGGTTCCCCTCGCCTGCTGGTGGAGCCCCAGCTCTGGTCACATATCTTGGGGAACCCAGGTTTCTTCTCCAGGGAGGGCCCAGCTCACACCATTGGGTGAGAGACAGATCCATGGTACCAGCCACCATGACCTCAGCAAGAACAGAGAACTCAGGCAACAGCTGTGGGCCTGGGACAGGGCTATCTCAGCCCAGGATGTCAGGCTCTTGGTACAAGACAATTCCACATATGGGGCATATACCAGACACTCCCAGTCACGGCAGAAAAGGGAGGTGCCCTTCCTGGAACAGTAGGGTAGGGAGATTCTAGAAAAGGCTGTGTTCAGGAGAGCAGGAGAAAGGCCAAAGAACCAGAAAACAAGTAGTCAGCTTGAGAAGAAAAGAAAAAGGAAAGGAGATGTGGGGCAAAGCTGGGACATAAGGACAGACAAATAGGAGGCACATGTGATCCTTCCAATGGACAGGTGGTTCCAGCTCAGGGCTGCACATCTGCTACAGACAGGCACTGGTCAGGTGTGCTGACTCGGCCTCCCAGGGGTGACGGTCCCCAGGAGGGAGGCAGAGACTGCTCCTTCTGGAAAGATACAAAACACAACCTCTTCCCCACAGCATTACTAGATCTTGTAAAACTCTTGTCTGGTTTGCATCCTTCCACTGGGCTAAGTCGGCAGAGGCTATTGTACAGGAGGCCCAATGCCTTTTGGCTGCTGTACAACCCTCTGCATTGTATTTCCAAAAAATCTAACATATAACATTATTCTCCCCCTTTTTTGTTTTTATAGAAAAGGTTTACATTGATGGAATTCTGACCATATATAAACATACATACTCCTCTGTATTCACAACTTCCCACTTCAACCCCAAAAGCCGTAGCTTCACATTTCTACCGTGAATTGACTCCACCCCCAAGCCTCAGTACCTCAAAAACAAAACCCCAATTTTGAGCCAAACTGTTAGTTTTTCCTTTTGTGTCAAGAGCTAACTTTGATATCTTAAAACTAAGTAAAATGCATTTACTCAATCCAAAACAGGCATTAAAAAGAAAAACCCCAAATGCTCTCTTGTATCCATTTTAAGAGTAGGATTGGCACTTTCCGTTATTACCTGAGTCCTGATCTATCACCCCAGGGAGAGCTTGCCAGTCCTGCACTTTCCCTGGGTGGAAAGGCTGCAGTGGGGTTAAGGATAAGGCTCCTTGGGCCTGCCTTCTCCCATGCCTCTACATTTACCTTTCTGGCACCTTTCCTTCCTCAGAAAAGCATGGACACACTTGTATAAAACATTCCGTCTGACTGGGCGTAACCTTAACTCCTCTGCTAGCAAGCATATGTGTTTAAAGATCAATACAGAGTCTTTTTCCTTTAGACTAAGTATGGCAAATCTTCTCAATCTAAGTTCTGTACTATCCACCTTCTTACCCTACTTATTCTCTATAGGGGGGTCTGCAGCACCCTGGTGGAGTCCTATCCGTCCCGAGTGTGGGGGTTCTCAATGTGTGTGTGGGGACTTACCTAGGGGAATCCTGTTCGGGCGCCATATGCTGGGGTCCAGCCCCAGCGGTCCAGGGGTTCCCAAAGGTGTGGACGGAGTCGGCGAAGAATGATTTACACGGAGACAGCATTCATTGCTCTCTAGCTTTCCTTAGTCTCCGTGGATCTTCCCTGTGCCTGGCTGAGGCCAGAGAGAAAGATCCCAAGGCAAGCTGAGCCTTTATTTTATAGTTAGAGGTAAACAAGGTAGTGGTTTCCATTAGTTACACAGTTCTTGTGAGTTTCACTTGTTTTGACCATGGTTATACTTCCTGCACTTCCTCAGCCTATTAGCTTCCCAAATAAGATCTAGGGAGTGTTATAAGGTCAAGCCTAATTATGCTAAGAGGACTGTGCCCTCTAAGCTGGGAAATGTTTGTGACTTTGCCCACAGGTCAGTCTGAGGCTTAACCCTATATCAGCTCCCCACACCAGTGACCTTGATTTTATGCCTGAGGGGGGAGGGGGCGCCCATGCAGACCTTTATAAACAACCCAGCAGTCGGATGTCAGTTCCATTCCGGACTCCACCACTTATGAGCTGTGTGACTTTGAGTGGGTCACTGGACCTCTCTGAGCCTCTTCTTCTACATCTGTAAAATGAGGATAGTTCCTGTCTCATAGGGTTTGCTGTGAGGATTCAACAGCTGCCCTTTGCCTGGAGGGTAAAATTCAAAATGTTAACCGTGGCCTCCTATGCCCAGTGATTCGGCCCCAATACCACCCTGGTCCCACTGCCTCCGGCTTGCCCTCTCATTGTCCTTGCTGGTCAAGGTCAGCCCACAGCAGATGTTAAGTGACCTGCACTCTGTCCCCCTGCCTACGACCCTTCCTGCCAGACCTTGCTGCCGCAGTTAGGGCTCAGCTGAAATGACCCTCTTTGGGGGGCCTCCCTGGCCAGCTGTCCAAAGAAGCCACTTCCAGGCCCCGCCCACTGTGTCTCCTGGCACTCGCAACCAAGTGAGAATAACCCGATCATGTGATGGTTTCCTCGCTTGCCAGTCTCCCCTCACTTGACTCAGACCTTCAGAAGGGCAAGGACCTTGTCTGTCACTCAAAACACACTTCCACGTGCACAGCTCACACACGCGCAGACACACACTCACACACTCGTAGACATACACACTCAGGAAGGTCTGAAGGCCCCTGGCCAGCCAGTTGTGGAAACCACTCGGGCTATTGGGCTAGGCTTTGCCCAGAGAGCAGGTGCCCTCTCCTGGTCCCCGAAGGCACTGGGGGAAGGCGGGGACACCGCTGGCTGGAGCCCTGGATCCCCAAATGTGCTGAGGGAGACACCGAATCATAGAACGTGAGGGTCTCCCTCTCCCTTTTGGGCTCCGGGGCATCAGTAAGAGCAACGGTGGGTCTTGGAGCGGAAGTCGCAGAGAGGAGAGAGGAACCGGGCTGTGGGGCCTGTGTGTGTGTGGGCAGGTGTGTGGGATGTGAATGTGGGTGAGCAGGTGTGGGGGTGTGTGTGTGCACGAGTGTGCAACCATCACTGTATGTGGAATGTGTTCATGAGGGTGTGTACGCGGGGGTGAGTGTGCTGATGGCATGTGCGGTTGCGTGTAAATGTGTTAGCATGGCCGTATGTGTTAGCATGGACATGTGTTTACGGTGGCCCGCAGACATGTGTAAGAACAGGGGAAAGGAAAGCAGACTCGTAAAGAAAATGCCAACAAGCACAAAGAGAAAACTCAAATTCCCTCCGCATCTCACCCTCACCACTGACCCCCGTGGCGGTGAACAGGGGAGTCCGAGAGCAGACTGCGGGGTTCAAACCCCATGCGTGTCCCTTACAGGTGAGTGACCTGGGGCCGGTCCCCGCACTTCGGAGCCTCAGTTTCCCCATCTGTATCACATGAAGACGGAACAGTACCCAGCTCAAGGGTCTGCTGTAGGGGTGAAAGGCGGGTGAGGGACCCAGAAGTCCGGGGGGAGGAAGCGGGGACAACAGGCGCCGTCACTTGCAGTCACCGGTGTATCTGGGGTCTGGGCGGAAGTCCTGCGGCCCAGAGTCTTCCTCCCCACCCGCATCCCGCATCCCGCGGTCACGGAGGAAACGCTAGGGCGGGGGTCAGGGACCAATTCCAGGGGAAGGGACTTCCTCCCCTGCTCCGCGCCTCAGTTCTCCCATCTCGGTGATAGGTTTGCCATCCAATCCAAGCCACTTGCTCCAGTTCTGCAGACCTGGGCCTGGGGGGGTGCACGGCGGACCATGACGGGGGTCCCGGTGTGTGCGGCGATGGGTCTCCCTCAGGCTGGGTTGCACGCGAAGAGAAATAGCACTCAACTCGCACAGCGGCTGCGCAGAACTGGGACCGGTTTGTGCGGGGTGTGGCCGCGGACAGACCACGCCCTACTCCCCCGCCCCACACCTGACTGCCACCGGAAGTCACGCCGGACGGAACGTTTTTTTGTGGAGACACTGTGGCAACCGGCGGTGACTCCTAGGAGACAGCGGGGGCAATGGGAGAGCGGGGACAGGGACCGGGTAAAAATGCTAAACCCCAAGCTCAAACGCACAGAACTGGATGGTTCATAGCATTTGGAGGAAACGCGACGGAACCTCAGGGCGCCTTTAACTGTCCCCATGGAGTTGGCTGGGTCTTCAAAAGCTCCGAGCAGAAAAGGGAGGTGGCAAAAGGTCTTGGGGGGGTCCGAGTCCCCGCCTCGAGGATGGGGACATTGTGAGGCGGCAGCACTGGAAGGCCCGGGAACATCTTTCTACACCGCAGACCGTTTTCGGGGGGCGGGGCGGGGTCTTCGTTCCTCTCTGCGCGCGGGAATTTAGACCGGATCCTTGGCTGCCGGAAGTGGGCGTACCCGGAAGTGCTCCTACGGAAGCCGGCGGGGCCGCGCGCGCCCCCTCACCATGGCGACGGCGGGCGTCCCGCAGCGCTTCTGCCGCTGCGCCTGCTTCTGCTCCGAGAACTTGTACGTGGCGCGCTACGGGCTGCACGTGCGTTTCCGGGGCGAGCAGCAGCTGCGCGCGGACTACGGCCCCGTGAGTGGCCTCCATCGGCTCCGCAGAGGAAGGCGCGGGAGGGCTGGCGGAGGAGGGACCCTTGTTCCCGCGGTCGCTGGCTTTGCCCGCGTGCTCAGATCTGACCGCAGCAGTGGCTTGGCCTCTCGGTGCCCCAGTTTTCTCCCCTTAACTGGGGATAAGCGTAACTCCCCAGTGAGGCTGTCGAGTGGGTGAACTAACATGTATGTGCTTAGGGCAGGGCCTGGCTCAGGGAACCCCGCTCTGGACTTAGCGCTCATCGTATTTCATCCTCACGGTGGTCCCCTGCGGTCCGGGCTCTCATCTCCATTTTAGGAGGGAAACTGAGACTCAAGAGATGTTAAGTGACTTGCCCAGGGTCATGTAGTCGGGTTCATTGACCTTTCTGCTCCTAGATCCTGCGCAGCCGAGGCTGTGTCACCCCCAAGGACTTCCAGCAGCTGTTAGAAGAGGTAACACTCACCACCCTCCAACGCCCCTACACACCCGGCCTAGACCTTCCATTTTAGATTTTAGATTTGTGTCGGCGGCTTGAAGGGGTGTCCCAGCCTCAGGCCTGCCAGTCCCAGATCACCGAAGGGCTCCTTAAACCCTCCTTTCCCCCTTCCTGTGCCCACTCACTGCAGCAGCCGGGGCCTGGCACCAGAAAAGAAGAAAGAGGGAGGGCTGCCAGGTTGCCTTACTTCATGCTCTTTTGAGATGAAAAAAAATGGGCTCAACAAGGGGAGTCCCTTGCTCAAGGTTTCACAGCCCCTGGGGTTGAGGTCCTGCCAGGGCTGCCAGGCTCCTTGCTATTTCTCCTCCGACCCTGCTTCCCTTGCCACCAGGGCTGCTCCCCATCTCACCCCTCCTCCCTCACCTGGGGGTTAATGGTGGGAAGCTTCCCGGGAGGGCCCTCTGCTGGGACTTTGTTCCCCTCCCTGCATGGCCCCAGCTGGCTGAGGGGCCTCGCAGGGCTGTCATAGCCCAGAGTGGGCTGGGCCCCTTTCTGGAAGGAGTCCCCTTCAGCTAATAGCGTGGCACCCGCAATCAACCCTATCAGAGTCAGGAGCACAGGAAGACTTGGCTCTTGGCCTGGGCCCTGCTCTGGCCTTCCTGAGCCTCAGTTTCCTCATCTGTACAATGGCCTCGAGGGGATGAGAGGCCCTGTCCTGGTAACCAGGCCCTGTGCCACCCCAGCTGGAGCAGGAGGTGGAGCGGCGGAAGCGCCTAGGGCAGGAGTCGGCTGCCAGGAAAGCCCTCATCGCCAGCTCCTACCACCCGGCTCGGCCTGAAATCTACAACTCACTGCAGGTACCCAGCAGGGGCAGGTTACTGGGAGGAGGAGGAGGCATCCAGGCTGGGGAGGCTGCCTGCCCCACAGTGGGTGTGTGTTCTCCCCCAGGATGTGGCTCTGGCCCCCGAGTTTCTGGCCGCAGCTGAGTACAGCGCATTGCCAGGTGCAGACCTCAAGGGCCTCCTCCAGCGGCTGGAGACGGTGTCAGGTGAGGTCTTGGCCCCATGACCTGGCAGGACTAGGGGGTGGGAGGCTGGGGTCCCCTCTGTCCATTATGTGTGCCTCCAAAAATCAAACCAGCAGGGGCTGGAAGGCACAGGAGCAGGGCATCTCTATCCATCCATGCACTCACCCAAGAGACACAGCTGTTCAGTGTCTTGTCAGGCATGAGCCAGCTGGGGTGACTGAAGAGCTTAAGGAAGGGATAGTTGAGAGTGTGGGCTGAGCTAAAAGGATCAGCAAGGGAGGTGAAGGACCCCAGCAGGGCCAGCAATAGAGGGGAGCGGTCCTGTCTCTGGACTGGAAGGAGTGGGCAAGATGAAGTTTCTTGAGGCTGCAGGGACCTGGAGCTGTGGGAGGGGCTGCCAGACAACCGGCAGGAGCACACAGCCCCTCCAGACTCCAAAATGCCCCATCTCTCTCTGCCCTCCACCTCCTGCGGGGGCCTCCCCTGGCTAAACCCAGCAGAAGTCCTAGGCCAGGGAGCCTTACTCTGTCTGTCTCGGTTTCCTCATTTGTGAAATGGGAACGATAATACCACCCATCTCGAAAGGTGCTGTGATGATCGGGTGAGAGGCTTGAGCGTGGTATGTGTCCAGAATTCTCCGGGTCTTACGGTTACTGTTATCCTGGGTCTGGGGGGGGCTGGGGCTGCTTGTGAGTTGGCCCAAACGTGTGTGTCTGCCAAGAATGCCCCCATTTCCATTCTGAGCCGCGCCTCCCCCCACCAGCGCCCTACAAAAAAGCCCCCCTCAGCCTTCCTTATGGGGAACAGAAACTCCAAGAAACCTCTGAGTTGGGGTGCAGACTTTGGCGGTTCACTGGGGGGAGGGGTGCAGAGAGAGCCCGAGCAGGCTCTGTGGCTGGCTTGGCTCTGCGGCTGGCCTGCTGGGTGACCTTGGGCTAATCCCTCCCCATCTCAGCGCCTCATCAGAACTCACATTTGAGTCTGAAGGCTAGACTGTGGCACCCTTGGAAGCAGGACGAGGGGCTCCAGGGATGAGTGTGTGTGGCGGGGGGGAGGGGGGTGTGTGAATTGGAGAATAGAACCCCCCCCCCCAGGGCTGTGCATACCATGCATATTTAATCCTCATAATGGCCCCGAGAGGGGTGTAGAGTGCCCGAGTTATCCCCATTACACAGATGAGGAAACTGAGGCTGGGGAGGTGAAAAGGCAAGCCCAGAAGCGCATCCCGAAGCTCCTGGCCGACAGACTGTCCTCCCTGCAGAGGAGAAGCGGATCTACCGGCTGCCGGTGTTCACGGCGCCGTTCTGCCAGGCGCTGCTGGAGGAGCTGGAGCACTTCGAGCGGTCGGACATGCCCAAGGGAAGACCCAACACCATGAACAACTATGGGGTGGGTGCGGCTCTGCCAGGCGGGCTGAGGAGGCAGGGACACATGGGTCTGGGGAGACTGACCTGCAGTGCTATGGACCAGCTGTGTAGCCCTCTCTGTTCCTTGGTCTCTCCGTCTGTAAAATGAAAATTGCAGGATTATGAAGTTAAACAAGTCAAGGGTCACCCCAGGGACCCAGGGTGGGGCCCCACCAGCTTCCCGGCTGATCCCTCCCCATCTCTGGGCCTCATTGGAACCCCCCTTCCAGGTGCTGCTCCATGAGCTGGGCCTGGACGAGCCGCTGGTGACGCCGCTGCGGGAGCGCTTCCTCCAGCCACTGATGGCCCTCCTTTACCCAGACTGTGGCGGAGGCTGGCTCGACAGCCACCGAGCCTTCGCGGTCAAGTACGCACCGGGCCAGGACCGGGAGTTGGGGTGCCACTATGACAACGCCGAGCTGACCATCAACGTGTCCCTGGGCAAGGCCTTCACCGGGGGCGCCCTGTACTTCGGGGGCCTCTTCCAGGTGAGTGTGTGTGACCCCCGGGGCAGGGCCTGGGGTAGTAGCGAGGGCCCAGGCCTGACCCCAGCTGTCTGCAGGCGCCTTCAGCCCTGGCCAGCCCCCTGGAGGTGGAGCATGTGGTGGGCCAGGGTGTGCTGCATCGGGGCGGCCAGCTGCACGGGGCCCGGCCCCTGGGCACGGGCGAGCGATGGAACCTCATCGTCTGGCTCCGGGCCTCCGCTGTGCGCAACCGCCTCTGCCCCATGTGCTGCCGCAAGCCCGACCTGGTGGACGATGAGGGCTTCGGTGACGGCTTCACCCGGGAGGAGCCCCCCGCAGTGGACGTGTGTGTGATGACTTGAGCCTGGTGGGGACCTGTGACGGGGGTGGCGTGACGGCAGAGGGCTCTGCCACCTCGGCTTGGGTTGGGCAGGGCAGAAATAAAGTCCCCGTAGCCCTTGGCACTTCTTGGTTCAAAAGGACAAGCAGGCTCTGGGTCCTTCTTTCTGCAGATGGGCTGGCTTAGAACCGGAGATGGGGTTCCTGCTTATCGATGGAGCGCCCTCGGGAGGAGGGAGTCCACGGAGCAGGACAAGGCAGGGAGGAGCTGGGCCGAGGGGCAGGTTCAGATGCCTCTAAACTCAGGCCAATCCGCTGGGAGCTCTGGAGCGTGAATCCACCAGTTTGCCCCAGCATCGGTGATTGGCTACAGGGTGTGTTGGGAGAGGGCATGGCGGGGGGAGGGGATGTGCGTGAATAAGTTCCCAGATGTCCGACTCCAGCACAAGTGGCTCC
The DNA here is from genome assembly GCF_963259705.1 of Myotis daubentonii. NCBI lineage: Eukaryota > Metazoa > Chordata > Mammalia > Chiroptera > Vespertilionidae > Myotis > Myotis daubentonii. The sequence continues at coordinate 12,974,464 of NC_081858.1, forward strand.
CAGTGGAACGTCCAGGTGTAGCTGTCAGCATCTGGCTCGACAGCTGGGGTGAGTGCCGTCTATAAAGGGAATTTGGGTGGGTCACCTGTAGCACCTTGTAGATGGTGTGGAGGGGTTAAGAGCCGGGCCAGACTGTCTGGGTTCAAATTCTGATTCTGCCACTTCCAGCCCTGTGACTGGGTAAGCCCCTTGACCTCTTTGAGCCTCGTTTCCTCATCTGGAAAGTGCCTATGTCTTAGAGCTGTTGTGAGAGTCAAATGATATACAAGCTTTATAAAGTGCTTTATAACAGCCCCCTGCGTTCGCTGCTGTCGTTATTGAAGGGTTTGCAACTTGAAGGGTTGGCCCCCACATTGGGTGAGGAGTGCAGCTGTGCACACGGGCGGCACATCTGGAAACCAGGCATTTCCATATGGAAAGCCTGCGTTCTGGCTTCCCTGGGAAGGTGGGAAGGTCTGGAGACGCCAGACGTGCACCGCTCAGAGGGGTCCCTTCCTCATTCACTGCCATGATCTCTGGCCCCATAGAGACATTTGAGTTGACCCTCTCCACATGGGGACGTTGGAGAAAGACCAGGGCGTCTCAGCCCTGGAGCTCACGGCCTGATGGAGTGGACAGGCGGGCGGGCGGGCAACCCAGGTTGGGAAGCGAGCGCAGGGGCAGTGGGGGTCTCTATCTCTGCGGGGGGCCCTGCAAGGGCAATCTTGGAAGAGGGTACAACTGCAGCAAAGGGCCTGCGAGCTCGGGGAGTGGCGCCAGGCCGAAGAGCACGTCTCTGGTCCGGGAGCTGCGGGAGCAGACACGGCCTCGCACCGGCCTGGGGGTGAAACCTGGACCCCGGCTCGCCTCTGAAACGGAGGTGGGCGCGCCAGACTCCCGTTTCCCGAGACGCCCCAGAGACGGAACTAAAGGCGACACAGCCCCGCTTCGCAGCCGGACGGCCTCTCGGAGCACCGACCCGGCGGGAAGTCGCCTCGCCGGCACCGCTTCCTCACACAAGCGCGTGGTGCGGGGGCTGGGCCTGGTGGTCAATTGAGGAGGGAATGGGCCACCCCGGGGACCTTCCTTAAGGCGGAGGGCGCGAGGGTGCGGGTCGGCGCGCTTGGAGAGGGGTTCCGAACGCACCTGGCGGGTGAGGGTCGCGGCTGTTCCCAGGGACGCCTGAACCGCCTGCGCAGGCGTGGAGCCTCCCGGCGAGGGCGGGCCCTTAAAGGGGCCGCGGCGGCGGACCCGGCGTTCCCTGCGGGTAGTGGGTGGGTGAGGATCGTGAGGTGGTTGCGGGGGGGCTCCCATCCCTGCCCCGGGGCGGGAATCGGGGAGGGGCCCCGAGGACCTGGGCGCCCAGTCTGCGGGCTGAGAGCCTCCGATTGACCGCGCCTCCCCGTCTGCAGAGCGCGGCGCTATGGCTCCCGTCGGCTCTCGCCAGCGCTCGAGGAGTCGCAGCCGCTCGCGGGGCCGAGGGTCGGAAAAGAGAAGGAAGAAGAGCAGCAAGGACGCCCGGGGGAGCTTTTCGGCTTCTAGGTCCCACGGCCGCAAGGCCAGCACCACCTCCTCGGGGGCGGAGGGTGAGGCCGCGGGGAGTGGGAAGGTCAGCTGGGCGGGCTTCCTGCGGACGGTGGCAGGGCAATCGCGGGGGGCGGTGGTCAGAGGGGTGCAGAGCACAGCGTGGGCGTCGGGACTGATAGACGCCCGGGCCCAGGGGCAGGGCCGGCCCCTTGAGCGGGCATCGCTGCGTGCGAGCGCGGAGGCCTGCTGTCTGTGCAGCGGGGCCTGAGCTGGGGGTTTGGCCGCCCTGCACCTGGTCAGCCGGTGCCTCCCTCCCGGAGAGTGCTGGTCCCTGCAGGAGGCCTCGCTCTTCTGTCCAGAGCAAGGGGGGAGGTTTACTCCCTCCCGGCCTTCCAGCCTCACCTTCTCCCCGCATCACAGAGAGAAGCAAACACCAGGCCCGGAGGAGACGGCGTTCCAGCTCCTCCTCCTCCTCCTCTTCCAGTTCTTCCAGCTCCTCGTCCTCCTCGTCCTCCTCCTCTTCCTCCAGCCACGGCCGGAAGAAGTGGGGGAAGCACAAGGACAAGAAGAGGAAGAAGAAGAAGAGGAGGAAGAAGAAGCTGAAGAAGAAAGGCAAGGAGAAGGCGGAGGCGCCGCCGCCTGAGGCTCTACCAGGCCCCTCGCTGGACCAGTGGCACCGACCTGCCGGGGAGGAGGAGGACGGCCCAGGTACCTGCCTGCTGCGGGGCGTGCGGACCAGGAGGGTCCCGCCCTGCGGCCCGTCCCCACCTCCCTGCCGTCTCCCCTCCCAGTGCTGACGGATGAGCAGAAATCGCGCATCCGGGCCATGAAGCCCATGACCAAGGAGGAGTGGGACGCGCGGCAGAGCGTCATCCGCAAGGTGGTGGACCCGGAGACCGGCCGCACCAGGTGGGGAGTGGGCGCGAGGCCCAGCCCCGGCCGCACTTGCAGGAGGAGGGGTGGTGGCTGCTGCTATGAAAAGGCCGAGGATGGGAAAGTGACGTGTTGCTGGACTCCGGAGGCTATTCCTCCCCCCCAAGCAGCTGCAGGGGCTGGAAGGGCCTTCGGGAGGGTCATCGGAGAGCCATTCTGGGCTGAGCCGGTGGCAGGTGGCAGAGCCCACCCGGCCACCTGTATCCCTGTCCCGCCGGTGGGAGAGACGGAGGGCTGGGGTTGTTCCGGTGCTCTGGGTCAGAGGCTCAGCCTGCTCCCCTCCTCCCCCAGGCTCATTAAGGGAGATGGCGAGGTCTTAGAGGAAATCGTAACCAAGGAACGGCACCGGGAGATCAACAAGGTGGGTGTCGCCCCTCCGCCCAGGGCTCAGCCTCTGCTCTGTTTGTGACACGCCCCCTCCTGTGTGCTCTCTCACCTAGCAAGCCACCCGAGGGGACGGCCTGGCCTTCCAGATGCGAGCGGGGCTGTTGCCCTGAGGGCCAGCTGACCAAGGTCTGTGGGCGGTGTTGGTGGCCTGACGGGGTGGGCAGCAGGAGGCCACATGGGTGCTGTCTGTCCTCTCCTGTGGACCGGCCTCTGCTCTCAGATGCAGGGATGGAGGACGGGGTCACTGTTCTACTCAGCCCCCTCCTGAAAGAGCACAGCTCCCCGGTATTAAACGTCCCCTGGCTGAGACCTCTCGTGCGCAGTTGTTTCTTGTGTTGAGAGGGAGGGAAGGGTGCTGCCGACTGCAGGGGACAACAGGGCTGCAGGGAAAGCGGGGTGTGCCTGGTGGTCGTGCTCTCCTCCTCAGTGAGCCCGCCTGGAACCGCCCCACCCCAGCCGCATCCCAAACCCAGGGACTTGGCTTGTTGACCCGATTCCCTCAGGCTGGGAGGGAGACAGCTGCCCTTGTGTGTTGGGTCCAAAGATGACAACAGCCAGGAGTCCCTGTGCTGGGCCGGGCGGTCCAGTGCTCCCATGGGTGCAGCTGGCACTGTGTGCGGGACAGGCCGTGCCCCCCCCCCCCCCCCAGCCATGCTGCTCTGGTGGCTGGTGCAGTAACGAGACCCAGAAGGAAGCCTTTGAGCTTTTTAATTTGTGTGACAGACAATGGCACTGTATACAGAGCACACTCAGGCCCGATGGTGCAGGGACAGCAAGGGTGGGGGGGTGCGGGGGAGTCAGGACACTGCTCACACATGGCCTGGACAGACAGACAGACAGACGGGAGGGGGCTGAGACGTAGAGACCAACGTGGCTGGCGGGTGGGCAGCTCGGACAGAGCTGGGCGGGTGTGGGTCTCTGCTGACTCCCTCTTTGAAGATCCAGAAGGCAGGTGGGGCGGGGTGGGCTGGGGTGGGGCTAAGGCGGCTACCCTAACAGGCCCGGGTGGGGGGCAGTCAGCAAGGCCCGCCTCACCCTTTGGTAATGACGAGTCAGGCCTGAGCCCTGCAGCTCAGCACCCGACGCTGTAAACATTTTTGGTATTTTTTAAAGGACTCTGCCCTCCCTCTTGTAGTTTCTGAAAAACTGGTGCTTCCTCAAGGAGACTGTGCCTGAAAGAATGGTGAGGAGGCAGGAAGCACACCTGGGCACAGAAGAGAAGTCGGCGGGGAGGCCGGGCTGCCCGTCTCGCCATCTATGGCTAAGGAGAGGCCCGGGGCTATTGCTGTTGTCCTTGGCATGGCTGGCGGCTGGGCAGGAAGGTGGGGAGCGCAGAGCTGTGGGGGGCTGCCCGCTGGGAGAGGCCAGCCCCCTGCCCACACGGCCTCCCCCGGCCAGGAGCCTCAGCCTTTATTGCAGGCGGGCCGGGCTCTTCCAGGTGCTTCTCCGATGGCTAGTCATCCAGGCGTGGGCCCGACGGGCCAGGTGGGGCCAGTAGAGGCGGCGGCACTGGCCACAGGGCCCCTCGCGGGGCTGATTGTCGGCCGAGCAATTCCCCGCTGGGGAGCAGGGGGGTCAGATATTGCACTTCCAACTGCAACAGTTACATTAGGACTCGGTCCATAAAATAATCGTTGCTTTATACATAACGCCCAAAACAACAAAAAAGCTACATCTTAAATACGAATAAACTGAAGGTCCCATCCCTCCAGACACTTTTCTCTACACAAAATAAATAGCTTTCCCTGTGTAGCCCCCCCTGGCAGAACACCCCCCCTCGCGGAACATTTACACGACCCTGTGGCTGTACATATCTACACACGGGGAGATGGGAACGGCGGGCGGGGCACCTCCGCACCCCAGCCCGTGAGGCCCCGAGGCCGTATCCAGGTTGGCAGCAGCTTCTCAGACATGGAGCCCCGGGCTGGACGGCGGGGAGGCCAGGCAGGCTCCCCGGCCTTGAAGAAGGTGGAGGAGCCGCAGAGGGCACCCCCACGCCGGAGCCGAGCGCCACAGCTGTGATCACATCGGGCCTGGGGCGGGAGGGCTGGCGCACAGACCTGGCAGGACAGCGCGGTCTGGACCAGGCAGGACGGGAAGCCGTAGCTGCCTGCCCTCAAGCGAACGACAGGAGTTGTGGCTTCTCAGACTCGGCATCGGAGCGGAACAGGCATTAAGAAAAACCTAAGTGTGTGCCCCACCCACCCGAGTAGAAATTCAGTGGGGTCAGGTGGGGCAGGAGCCCACAGCCCTCTGCAGGGGCAGGAGGCTGGGCCTGGGACCCAGAGCCGGGCTGGACTCCCTCACAGTGCTGGGTGTTTCCACGCGGAGGGGCTGCGCTTGGTACTGAAAGAGTTAAGAAAAGGAAGCAGCCCAGGATTGCTCATTTAAAAAAACCTCGTAGAAATCAGATCGGAGAAGTAGAAAGGTGTAGAAACGTGGGCATGCGGCCGGGCCGAGCAGAGGCAGCCAGGCCGGGCCAGGGCTGTGCCCAGAGCCGGCGACGACGCCAGGCCCACAGCCTCCCTGGGCTCCAGGCGGAGCTGCAGAAATTAAGATATGGCCTTTCTCTCCTGCTTGCACAGGGATTTGCTGCCCTGGGGCATTCCGTGTGGCACGAGGTCCTGGATCCGCAAAAGTTGACTTTTCATGCGGGTGAACGCGTCTGTAGCCACAGGAGGGGATGATGGGTCTCTGCTCTCAGAAATCAGTGCAAAACCAGTGAGGTTGGAGAGTTAACTGGCGTCAACAAGCAGCAGCTGCGACCCGGTGGGAGGGGATGTGGGGTCAGGGCAAGCTAGTGGCCGGGGAGGTGGCAGGCGGGCCCAGGCCGTTGTCCCGGAGAACCTTCCAGGCTGGCCCACGTGGGGGGTCCTGGTCCCTCTGTCGTCTTGGGGCTGGCCGTCCTGCCAGCTTCCAACAGGAACCCCTGGAGACCCCAGGACGCGTGGGAGGGCTGTGTGGCACGGCCGGTGTCCTCTGCTGGGCCCTGGGACAAGTCTGTCCCCAGCCGACGCCTGTGCCCAGGCCAGGCCTCCTGGTGGGCTGGCCGCCTGGCCTAGCACCATGGAGACCACAGCACCTCACTCAGGGCGCCCTACTTGGGGCCCGCGGCGGCCCCCGGCTCGAGCCGGCCGGCCATGGTTCGGCCCCAGCAGCCAGCCGCCACGCTCATGCTGCGCTGGCCCCGCTGCTCGCCGTCCGGCTGGCTCTGCGTCCGCTCGTGCCTGAGGCCGGGCCCACTGGGCTGGGCTGAGATGGTGCGGAGCAGGTGGTTCCGGGAGCGCAGGAAGTCGCCCTGGCCGGGCAGGCCGAAGCTGCCCTTGCGCAGCGCCATGCGGGTGGCCGTGTTGCGGGCCGGCCGCGCCCGGTGGTTATACTTGAGCTGGGCCAGGTGGGCCGCGTAGCCGTCTGTGATGAACTGCAGGGGAGGGGCAGTGAGGTGGCGGCTGTCACAGGGCAGGGCTCTCGTGGCTGCCCGCCTGTGCTGCCCACCACGCTCTGCCCACTCACCTGGCACTGTTGCTGCAGCTTCTTGGTGGGCCGGCCCACGATGTAGATCTGCATGGGGGACAGGCTGATGGAGCTGTAGACCACCACGTCCTTGGTAGAGCCGTAGGCCGCGTGCGCGCGCAGGTGCAGCTGTGGGCGAGACCGGTGTGGGCCCGGGCACGACCTTACCCCCCCACCCCACCCCACCCCTTCTGCCCAGGACCCACCTCGGAGATGAGCAGCTTCAGGAAGTTGGCCTTGTGCCGCAGCGGGTCGTGCACCAGGCCGTCACAGAAGGACACCACGCCGTGGGGGAAGTTGTGCTGGGCCAGCCACGCCACCACCCGCTGCTTCTGCATGTCGGGCCGGCCCGTCACATAGATGATGAGGTAGCCCAGGTCCTGCCAGTGCCTGGGGGTGAGGGGCAGGCCTGGGTGTTCCACAGCCACCCCGACCACCTTCCTGGGCCGCCCGTCACCTTGCCCAGCCAGACCCTACTTGGGCCACAGAAGAGGGCATCTCTGGCCCGGCTCCAACAGTAACAGTAGCAACAACGTGGTGGCGGCCCTTGTGTAGCACCCACAGCCTAAGCCACACCATCCCACAGTGCGCCAGGTCTTGTGAGGACCACTTTCCAGGGGAGGGGACCAAAGCATCAACATCAAGAGGTCAAATGAGCCCTAGCTGGTGTGGCTCAGTGGATAGAGTGTCAGCCTGTGGACTGAAGGGTCCCATGTTTGATTCTGGTCAAGGGCATGTGCCCAGGTTGCAGGCTCGATCCCTAGTGGCAGGCATGTAGGAGGCAGCCAATCAATGATTCTCTCATCATTGATGTTTCTATTTCTCTCTCCCTCTCCCTTCCTCTCTGAAATTAATAAAAGTATATATATATTTTGGTATAGCAAAGGTGGAAATTTATTGAAGAATAGATACACGCCAAAACCGGTTTGGCTCGGTGGATAGAGCGTCGGCTTGCGGACTGAAAGGTCCCAGGTTCGATTCCGGTCAAGGGCATGTACCTGGGTTGCGGGCACATCCCCAGTAGGAGATGTGCAGGAGGCAGCTGATCGATGTTCCTCTCTCATCGATGTTTCTAACTCTCTATCTCTCTCCCTTCCTCTCTGTAAAAAATCAATAAAATATATTAAAAAAAAAAAAAAAAGAATAGATACAGACTCCCACATGGGGAGAAGGAAGAGTCCCACAGAATGAACTCCCAGGTAGGGAGGGGAAAAGGGTCCCCAATAAAAGTATATTTTTTAAAAAATGAGGTCAAATGAAGCCGGGCTGGTGTGGCTCAGTAGTTGAGCGTTGACCTATGAACCAGGTGGTCACGGTTCCTGGTCAGGGCACCTACCCAGGTTGCGGGCTTGATCCCCAGGGTGGGGCATGCAGGAGGCTGCCAATCAATAATTCTCTCTCATAATTGATGTTTCTATCCCCCTCTCCTTTCCTCTCTAAAATCAATGAAAAATTTTTTTTAAAAAAGAGGTCAAGCGAAGGTCACACAGCTAGTAAGCGGTGGTGCTAACTTCAAGTTCCCTGCCAAATGTCCCCTCCTCTGGCACCCGGGCCCACCCACCACGCCCCTCGGGACCACTCACCGCACCACGTCCACGGCCCCGGCCCGCACTTTGGGGTCACTGCCCATGATGGACACGCTGGCGGCAAAGGAGCCATCGATACTGAAGACCACGAACTCCGTGCCCCGGGGCAGCACGGTGATGTAGCTGTCGGCAAACGTGTGGTCTCCCCTGGGAGGGGGGGCGCTCATCAGCACTCACCAGCGCCCCTTCCTCTGTCCCCGAGGAGGCCACCCACCCGCCTGCCCGTCCCATGAGGCACATACCTGACCACCATCTTCACGGGGTAGACGCCCACGCCCAGGCGGTGAGTCTCGGGGATGGTGTAGGACACGCGCCCGCTGCTGTTGGTCACCAGCGTGTCCAGGTACAGCCACTCGCCCGAGGGCGGCTGCGTCATGATGTGCACGTCCACCTGGAGCCGGGCAGGCTGGTCACGAGTGGGCCGTGCCCCTGGCCTCCCACCCCCACCCCCGACCACAGGCAGGCAGGGGCTCCCGCCGTCTCCCCGTGTCCTCACCTTCTCCCCCGTCAGGGTGACCATGTCCAGGGGCCCGTACATGAACCGGCCCGTCAGAACCTGGGGGCCATCCTCGTTGGCCACCGCGTCACTGATCCGGTGGTTGGCTGTCACGTTCTGGGAAGGGGAGGGGGAGGCTGGGTCAGGGTGGGGGATGGAGGGGGGGGTGGGGGTCTCCTGGGCTCAGCTCAGGCCTCCTGTGGGCCTGTGGGGGGAGCTGGGCCGAAGGCCAGAAAGCCCAGGTTCGAGTCCAGCTCGACCGCGGAGCCACGTGGCCTGGGGGAAACGAGGAAGCCTGCTGCACCTCCCTGTCTGTACATGGGGCAATGGCTTCCGTCCCACAGACCGAGGGTAGAGACGGCACGCTTCCCGTGACTCAGTTACCGCATCTGTGAGATGGGTCTCCCCGTGAGGGTTCCCCAGGACACGCCTGGGGCCCAGGCCCCCAGAGGACGCTCACCCGCAGCTTCACGTGGGTTCTCTTGCGCTGCCACTTCTCTCTGGGCTTCGAGGGGGTGAACACCGAGACCTCCTTGCCGTCCAGCTCCAAGATGCTGGCGTTGTCGTGCCTCATGACCTGGGAGGGAGGGGGAGAAGGCACCTGGAGCAGGCTGGAGCCTGGGCCTCCTGTTCTAGGATCCGAAAAGAGGAAGCTGTTGCCCGGCCAGCGTGGCTCAGGGACCCATGAACCAGGAGGTCACGGTTCGATTCCTGGTCAGGGCGCATGCCTGGGTTGCGGGCTCGATCCCCAGTAGGTGGCGTGCAGGAGGCAGCCGATCAATGATTCTCTCTCATCATGGATGTTTCTCTCCCTCCCTTCTTCCCTCTGAAATCAATTAAAAAACAACATTGCCCTAGCCCAGTGATGGCGAAACTTTTGAGCTCGGCGTGTCAGCATTTTGAAAAACCCTAACTTAACTCTGGTGCCGTGTCACATATAGAAATTTTTTGATATCTGCAATCATAGTAAAACAAAGACTTATATTTTTGATATTTATTTTATATATTTAAATGCCATTTAACAAAGAAAAATCAACCAAAAAAATGAGTTTGCGTGTCACCTCTGACACGTGTGTCATAGGTTCGCCATCACTGCCCCAGCCAGTTTGGCTCAGTGGATAGAGCATCGGCCTATGGACTGAAGGGTCCCGGGTTCGATATCGGTCAAGGGCACATACCTCGGTTGCAGGCTCCCAGCCCTGGTTGGGGGGGTGTGGGAGGCAACCAATCGATGTGTCTTTCTCACATCGGTGTTTCTCTCTGTCCCTCTCCCTCCCACTCTCTCTAAAAATCAATGGAAAAATATCCTCGGGTGAGGATTATAAAAAAACGAAACATTAAAAAAATAGGAAGCTGTGAGGGTTTGGGGGGCACTATTCAACCCACTAGAGCCCACCCTCTGGGCCCCCCAATTTTACATGTGTCCCACGACTGCAGGTGCATTCACCCCGTCTCAACTTCCCCACAGGTTCTTCCATCCTGCTGGCTCCTGTCCCAGGGGGTCAGAGGGCAGGGTCCCCACCGTCCTCCTTGGCAGCAGCCCTTCTGGGTGCCTGGCGGAGGCGCCTCGTACCTGTCTCAGCAGGAAGGAGACCACGTCGGTGGACTCCCAGTAGCTGGCGTGGAAGAGGTGTGGCAGGGCCACGGTGGGGAAGGCCGTCAGGGCGTCCGGGCAGTACAGGGCGTAGTCGATCCGCTTCTGGCCCCACCACTTCGCAGCAACTGCCAGGAGGAGGCGGGGCGGTGACTGGGCTGGGACCCCAGAGGGTCCCCTGGCCTCTCAGGCCTGGCTCAACAGAGACCCTCCTCCAACCAGGGAAAGGGCAGCGGCCGAAGCGAGAGTCCCCCTGCCAGGCTGGGTAACAGAGGGGAGCAGGGAAGGGCCAGGAGGCAGGACAGGGGCGAGCAGGCGGGGCACCAGGGGCAGGTGGGGGTGCGACTCGGAGGGGGAGGGGAAGAGCCCTTGGGAGGCAGGACTCCTATCCCTGGTCCTGTCGCCGATCCTGGTGATCCTGCCCTGGGCCCTACTGCTGTGGTCTCCTGGGCCGGTCCACCCCAGGCCTCTAGGCTGTGAAAGGTTCCCATCAGTGGTTATTCTAATCTCTGGGCCCCAGGCAAGGCCTGTGCCCACTCAGCACCTGGGAGCTGGTGAGGTCAGACAGGTGAGTGACCCTCCACTCCCACTCGGGGCTGGCGACCACCCCGGCTAGAGATGAGGCTTGGAAAGTGCCTCCCGGTGGCCACACGTGCAGGAAATGCCCAGGAACTCAGTAAAGGGGGCCCCCTGCCCTCTGCCGGCAGCCTGCCGGACCCACAGTCCTGGCCCCCCACCCCCTCATTCCAGCTCCATGGGTCCCCCAACTCCAGCCGCTCCTGCCTCCTCCCTGGATGTCCGAGGGCTCCCAGCCCAGCCTCGGGCTCCCCGGTTAGGCCTCAGCGGGGCAGGTGAGCAGAGCCCGCAGTGACATGTGCCTGGAAACAGCAGTGCCCCAGTGAGAGGAGGAGGCGCGTGTGCGTGGAGGGCATGTGATGCCCGGTACCTTCTCTGATGTCCAAGTCGGGGAGGTGGGGGTTCACCCGCCTGGCCTGCGGGCGGGGACCCGGGGTGGAGGGGGGTGGGGGGGGCAGGGCGAGCAGGGACAGGCGCCTGACGCTGGGGGTATGGCTGAGCGGCACTGGGGCCTCTGAGAACAAGAACAAGGGAGAGGCCTCAGCGCTGCCACCGCGGGCCAGGGAGGATGCTGGGAGAGGGCCAGGCCCCGCGGCCCTCCGCACAGAGAGCAGCGCACCCGCCTCTGCCCGGTGCCAGGGCTCTGACAGGCAGCCTGGGAGCCATCATGCGGGCAGGGGGGATGGCAGGGCAGCGGCTGGGGGCACTGAGAAGGGGTGACCCGCACTCCGCCCAGCTGCAGAGACTCTTCTGAGATGGGCAGGAGCCACCGAGCCAAGGCCTTCATGACCTCTGCCCCCTGGCTCCCTCAGCCAACCCTCCAGCTTGTCCAGCTCCCCTTACTTGCCCAGAAACACCCCTCAGCTTTCTCCCTCAGGGAGCACCCCGCACTCCCTCCGCGCCCCCCCCTAAGGCTAGGACCAGGCCCACTGACTCCCAGCTTTCTGAGCCAGTGCTGCCAAACGCCACCACCGGGAATTGGCCCCCCTGGGCCCCCTTCTACCACTCCTTCCCGCCAGAGTCCTCCGTGGACACCTGGGGCCGGACGGCTCCATGGTGGGGCGGCCTGAGCATTACAGGGTGTCGAGCAGCATCCCTGGTCTCTACTCACCAGCTGCCAGAGGCGCCCCCTCCCCAGCTGTGTCCAGACATTGCCACCTATTCCCTGGGGCGCACACTGCCCCCTGCAGGACAGAGGGGAGAGTGCAGGGAGGGAACTCACTCTGGGCAATGCTGGATGCGGTGTAGCTCTCAGCCATGCCGGACACCTGGCTGGCGATGCTGATCTCACTGGCTCGGCGGAAACCTCGTGTGCCGGAGGCCGCGCTGGGCGAGGAGGGGGCCGTGTGCTCTTGGAAGAGTGTGTTGTGGGTCTGGAGCGCCTCCGCTGCAGGTGGACAGGGACCAGAGACCCGGGGGTAAGAGAGGCCCCGCCCCGCCCACAGCCCCTGAGCAGTGGGAGGGAGGGTCCCGCATGGGCTGGGAGGCCAGGCTATGCCAGGCAAGGCTGACACCTCCAGTGGGAGATGAGCAGAGCTGGCAGCGAGGATGGGCCCAAGTGTGCCAGGGCCTGCCTGCTCAGGGCTGAGAAGGCAGGGCACGGACTGAGGCAGGAAGGGAGGGCCAGGGCAGGATGGACAGGGGACCGACACAGACACAGTGGACAGGGAGTCAATGCAGCCAGGCCCACGGCCCCCTGGGGCATCGTTCTTACCCCCCCCCCCCCACTGCCCCTGATGTGGTCTAGTCTAGCCTTCTTGGCCTTCAGGGCCCAGCCCGGCCTCACCCACAGCCCATGGCAGTTGGGTTTGAGGGCCGCTAACAACAGGGGCCTGGGGTGGCTTTCCAGGGACGCCCTCTGCTGAGGCCTCACATGCATCCCTCACACAAGGGCCACACTGACCGAGGCAGGTGCGGAGGGAGGGCTTGAACCACGCTCACCTGGGCCCGGGCTGAGGGCAGGGCTGAGCTGGGATAGGGGCTCGGCTAAAGGACCCATATCTGGATTGGGGTGCAGGAGGTGCCTGGACCTTCTCAGGGAGGGAGTGAGGCCTGAGAATCCAGCCCCTCACCGACTGAAGGCTTCTCCTGGGGGAACAGGTGAGTCCCGGGGGCTTGAGGCCTCACCCCATCTCCTGGCTGCCCTGCCAGCCTCACAGTGGGCAAAAGAGAACCTGGACCGGCACCCATGCTCGGTGACCCCGGACAGCTGCTCCCCGCTCGGGGCTCCTGGGCCCCCTCCTGGCTCTGACCCTGTGTGCAGAGGGCGGGCAGCGGGACCTGCTCTGCCGGGCCTGCCCTGCCTGGTCCCACAAACTCCGAGCGGCCAGGAGCATGGGGGGCGGGGTCACAGGCCAGCGGCAGCCAGTGAAGCAGACAGCATCACGGACGGGGGTTACACACACTCAGCACAGCCCGGGCCCGGGCTCGGGCGGGGCCCGTCTTGCCAGGTGAGCTCGGGAACTGGGATACTGGTTTCCAGGAAGCCGTCCCCGGGGAGGGGGGTCAGGGGGCCGCCCTCCAGGACCAGCTCAGGGTTTCTCTGCACGGTCTCGACTGGAGGCAGACGGGGAGAGAACAGAGGACAAGAACAGACACTCATGTGGACCGTCCGACAGGCTCCGACACAAGACACACGGGGCTCGAGGACCAGGTGACAAGACAACTGGGACACACCGGGGCGGGTGGGACAGGGCCGTTCCCTGGGAGGGCAGCTCGCACTCACTCCCGGCCCAGAGCTACTCTACAGCCCCCCTGCCCCCATCCTGTGACCCTGGGGTCCTCAGCTCTGCCTCCGTGGGCAGTTGGGATGTAGTCTGGGCCCCGGGCATGGGGCTGAGACCCTGTCCTCATTCCTAACTCTGGGATCGGTGGGGCCAGTGCGCCCTCACCCAGACAGGTGCCCAGGTTCTCAGGTGCTCAGTGCAGGCTGCCCTTCCCCGCACAGCAGGCCCACCCCGGCCTGGAGCACCCAGGAGCGGCACCCACCCACCCACCTACCCTCCCCCAGCACCCGGCCGCCCGCGGGGTTCTCACCCAGCAGCGTGGAGCAGCCGTCGCCCAGCGGGTAGCGCTGGTAGCGGGGGATGCTGAAGGGCGGCAGGGCGTAGAACCGCCGCTCCAGCAGGGGCTCCAGGCGCGAGGCCGACGGGTCCGCGGGGTGGAACAGGTTGTAGACTTGCTGGCAGGCCGGGCGCAGCTGGAAAACTGGGGACGGGGAGGGGGTGGAGTCGCCTGGCAGCCAGCTCCGCCCCGAGGAGGCGGGGCCTGGGGACGGGCGGGGCTTAGAGCTGGGCGGGGCTTATGACTGGGCGGGGGTCTGCGCAGGGCGGGGCTTATGACTGGGCGGAGCTTATGACTGGGCGGGGTCTGGGCAGGGCGGGGCCTAGAACTGAGCAGGGCCTACAGCAGGGCGGGTGCGGTAGTGGTCCGGCTACGGAAAACCTGAAAGTGTGTCTATGAGTTTGGGATCTGTTTGGAGCATTTTCCTTATATTAACCTTTTTCTTTTAATTGAAAAGTTAGCCCTGGCAGTTTTTTCTCAGTGATTAGAGCGTTGGCTCTTGGACATAAGGATTGCGGGTTCGATTGCCGGTCAAGGGCACTTATCTGTGTTGCGGGTTTGCTCTCTGCCCCCTCCACCCACCTCCACTCCCCTGCGTAGGGATGCGTGCGGGAGGCAACCAGTCCGTGTGTCTCTCACATTGATGTTGCTCTCTCTCTTTCTCTCTCTCTTTCTCTCCCCCTCCCTTCCTCCCTCCCTTCCACACGCTCTAAAAAAAAAGCAAAGGAAAAAAAAAATCCTCTGGTGAGGATTAACAACAACAACAACAAAATTGAAAAGTTATAATAACCATGGTAGAAAACGTTTTTCCAATGCAAGAGTATATGACAAAAGACTTAAACAGAAGGCTGCCTTTCACCTCGAAGCCACGTGGCTGGAGCCCCACCAGCACCTTCAGGGAGCCTCTCACCCACGCCTACTGGAGCAGGGGGCACCTGCCTGCTGGGGTTGGAAATGTCTCCTAGGTTGTCAGAATGGGCTGCAAGTCCAACCACTTCACGTGGATGTAAGAATGTAAGTACACACACACACACACACGCGCGCGCGCGCGCGCGCGCACACACACGCACACACACACAGAATATAAGTACAGGTCTCCAGCCTCTGCTTTTAGGAAAGACCTATGTTCATACAGACGCTCCTCGACTTACGATGAAGTTAGGTCCTAACAAATGCACTGTAAGTTGAAAACATCATCAGTCGAAAATGCATTTGCCACACCTACCCTGCCAAACATCATAGCTTAGCCCAGCCCCCCTTAAACATGCTCAGAACACTTAGTTTGGTCTACAGTTGGGCAAAATCATCTCCACAAAGCCTGTTTTATAATACCCAGCATCCTGAGAGAGTATTGAACCACTAGCCTGGGATGATATCAGAATTCAAAATTTGAAGTTCCGTTTCTACTGACTGGGTATTGCTTTTGCACCACTGCAAAGTTGAAAAATCGAAAGTCACACCATCGTAAGTTGGGGATCATCTGTACCCACTTTCGCCAACCAGAAGATCTGCGAAGAGCACTTTCACTTTTGCAAAGAAAAGCGAAAATAGGGTTCAGCATTTGTTTGTAAATCCTCACCTGAGAATAGGTTTTTATTATTTTAGAGAAAGAGGAAGGGGGAAAGAGAAACATCGACTGGCTGCTTCCTGCATATACCCTGACCAGGAATCGAACCCGCAACCTTTGGGTGTATGGGACGACACTCCAACCAACTGAACCACCAGGACAGGTGTTAGCATTGGTTTTGCATGAGTAGCTGTAGAGGCAGCAGAGGGGCCCTGCCAAGCTCCCTCCCTGGAACCAACCACACCCGGCATCGCAGCATCCAGCCGCCAGAGCTCTGAGCTGTCTGTGAGCATCTGCACTTTATCTCGGTTTATTTTGTGCAGCTGTTAGCAAGACGTGTCCTAAGCTGTCGGAAAAGACTAAGAGACCTCATAAGGGTGTTATGCTTATTGTAAAACTGGATGTAATTAAGCGTATTTGGTATCATTTGGAAGGTTATTTTTGGGTCTGGGAGCGCTCAAAAAATTTCCCTCATAAATTAATGGTAATTGCCTCTCTGATTTATGCCACGTTGGCGTACGAAACGTTTCAGAGGGATGCTCCGCTGTCGGAGAGCAGGGGATTCCTGTATAAACTGTCGGTAGTGTGTGTCTCACTTTTAAATCACCCACACGGATAAGAACATATGCTATGCTTCTTGAACTTTGCTTTTTTTTTTTCATTTAACACACAGAATTTTGGAGTCTTTCACGTCAGCACGTGCAGTGCTGCCACATAACCCTCAACATAACATCACTGTCCCTACGTCAGCCCCTGTCCACTTGCTCTTGGGCAAGTGTCTAAACCTCTCTGAGTCTGTTTCCCCTCAGTCACCTGGAGACTGTGCCACGGGCCCCGCAGTGAGGATGGCAGAGCCACACTGGCTGATCCTGGGGGGCACCGGGCAGGGACCGCTGCTGACAGGCTGCTCAGCCCGTACGTCTCGCCTCTGTCTGTGTAGACGGGAGGAGGGTCCCTGGAGCAGCGTGGCTGTGGCAGCTCCGGGGCTGCAAGGCCACGGAACCAGGAAGGCTTTGGGGGTGCCTGGCTGCATCCTCCTTCCTTTCAGGAAGACCTAGCACCTGGGAGAGGCATCTATCCCCATCTGACCCTGGAAGGCCCTTTCCTATCCGGACCTCAGCTTCCGGGGGTGCCTTGGAGAAGAAACGAAACAGCAGGTGCTGGGAAACAGGGCCAGGGACTGAGCTGCTGACGCAGGAGCACGGGAGAGGGATGGGCCCCTGGATGGAGGACAAAAAAGAGGCTGATACGGGAAGGGGCCTGGGACGTGACCATGGCCTCGAGACAGGGGTCCACTGAGACCCTACGCTCTGATCATGTAGCCCCCCACACCCTCCCCGCAGGGCTCTCACCATCCAGGCTGGGGATGACCGTCTTCCTCAAGGCCAGGACCAGCCCCAGCGGGCACCCGAAGAGGAAGAGGTCGGCGACCTCGAAGTCGAACCTGCCCAGGACCCCTGTGCCGTCCAGCATGGTGGAGCTGCTCGAGCGGCGGGAGCCGGGTTCGTTCCTCAGCACGCTAGCATGGAGGCTGCAGGGGGCGGGTGCCAGGTCACACCGAGGCCCTTCTCGGGGCTGGCCGCCCTCCTCGGCTCCCGAAGGAGGCCCCTGAGGGGTCATCAGGCCCAAAGAGGCTGCACCCCTGTGCTGCCTTCCAGGTGCCGCTGCCCCGGGGCTGCTGAGACCTCTGAGGTCAGAGGGTCCCCACTCTTTAGGGGGCCCACTGCCTTTGGGACAGCCCTGAGAGGGGCCATGCTGCCCCGGTCAGTTCTGCCCCTGCTTCCCCCAGACAATCTGCTCCCTCTGGGTCAGGGTGGCCCTCAGCACGGACAGGACACTGTCCAGGACAACTGTACCCACAACCCACTTTCTCCTGCTGAAGAGCTGGGGGCCAGTCAGGCTGGGGGCCCCCGGGACCCTGACATTGGCCGTCCCTCCCTCTGGGAGGCCCCGCCCCCCGGCAGTGGGCATCCTGCTCTGACCCCCAGCCCCGCCAGCCTCGCCCACCTGGACAGGAAGGCCTGGTGCTGCTGGATGGTGTCCAGCTCGTAGGTGGACGAGTCACTCCTCTTCCGGGGCAGCTGCCTTTTGGGGTCCTCGGTGCCATTGCTCCGGGGGATGTCGATGTTGCTGCGGCTCAGGTGCCTACTGCTCTCCAGGTTGCCGCTGCCGCCTCCGCCACCGCCACCGCCACCGCCACCGCCACCGCCACCGTGCGGCGAGTTCACCAGGGCGCCCGGGGACAGCAGGTCAGTGTCCTGGAACAGCCCCCGCGGGCTCACTGCCAGGTGGCCACTGGCTGCCCCTCTGTGTCGTCCCTCCTGGCGGCAGGCCCACTGCCAGCCCCGCTCTCACCCACGCCAGAGTGGGGACACCCTGCCCCCAGGCCCCACTGTTCCCCCCGCCCACTGGCCAGGGACCGGCAGCTTTGATCCCTGGTACCTGCACGCTGGCCACGCTGCCCCGGCGGCTGCTGCTCTGACTCTCGGACACCGGCTGGCTGCTGTAGCACAAGGCGTCAAACGCCAGGATGCCCCCCACGCAGTCCCCGATCAGGCAGACCTGGAGGGACAGGGGCCTCGGGGCTGAGCGCCAGCCCTGCTGGCTGGGACGCAGGCTGGGGAAAACGGAAGCGCCTGGCAGGGCCGGGCCGGAGGTCCAGGCAGGCCCCCCCACCAGGGTCTTCGTCGGCCTTTCCTTCCCGGACCCTGTGACTCACCTGCCCGTTGAAGGTCACGCCCTCCTGGGACTTGATGAAGTCCCCGTAGGCGAGGTTGGCTCGCTGGATCACCGTGGCAACAGCCTCCTGGTACTGGGGTGAGGAGGTGGCCAGTAGGGGCAGGGCGGCCAGCGGGATGTGGTCCTGGCTGCTGGACAGACAGCCTTCGTCGTGGCTGTAGGGGCTGAGGCTGGGGGAGGTGTCCCGGTCAGGACAGAGCCGTGGCCTCAGGTCAGCCCCCGG
Source organism: Myotis daubentonii (assembly GCF_963259705.1). Classification (NCBI taxonomy): domain Eukaryota; kingdom Metazoa; phylum Chordata; class Mammalia; order Chiroptera; family Vespertilionidae; genus Myotis; species Myotis daubentonii. Next base: position 12,992,647 of record NC_081858.1, read on the forward strand.
AGCCCCTCTCCCCTGCCCTGAGCAGCCCGCCCAGGGCACCTGCCACCCGGAGAGCCTCAGCTGTGACCCAGCAGACCTGGTGGGGACGCTTCCAGGTCCGTCCCGGGCAGGCGTGGGACAGGGCTGGGGAGTCTCGGAGCCAGGTGGGCACCCTCACGTGGGGACACGAAGGCTCGGCCCCGGCCCTCCTGACTCTGGGCCCCGCCAAATGCATAGATTCTACCGCCTCTGGGCAGAACAGACTGGATGGCCTGTCTGGGCATCTAGACAGGTGTCCCCACACGGGGGGGGGGGGGCGGGAGGGGAGTCGCATAGCCCTCAGGAGGGGGGCAGGCGCCGCAGACCTGTGCACTCACTTGGAGACCAGGGCGAAGGCGTCGGAGCAGACGGGCGGGCAGGGCACCAGGCGGATGGCGAGGCGGCCCAGGGCGCTGGGGTAGTGCACGCGCATGACGGTGTCGAACACGGTGGCGATGGTGTTGGTGTCGCCCTGCTTGGAGCTGGGGTCCCCGGCGCCCGTGTCCAGGATGGTGCCCCCGTGCAGCACCAGCAGCAGCACGTGGATCTTGGAGGGCGGCATGGCCAGCGGCGGGCTGACCTCGTCCTGCGTGGGCGAGGGGCGGGTGTCAACTCCCCCGGGGAACTGAGCTCCTTGCCGAGGCCCCTGACGCCCCCTTGCTCCCTCTAAGAACCCCGACTCCAGGTCTTCAGCTGGTGTTGCTGCCCTCGGTGCGTCCGTGTCCAGGCACGGGTCTGTCTCAGGCGCCGCAGGCCGGGCTACAGCCGCTCCAAGTCACAGGGTTAAGGGTTGCCAGCAGCTATGAGCTCTCCCTCCATCTACATGGGGCTCCTCCCCGCCCCTGGCCCCACAGCCCCCAAACCCTGCCATTTCTTGACTTTCAATGAGACCAACCCAGGAGCAGAGATGTCCGGACCGGAACCAGAGCTGCTGCCACCCCAGGCTGGGACGCCATCCCCAGGCCTTGCCCGGCCCCAGCTCCCAGTGTGATGGGGGTGGAGGGGGGTGGCCCAGGAGGTGCCACTGGTGAGCACTTGGTGTCCTATTATGTCAGGAGGCGTGGGCGTGGGGGAGGAGCTGAATGAACAGAGCAGCTTGTCCCCAAAAAGCCAGGGGCTGAAGCCGCCTGGAAGCCCATGACGGGGGGCGTGAGCTGGGCCCCGATGGCAGGAGGAGGGGCAGCAGCAGGACCCAAGTGTCAGCCGGAGCCCAGAGGAGGGTTGGGCCCTGGGCCTGGGGCGGGGAGGCTGCCAGGAAGGGAGAGGGGGTGCCTCCGGCCAGCACAGGGCTCCGGGTGGGTGAGGAAGGAGGGCGGGGCTGCCTCACCCCCAAGAGGGGACTGGTCATCGGACAGTTGTGGGCCACGGGGCCTGGACGCAGTTTGGGGCGACACCTGTCCCCATAGAAGGACTGCCCGCTGCTGCCCGCCGGTGGGGCAGGAATGAATTCATGGCCCAGGGCAGGGTGGGACCACCAGCCGCCCAGACCACAGGCCTGGACGGGATAGCCGCGCTCGGCCACGGGGTTGGGCAGGGCTGGGCAGTGGGGAGCGGAGGGAACCCTGCCTGTGTCCCCTCTGCTGGGACTGTTTGCAGACCCCTGAAGGTCAGTCTAAGACACAGCTTCTCCCACGTGAGCCTGCTTTCCGTGGGGCACACCCTGCCGGAGCCGTGAACCCAGTGGGAACAGAGCCCACAGTACGGGGGCGACAGGCACTGAAAAGCCAGGGGACCCGTCAGTGTCCCCGTAAAGCCACCTCCTTCCGCAAGGCCGGGAGAGGAGGCTCTGGTTTGGGGGCTTTTGCCGGCAAGGGGATCTGGCTTTGGGTGGTGGTGCCCAGAACCGTGCTGGGCCACAAGGCACACCCCCGGCCGATCTCGAGCACGGCCCCTTCTGCCCCTCCCGGGGCGTCAGAGCTGTGAGCCACGTGGCTGGGGAGGGGGCTCCGTCTGCTTGATCGCCATGAACCAGCAATTGGAAATCGACACCCCGGTAACTTTTCTAGAAAAACCCATCGGACTTAAAACCTCAGAGCAGAAAACCCCCAAAGCAGGGGAGGGTAGCATGGAAGTTCCTTCCCCCCAAAACCCATCCAAACTCCCCAGGGGTCCCCGTCCCCAGGGGCCGTCTGCACCTTGGGCAGCTTGAGGCCAGAGCAGGGTGGTGGCCGCAGCGAGTGACAGCCCCGCTGGGCCGGGCTCCGGCCCCAAGTGCAAACAGCTCTGACCACCCACGGGTGGGGCAGGAGGGGCCTGAGCTCCGTGCAAGAACCCCCAAAGCAGACACAGGCACTCTGTGGACACAGCTTTATTGGGCACTGAGAGCACCGCCCGTCCCCAGCGGGGTGGCGGCCGCCGGCCACATCACTTCTGCCTAGATGGCTTTTGCTTCCTCCCCTTCCATCTTTTTTTCTTCAGGAAATGCAGGCAGGCTGAGCACAGGGTGGTCTTATGTTTGGTCTGGAATTTACAAGTTTCTCATTTTACTTTCCAGGGGAGGAGCTGGGTCAGGTCCTTCCTCAGAGGCTGGCTACCATCCCTGCCAGTTCTCGGGGCCGTCAGAGGGGGCGGGGGCCCAGGCCAGTGGGGACGTGAGGGAGGCTGTGGGCGCCAAGTCCTGCCTCCAGTCCTTTGAGCCCTGCCCGCTCCCCCTGGCAGCTCTGGGGACCACCAGCAGCACAGCCCCTGCCCTCTGCCACCTGGGCACCCACCTCGATGGTGTTCAGCTGCTCCACGCTGGAGGCCACCCTGAACTCGGGGGTGGTCTGACGGTATAGCCCGTCTGCAACACAGAAGCGGGGGGCGGGGGGGTCCTCTGAGCAGAGGGGAAGCTGGCCAGCCCCAGGCCCACCAGACAGAGGCTGTGAGGGTAACAGGCGGGGCCCAGGGTTTCCCTCACCCCACCTTGTCCCCAGGCTCAGGAGCTGGGTCAGAGAGGAGGGCCTTGCACATGCCCCCCCACCCCGCCCTCCCAGGCCCTGCAGCACACAGCCAGTTACCCTGCGTGTCCTCCAGCTCGGGGCTTTCGATCTTGTCCATGAGGTCATTGGAGTTCCACTTGGTGATGTCCTTGGGGAAGGTTTCCTCTGAGTCGGACAAGTCCTCTGGGGAAGAGAGAGGGGGCTCAGCATGCTGTTGGGGAACAGGGACTGGGGTCGGGGCGCTGGGAGGCCTGTTCCTGCAGGTGGGGGGCCTGGGAGTGGTGGCTCCGGGTCGCCCATGTTTCTCTGGCCCGTGTGCTGCTCCGTGCCGGGTTCTGCTCTCCCCCTCCCTTAAGAGATAGACCCATGGCCACACGCCCATGGGGCTGCTGCCTGACCTTTGATTTATTTTTTTTAATATATTTTTATTGATTTCAGAGAGGAAGGGAGAAGGAGAGAGAGATAGAAACATCAATGATGAGAGAGAATCATTGATCAGTTGCCTCCTGCAGGCCCCATACTGGGGATCCCGAGCCTGCAACCCAGGCATGTGCCCTTGACCGGAATCGAACCCAGGACCCTTCAGTCTGCAGGCTGACGCTCTATCCACTGAGCAAACCGGCTAGGGCTGCCTGACATTTTTTAAAAATTGTGGTAGGTGGGAGCAGACTGGGACAGGTCAATGGGGGGAAAAGGAGACATATGTAATACTTTCAACAATAAAGAATTTTAAAACAATACAAAAAAAACCACAAAACAAAAATTGTAACATTCACATATCATAAAGTTGCCATTTTAAACGGAGCATTTAGTGCATTCACAGTGCTGTGCAACCATCATCTCCATCTAGTTCCAGAACATTTTCTCTTCTTTCTTTTTTTTAAGGCGAGGCCTTCTATTTAAATATTAATATGTTTTTATTAATTTCAGAAAAAGAGGAAAGGAGAGGGATAAAGAGACAGAAACATTGACCTGCGGCCTCCTGCACGCCCCACACTGGGGATCCAGCCTGCAGTCAGGGCATGTGCTCTGACCGGGAATCGAACCAGCGACCTCCTGGTTCATAGTTGACACTCAACCACTGAGCCACACCGGCCGGGCTCCAGAACACTTTCTTTCTTTCTTTCTTTTTTTTTAATATATTTTATTGATTTTTTACAGAGAGGAGGGGAGAGGGATAGAGAGTTAGAAACATCGATGAGAGAGAAACATCAGTCAGCTGCCTCTTGCACGCCCCCTACTAGGGATGTGACTACAACCAAGGTACATGCCCTTGACCGGAATTGAACCTGGGACCCTTGAGTTCGTAGGCTGACGCTCTATCCACTGACCCACACCGGCTGGGCACCAGAACACTTTCATCACCGAAAAGAAACCCTGTCCCCTTTAATAATCATTCCCCTTCCTCCCTTCTCCAGCCCTGGCCACACCACCCTTTCTGTGTCTCTGGACTGGACGCGCCTGCTCTGGACATTTCCTACAGACGGGCCATAGAGCCCGTGGCCTTTAGAGTCTGGTCTTTCACTCAGCATCCGGCTTTCAAAGTTCGTGCGTTTTATGCCTGGACCCTGTGCGCCGTCTGGAAGGGCCACCCTTTGTTTCTCAGCCCATCAGCTGCCTTCCTGACCATTCCCCACGTCCACACAATACAGCTCAGCGAGAAGCGCAGCTGTGAGCGATTCCACCTGACTCCCCTCTCTGCCTTTCAGAGAGCTCCCGCCCGTGACCCTCCCCCACCCCGCGAGGGTCGCTGCCGCTCTGGCATCTTCCAGCCTGACTGCCTCCTCTCTTTTCGGGCTTTTTCTAAAGTTTCTACGGGAGCTGCAAGTCAGGGACACAGCCCGGCCAGGCTCAGGGGTGAGACTCAAAACATCCTCCCTCACCCTTGGGAGACGCCAGTGCAGAGGCAGGCCCCTCCCCCAAGGCCAAACCAGGCACCTGCCTTTTGCCTGGACCCCCCCCCCCCCAAGTTCTTCCCCTTGAGGCCAGTTAACTAAGATCCCATAATTAGCCCGGCCAGTGTTGCTCAGTGGTTGAGCATCACCCTATGAACCAGAAGGTCACATCCTGGGGCTGCAGGCTTGATCCCCAGTAGGGGGCGTGCAGGAGGCAGCAATCAATATTTCTCTCTCATCATTGATATTTCTCTCTCCCTCTCCTGTTCTCTCTGAAATCAATAAAAAATATTTTTTAAAATGATACCATAATTAGGTGGCTCCTCAGCCCGCGTCAAGCTGTGGAGGCGGCCGGACAAGGCTCTGGTCCTGCCTCTGCCCTGCTGTGTGTCTGGAGGCAAGTCCCTGTCCCTCTCTGAGCCTGTGTCCTGCTTGTCACCTGCAAACTGGAAACCCGCCTCCCACACCTGTCCACAGGCCCCTCTTATCTCCTCGGAGGAGGGGCCGGGGCTGAAGCGAGCGAGGGTTTTGTGTCGGCTTCTCCCGGCTCGGGTGGCTGCGTGCTCACTGTGCTTATTTTAGGGTTCGTGGGGAAATGGGCACTTCCCGCATTTTCTGCTTGTCTGCATTTTCTAAAGTTTTTCCATCAGATGAAAAAAAAATAAAAAAGATCATTGCAAAAAAAAAAAATCAGGAAATTATAAGAAGGTAGGCTTTTATGAAACTTCTTATGGAAACAAATTCACACAAGGAAAAAAGCCTCCTTCTGATCCTAGGTCCATTTCTGGGGGGTCTGAGAGCATGGTCCCCCCCCTGCCAGGCCAGGCACATCCTGACCTCTGGTTGGGGTGAGCTGAGACTGTGGGTGACTTCACTCAGCCTCTCATCCTCGGTCCCATGCTGCTCATCAGGACTGTGCATAGGTAACTGCCACTCGGACCCACACACCCCAACCCTTTCAGAACAAGACCCCCAGATCTCTCGTGCGGGGTGTCCCCCCAGAGCCACCCAGGAGCCCGCCTACCGTGCGCATCGAAGAACTCATCCTCCGAGCTCTCGTCTGAGTCCCGGGCGATACTCTGCATCCTCCACTCTGAGATGCTGTGGCGGGAGGGGCTGGCTGGAAGGCAAAACCCCGACTGACCGACCGACCACCCAGCGGACGGGCTGGGGACAGAAGGCAGGCGGGTGTGAGGTGCCGGAGCGAGGGCAGGAGGGCTCGGAGGAGAAGGATGTGAGAGGAGGGGCCGGCGGCCCTGACTCCTCTTGGTGGAAGCTCCTGGGACTTTGAAAACCGCCCCCTCCCAGCCCACCAACTGCAATGCAGGCATGTCCCTGTCTGGGGGAGGACATGGCGGTGGGAGGGTATGGGGGTACGGCCGGGCGGGCAGTCACACGGCTGGGTCCTCCCTGGCCCTCTGCCCTGGGCCAGCCCCGGTGCTGCTCCTTAAATTCTCCGGAGGCAGAGCTGCCAGGGCTGTGGCAGGAGGAGAGGACATAAGCGTGTCCACGTGTACATTTCCACGGACCCTCTGCATAGGACAGACACGCCTGGCGTGGGAAGAGCCGCTCTGCAGAGGGGTCTCCTGACTTTATGAGATGCCTTGTTTTTCGAAATCGCCACAGTATGCCCACAACAGTTCCCTTTGGAAAGGCCTTTCTCGGGTCCGAAGCCTTCTTCTCGCCCCTCGGCCTGGCCCAGCATGTGGGTCTGGTCCCTCAGGAGCAGAGCTCCCCTCACTGTGCTGCGTGGGGCCCTCCCAGGCCCCCTCTCTTCCTGGTACCCTGGCTCCTCAGAGCTGCAGCCGCTGGGTCCCGGGTTCCCACATAACCAGCCTGTCTTGCCCGGGCTGTGGAGGTGAGTCTGGGGGAACCTGTTAGAGGGGTGTGGGGTGCCCTGGCCTTCTCCTACCAGCAGGCAGTTGGTTCTAACTCCGGGCAGCTGTGGCCCACAAGGTCCGAAAGCAGGAGTCCCTTCCCAGAGCTGGCATTACCTGGCAGTGGCCTGGGGCTGCCTGGGGGGCTGAGGGCTGTCACGGGGGGGGGCTGAGGGCTGTCACGGGGGGCCAGCCGAGGGCAGGGACCCGCACCGGGGCTGGGGCGGCTCACCTCCCCGCTTGGATGACCGCGATGACTTGGAGGATGTGGACCACTGCTTCTTCAGGCCGCGGCCGGCCAGGGGCTCCCCGCTGCTGCAGGGCTGGGCGGGCTCCCCGGGGGTGTGGTCCTGGCTGGCTTCGCCCTTGGACAGCTCGTCGGCCTCCTCCTCGTGCTCCTTGAACTGGGCCATCTTCCGGGACAGCATGAGCTGCGCCTCCTTCTCCAGCTCCCGGATGTTCTCCATGCTCAGCCCGTACCACTCGTCCTGCCAGCACCAGGCCTGCCGGTGCGCCCGGACCATCACCTTCCGCAGGCCTGGGGCGGGCGGGGGGCAGAGACGGAGGGGGCGTCAGTTGGGCCACAGAGGCCCCACGGGCCGGGCTCGGGGCTGGGGGGTGCCCCATGTTGCAGGTCACAGTGTAGCCTCCAGCCAATCACTGTCCCTGTGCCTCAGTTTCTCCCCCTGTGAGTGTGGGGTTTGGCTCACAGATGGCCTCCCACAGTAATGCGTCTGCTCAGAAGCCACTCTGAATTTGGGGGGATTTCTGCCCTGGAGGGGTGGGGAACGCTGGAAGAGGACTTCCCGAGAGTCCAGTCTCAGCACCTAGTATCCTTTCCCGTCGACTTTCCCAGGGAAAATCAAGTTCAAGGTCAAATCAGCTTAGTCCTCCCTTTTCTTTTCTTAAAAAAAAAAAAAATATATATATATATATATATATATATATATATATTTATTGATTTCAGAGAGGAAGGGAGAGGGAGAGAGAGAAACATCAACGATGAGAGAGAATCATGGATCGGCTGCCTCCTGCATGCCCCCCACTGGGGATGGAGCCTGAAACCCAGGCATGTGCCCTGACCAGAAATCGAACCCTGACCTTCTGGTTCATAGGTCGACCTACACTCAACCACTGAGCCAGGCTTGGTCCTCCCTAATCTAACAGGATATAGATACCTATAAACTAAGATAGCTTTTAGGGTATAAAAATAATAAAAGAAAACATAGGGACAGAAAGCAGATGGGGGTTGCCTAGGATTGGGGTGGGAGTGGGGCGGTGACAGTGAGCAGGAACAAAAGACTCTGAGGTGTTGGAATGTTCTAGAATAGACTAAAATTTATTGAACCATCCTCTTACAACCAGCGAAGAGTGTGGTATGTAAAATATAGGCCTCAATAAAGCTGGTTAAAAACACATTAAGGAGACATAAGCATCCGGTCCACACCCCCGTCAGGGAGCAGAGAGCTGCAGGTGGGGTTGCAGGCAGGGATGCAGGCGGGGATGCAGGTGGGGTTGCAGGCGGGAACACAGGTGGGGTTGCAGGTGGGGACGCAGGTGGGGTTGCAGGTGGGGACACAGGTGGGTTTGCAGGCAGGGATGCAGGTGGGGACACAGGTGGGGTTGCAGGCAGGGTTGCAGGTGGAGACACAGGTGGGGTTGCAGGTGGGGACACAGGTGGGGTTGCAGGTGGGGACACAGGTGGGGTTGCAGGCAGGGATGCAGGCGGGGACACAGGTGGGACACAGGTGGGACACCGGTGGGGAGGAGGGCAGCCGGCGCCAGGCTCACCGGTGTCGTGGATGAACCTCTCGATCTTGGACTGCATGCCCCAGTAGCGGAACTCCACCTTGCACAGCTTGTAGGCGCACATGATGGGGAACACCTGCTGCTTGTACTCCTGGATCCAGTTGTCCGACAGGGGCCCCCGCTGGGTCTTGATGGAGTGGAAGAGCTTGGGGTCCTCTTCCGTCCTATACTCATTGGGGGGCACGGGGTCCTTGACGATGTCGATGAAGTCTGCGGGAGATCCTCAGAGTGAGTGGTCACTTCCACCCTGACCTCCACCCTCCCCTGTCCCGTCTCCTCCCCGTGTCCCTGCCGCCCCTGAATCCTTGCGGGCACTGGGCCTCGGGGGGCCAGAGTGAGGATGCTGCTTGGGGCCACTCTGGCCTCGGGCTCTCCTGACGGCGAGGCCTATGGCTCTCCTTGTGGCCTTTTCAAGTCCTTTCAGCAACCCCCACGCATCGTGTGCATTCTACCAGTTACCGGAGACGCACGGGGGTGTGGAGGGGGTGCGGGTGGGTAGAGAGGCAGCCAGGTAAAGCTTCCCAGAATGGGGCCTTTCAGCCACAGGAGCCCTGGGAGGCTGAGACTGTCCCAGCAGCACTGACTGACCGAGGGGGGCATGGGGGGCACTAGGGGGTCCCCGTGGGGAGAGGTGAGGAGGGCGCGGTTGGATCTGCAGCATTACTGGCCAGGCTAAGTGTGTGGGTGGTGCCCTGGGGCACAGGTGGCACTATATACAGTCTGAAGGCAGGGGGGCCCGTAGAAACCTGCTCAGACCAAAGGGAAGAGACAGGAGGAGCCAATTCAAGGGCCCAGGATAGTCCTGACAGGAGGTAGCAGATGCCACAGGCTGGGCATCGGGGCAATGGGCCTGGGGGCTGGAGGGTGGTAAGAGCAATGGTAGTGACTCTGGGAAGGGACAAGAGCCATGCTGCCTGTCACCTGCCTCAGAACCACCGATCTGCTGGCTCCTAAGGCTCGTGGGTTAGCAGGGCCGGGACACAGGTGCTGAGAGGGGGCGGGACAGGGTGTGTGGCTCAGAGGCGTGTGGGGAGGATGGCATGCGGGGGGCTCTGCCCCAGTGAGGCCCGGCTGTCTCATCTCCCTGGCACGTGGGCACCGGGTCTGGGCTGTGGGTTGCAGATGCAGACGTGAGCTCCACCAGAAGCAGTGAGGGGCCAGAGCACCAAGTGCTACAGCATAGGGGCTGGGGGAAGGGAATGAAAGTCCGGTCTGGCCGGCGTGGCTCGGTGGCTGAGTGTTGACCTATGAACCAGGAGGTCACGGTTCGATTCCCAGTCAGGGCTCATGCCTGGGTTTCGGGCTCAATCCCCAGTAGGGGGTGTGCAGGAGGCAGCCAATCAATGATTCTCTCTCATCACTGATGTTTCTATCTCTCTCTCCCTCTCCCTTCCTCTCTGAAATAAATTTTAAAAATTATATATATATAAAATATTTTTTAAAAAACAAACAAAAACCTCCTGCCTGGATCAGACCGTATGCCCAGCCGGCTCGGGCAGAAAGGCCACAAGGGGATGCTGGGAGCAGGGGCCATGCAGGGGCCTGTGGAGGGAGCCCGCGGAGCTGCCAGCGGGCCCGCGTTGTGCTGGGCCTTCCCTCCTGTTATGGGTATTTCTGGGTAGAATGTGCACCCCCCCCCCAAGTTCATGTGTTAGAGTCCTGACCCCCAGGAGCTCAGAATATGGCCTTATTTGGACACAGGGCCTCCAAAGATGTAATCAAATGAAAATGAGGTCATTAGGGTGGCCCTGATCCAACATGACTAGTGTCCTTATAAAAAAGGGGACATTTGGACCTGACTCGCCGCCGCGGGGAGAACGCCATGCAGAGATGACGACGGAGATTGGGGTGATGCGTTTACAAGCAGGAACACCGAGGTCCGCCAGCAGGAGAGAGGCCTGGCACAGAGCCTCCCTCGCTGGCCCCGGAGGCACCCAGCCGGGGCACACCTCGACCTTGGGCTCCTGGCCTCCAGGACTCCGAGGCAATAAACTTCCGGTGTAAGCCGCGCCCCCCCCCCCCCCCCCCCCCACCGTCTGTGGCACTGTGTTCCAGCAGCCCCAGCAAAGTAACAGCTTCCAGGCCCCAGTGGGGCCCATGGAGGGCTGTTCTCAGGGACAAAGCCCTTCACGCCCACGAGAGAGGCGGCCTGGGAGTTCGCTCCTGGGGCGCGAGCAGCCACCTCCGGCCGAGCACCTGCCCGACCCACCTCCACGTGACGTGCTCCTGGGCCTGGAACCCGGGGTTCCCGAGTGGTGGCTGCTGAGCTGCGTCGGCCCCACAGATGTATGTTTGGCCAGCGTGAGTTTATTTACAGAGATTTTTCATTAGTTGCCAACATTGAGGAATTGGGAGATGTCACATGAAAATTCTGATTTCTGGCCTCTCTTGGAAAAATAGATTTAACCAATGGGGCCCTTCGCCGAGGGGCCCAGTCACCTGGAGGGGAGAGGGGTAGAGGCCGCCTGCCATGAAGGGGACACGGCCCCGCCCCGCCCACTGAGCACACACGGGTGGGGACACCTCGAAGGGAAGGAGGGGCGGGCGGGGCTCAGGGTGTAAAAGGCACTAAGCCTCAGTGTACATGTCAGAAAAATGGGGCCCTGTCTCCCCTGGTGCCCCCTCCCATGCTGGCTCAAGACCCAGGACAGGAGCGGGTCGGGAGCCTGCCCGGCCTGGAGATGAGGGGCCCACGGGCAGGGAACCCCAACACCTCCCCAGCGTGGGAGCGTCATGGTGGACGTTACCGATCACCAGCTGGCTCCTTTCCACGGGCGACAGACTGAACACGTTGGGGTTTTCTCCGGCATCGGTTTTATAAAAGGTCTCAATGTCGATGGAGAATTTCTCCACGAAAGGGCAAGTGAACCTGTGGGGGAAGAAAAGCACCCATCAGGACCCTAACCCTGGCTCTATCCCTAACCCTAACCCGAACCCGGGGGTGCAGGGTGTGGGCGTGGGGTGGCCGGGCCAGGGCCTGCTGGACCCCTCAGGGCAGGAGGCCCAGGTGGAAGGAGGCTGGAGTGGTGGACGGGACTCATCTGTCTTGTCCACCTCCTGGACCTTCCCCTCGTCCCAGGGACAACCCAGGCCAGGCGGGGGCAGGGGTGGGTTTAGGGGAAGAGAAATGTGGCAGGAAGCTGCTGGAAGCCCTGTGTCCAGGTCCCCGTGTGTAAGGCATGGTGCAGACGCAGGTACAACTACTGCAGCCCACTGCCGAGTGGGCGGAAAGGGACAAGCACTCCGAGGCACATGCCACCCCTGCCCGCTGTCCCACAAGGAGTCAGGTCTGGTAACAAGGGAACAGCCCTCCGCTCTTTTTAAAAATGTTTTTATTGATTTCAGAGAGAGGAAGGGAGAGGGAGAGGGAGAGAGAAACATCAATGATGACAGAGAATCATTGATCGGCTGCCTCCTGCACGCCCCCTACTGGGGACCGAGCCTGCAACCCGGGCATGTGCCCTGACTGGGAATTGAACCCTGACCTCCTAGTTCATGGGTCAACACTCAACCACTGAGCCATACAGGCCGGGCCAGCCCTTCTCTCTTGGCTGGGGTTGAGCTCAGAGGAGGAAAGTGTGTTGGGAGGAGGAACGGCCTCCACGGATCCTCGGGCAAGCTCCGGGCCCTCACCCAGGAAGGGGAAGGGAGCCCGGGAGACTCGCGGGGACCCTATCTGCATAGCAGGTGGGCAGCCAGCTGGGCGCACCCTGTCTGGTCGAACCCAGTGGTGCTCGGCTACACTGGGTGAGGTGGGGGCACAGAGTGAAGAACCTCCTACCGGGGGATCTAAAGGAGACCCCAGTTCAACATGGCACGTAGCTGAGGGTCTCGGGGTTGGAGGGAATCTGGGCCATCTGGTCTACCCTCAGGTCATGCTTCTTCCCAGCTTCTGACTGTCCCCAATTCTCAGGTGAACATGAAGGTTTAGTTTGTATTCCCTGAGCTCCCAGATGGCAAGGGGGTCTCAGCTGGACCCTGCTGAACTCATGCCTTCCAGGCCTCCCTCCCTGACACCCGTCTTCTGCCTGTTTCCTGCAGGGAGCCCTAGTGGACCTTCAGAACGCCCCTACCTGGAATAGAGGCTCAGCTTCCCGGAAGCCTGGGGTGCAGGAGCTGAGCCTACCTGGAGGGCTGCTCCCGGGATCTATGCCGCAGGGCACCTCCCTGCTCACCTGGTTCTCGTGTAGGGGTAGGCGTTCCAGGACTCCTCCACCACCCGCAAGGCCGCCTTGGGCAGGATGGAGCGGAACCAGCTGGGAATGTGCCTGCCCACGTGGTACACCTTGTGTGTGTACTGTCCGGAGCCGCCTGGGCCGTCCGTGTATGGCCTGTTCTCCAGGATCTCCACGCCGCTGCCTTCGCCATATGTCTCGTTGCGGCTCTTCTTCTGTGGGGACAAAGGCACCGTCCATGTGTGGGGGCCACAGTGCTCTGCAGAAGGGAAGGGGCTCAGGTGACCAAGCCCCGGAGAGCTGAGTGGGAGGAGGAGCCTACGATAGGCAGATCTATGTAGGAGAGGCAGGAGTCTAGAAGGAAACCCATGTACCTGTATCTGCAAACTATATATATTAATTTTCAACAAGGATGCCAAGACCACTCAATGGGGAAAGAATAGTCTTTTCAAATGGTGCTGGGACAATTGGCTCTCCACATGGAAAAGAATGAAGCTGGACCCCTACCTCACACCACACATAAAGATGAACTCAAATGGATCAAAGACCTAAAATTATAAAAGTTTTAGAAGAAGATAGATGGGGCAAGTCTTCATCATCTTGGATCTGACAATGGTTTCTTAAATGCAAGCAACCAAAGGTAAAATAGATAAAATGGATTCCATACAAAATGTAAAACTTTTGTGCCTCACAGGACACTAAGAAGAAAGAGGAAGGCAACCCACTGAATGGGAGAACATTTTTTGTAAATAATATATCTGATAAGGGCTGTGTATACAAAACATATTAAAAACTCTTATGACTCAACAACAAAGAAGGAAATAACCCAATTCAAAAATGCACAAAGGGCTTGAATAGTCATTTCTCCAAAAAAAAATACGCAAATGGCCAACAAGCCCATGAGAAGATGCTTCAGCCCTCTAGTCATCAGGGAAATGGCAATCAAATCTACAACGAGATACCCCTTCACGCCCATTAGGATGGCTAAGAAGCCAAACGATTAGCAAGTGTTGGTGAGGATGTGGAGACATTGGAACCGTCATGCACTGCTGGTGGGGACGCAAAATGGTACAGTCGCCGTGGAAAATCGTGCGGCGGCTCCTCAAAAAGGTGGACACAGAGTTCCCACGTGGCTCAGCAGTTCCACTCCCAGGTATACATCCGAGGAAATGAAAACATAGGTCAGCACGCGAACCTGGACACCCGTGTGCATAGCAGCACCAGTCACAACAGCCAGGAGGCGGAACCAACCCAGATCTCCACGAACTGAAAAATGGGGACAGCTCTGGTCAGTGTGGTGCACCGAAGGGTCATGGGTTCGATTCCCAGTCAAGGGCACGTACCTGGGTTGCAGGTTTGATCCCTGGCCCCGGTCAGGGCATGTATGTGCTGGAGGTAACCAATCGATGTGTCTCTCTCACATCGATGTTTCTCTCTCTCCCCCCTCCCTCCCTTCCTGCCACTCACTCTTTCTAAACATCAATGGGAAAAATATCCTCGGGTGAGGATTAACAACAACAACAAAGGATAAACAAATTATATCCATACAACGGACTATGATTCATCCATAAAAATGAAATACTGGCACCGGCTACAACGTGGATGAATGTTGAAAACATGATGCTGAGTGAGAAAAGCCGGACACAAAAGGCCACACACTGCGTGATCCTATTTCTACGAAACATCCGGAATGGGCAAGCCCACAGAGTCAGGAAGCAGATTATTGGTTGCCCAGGGATGGGGGGCTGGGAACGGAAAATGACTTCTTTTTGAGGAGCTGAAAATGCTCTAAATTGATTGTGGTTTCATAACATAATGAAAACCACTACACTGTACACGGTAAACATGTGACTTGGTTGGTGCGTGACTTCCATCTCAATGAAGCTAGGATACGACAAAACACACACACACACGCCAAAACCAATCCTGTCTCCTGCTCTCTCTCAGACTTCAGACAGATCACCTGTGGGGAGTGGGGAGTAGGGAGGGGCCTCGGTGCCCCTGCCTGGGCTAGGTAGGACGCCCGGGTCACCTCTGAGCGTCTCTCGGCACCACCGTGCTGGCCGGCGTTCAAAAGCTCAGGTTTCTGCTTATGCAGAAAACCTCGAGGTTGAGATGCTCGTGACTTTAAGCCGGGCATCTGTTTCCATGGTGACGTGATGGCACCGCCAAGGCTACCTTCGGTCAGCTTCCTGAACAGCAGGTGTGCGCATGCTCACACGCACACACCTGTGACCCCTGCCAGCTTTGCGGGCACAGGCTGGCTGGAGAACCCTGCCCTCTCCCTCCCCGGGGCCTGAGGCCGCACAGGAGGGGCTGAGCCACCTTGGGCCTGGTGCGGGCAAAGCACAGACCCCAGGAGGCCAGGATCCGTCAGAAACAGGAGGCTCCCGGGTGGGTGGCTAATGAAGGGGGTGGGAAGCGACAAAGAGCAAGAAGCCCCCCAGCGCTGTCCAGGGTCCTGGCCAAGTGCTGCCCAGGGCTCGCTGGGAGCTAAGCATTTGCCCGGCCTCTTCCAGAAGAGCAGGCTCTCTCCCAGACAGGTCAACTTTTCGTTTGTTTTTAAAACCTTGAACGTGTGCCCGGAAGGTGTGGCTCAGTGGATCTATGAATCAGGAGGTCACGGTTTGATTCCCGGTCAAGGCACATGCCCAAATTGTGGTCTCAATCCCCAGTACATCTGTGTCACCCAGCCTTCGGCCCAGGCCGGTCACAGAAAAGTCTGGTGCGTTTAACTTATCTTGTTAACAGCTTTACGGAGGTCTGACTGATTATGTTCACACCCGTGAAACCTGCACACAGTGGAGATAATGGGCTTGTCTGTCTCCCCCATGGTGGATGGAGACCCTGGGAACTCAGGCCCAGATGCAGGTGAGACGAATGTGGGAGCAGGAGGAGGAGGCTCGGAAGAGGGAGAGGGTGTGAGCAGCCCCGGGCCATAGGAGACATCACACGGGAGGCATAAGAATAGAAGTTTCTGTCAGGCCAGTGTGGCTCAGTGGTTGAGCACTGACCTATGAACCGGGAGGTCACAGTTCGATTCCCGGTCAGGGCACATGCCCAGTTTGTGAGCTTGATCCACAGTGGGGGGCTGAGGAGGCAGCAATCAATGATTCTCTCTCATAGTTAATGCTTTTATCTCTCTCTCCCTCTCCCGTCCTCTCTGAAATAGATTATATATATAAGTTCGGGCACTGGGTGAGGGGGGTCCCTCAGCCCAGCCTGCAACCCTCTCCAATCTGGGACCCTTCGAGGGATATCTGAATGCCCTATGGTGGGATCGGGGGTAATTGGGCCAGCAGGGGAGGACAGTTAGGGGTGACCAGGCCAGTCACCCCTAACTGCCCTCCCCTGCAGGCCGGGTCCCCCAAAACAGCCCTCCCCTGCAGGCTGGGTCCCTCACAATGGCCCTCCCCTGCAGGCCTGGTTGCCCCTAACTGCCCTCCCCTGCAGGCCGGGTCCCCCAAAATGGCCCTCCCCCGCTGGCCCAGTCACCCCCAACTGCCCTCCCCTGCCAGCCATCTTTGACCACACGGGGGCGGCTATCTTGTGTGTTTGAGTGATGGTCAATTTGCATACTGGTCGTGACTAATTAGCATATCTGGGATAATTAGCATATCCCTCTCTTATTATATAGGGTATATATATATATATATATATGAATAGATTATTTTTTTAATCTCAAAAGAGGGGTGAAGATGGCAGGTGTTTTTGAGGGGCCCAGAGGTAGAGGTGGTTCAATGTTTGAAAGAGCTTTGGATATTCTAGAAGCTGAAAGTCAGTCCCCAGGGGTCTGGAGGCAGCAGGCCACAGAGCCCGGGGTGGGGGCGGCTGTAGTCGGGGGCTCCCCTGGTGTGGGTGGGCATTACGGAGCCGCAGGACAAACAGCGGCTGTGGCGGACCAGCCGGGGCCTCGCACAGGCTGAGCGATTTCCAGGGTACTCGGTGCTGGGGGCGCTGAGAGCCTCTTCCTCCCCCCCTGCTCTCGAGGAATAATTGCGGGGTAAGTGGCTCAAGAGGGAATGGAGTGGCGCTTCTGAAGCAGTTTGGAGCAAACTGCCCCCCAGAGAGGCCGCGTCTGCCTCTGTCCTCTTCCCAGTCAAGCTTCCCGCGCTGGGAGCCGCTCACACTCCAGCAGCCCCATCGAGCTCCTCCCGGGAGGGAGCTGGGGGCCGGGCTCTGCAGGGAGCTCCTAACTAACACCCCAGACCTGGGCTGAAGGGTGGGAGCCACCAAGCAAACCCAGGGGTGGAGGTGGCGGCCCTGCCGGCCTGGGCTCCCCTGGCTCCTGTGTGATGATTCTGCGACTGGGCGGGGGGAAGAGGGAGGGGGGAGCTAGCATGGCCAGAGCCTGGACCGAGGCATCCACACGCCCAGAGGAGCCCAGAGCAGGTTTACCATCAGACCCTCAACTGGGAGGGAAGCTGTCCGGCTGGGCCAAGGGCTGGGGCACCAAGAGGCTGCCAGGGATGCTGGGATGGGGACTGCACAGAGCTGTGGTCCCATCTGGGCCATGAGCAGCGGGTCCCGTGTTCCAGGATGCTCAGGCACCGAGGAGGGAGGCCGGAGCCGTCTGGGGTGGGGTGGCATTCTCCGGCTCGTCACAGGGAGCTGTCATCCTCACGCTCATGTGCGACTGTCAATCAGCCATGTGGCGGTCACCACTGTTTCGCAGGCGGCCCAGGGGAGTGAGAAGAGGTGGACCTGGGAGGTGGGAGGCGGGCTGTGGGCCCCCAAGCTAGTCAGTGAACGTCTCTGGGCCTTGCACCTCCCTGTCTGTCGGATGGCTTGCTTTGGACTGAATGTCTGTGCCCCGGCCCCTCCGAATGCTGGCCCTCCAATGTGATGGTGTGAAGGGGCCAGGCCTTTGGGAGATGATTAGCATCAGGGTGGCGTCCCCACCAGGGATTAGCGTTCATATAAAAAGAGACCCCATGGGGGGGGTAGCGGGGAGGGATTAACTGGGGAATTTATATGCAGATCTGCATAGCCCGTGGACAGAGACAATAATGGCGAAGGCCTGGGAGGGGCGGGGAGGGGGTGGAGGGGGTCAATGGGAAAAAAACCACCACCACCAGAACAAAGAGGACATCTGTAATACTTTCAACAATAAAGATAAAGTTTAACAAAAAAGGCCTCAGAGAGCCCCTCCCCTCTCTGCCATGTAAGACACAGCAGGAAGGTGGCTGTCTGCCAGCCAAGAAGAGAGCCCTCCCCAGACACCCAGCCCGGCAGCACCTTGACCTTGGACTTCCCAGCCTCCAGAATGGTGACCAGTCAAGTCGCTTGTGCCAGCCCCCGAGTCTGGGGTATTTTGTTCCAGCAGCCGAGCTGACTAAACGCGAGAATAACATCTGGGATCAGTGAGATGACGGGTGTTATATGTCGTGAATACAGCGCTGGCAAGACCATCCATGCCGCGGGCATCCCACGGCACGCCGCGGTGTATCCGGCACCATGCTTGGCGGCCAGACACTTACCAGGAGCCCAGCGGGCAGACACGGTGCGCGGAGGCCACACCGCCACCCAGTGCACGGTGCGGAGGGCTGCGTGTGCGCCCGGCGTGGCCGGCCCCGCCCCCGACCCACCTGTATCATGTAGAGCTGGGCGATGCGGTACTCCTCCACGGTCATAGGCAGAGGAATCCGATACTCCTTTATGATCATCTTGGAGTCCACGCCTTCCCGGCGACGGGGAACTGCGTGTTGGGACTTCTAGGCGACGAGGTTCCTTAAAGAACCATGACAGGGCTCACCGAGGACCCCTGAGCGGGAGAGAAAGGACAGGTGAGTCGCCTTCTGCAAAGACTGATGGGAACAAGAACACGGAGGAAGGGCGGGGCCTGCACCTGAGGCTGGAGTTCTGGTCCCCGTTCTGCCGTGAGCCCACCACGTGACCTTGAACAAGTCCCCTGCCCCAGCCTCCAGTGTGGCTCAGTTGGTGGGGTGTCATTCTGTGCACCAGGAGGTGGCTGGTTTGATTCCTGGTCGGGGCATATGCCCGGGTTGCAGGCTTGATCCCCAGTAGGGGGCGTGCAGGAGGCAGCCAACTGATGTTTCTCTCTCTTCAAATCAATAAAAACAAAAAAACATAAGAAAGAAATCAAAGCCTTTGAGTCAGCCAGATCTTTCACCTCCTCCCAAGCTGTGGCTGTGAGCAAATTCCCTAATCTCTTGGATCTTTCATTTCACCTCCCATCCGGCACATAAACGCTCAGCCCAGTTCCGACCAGCACCCGGCTGGCAGTCAGGGTCTGAGCAGGGGCTGGAAGGCAGGCGTCCAGGCCTGTGTGTGGCCCAGCTTCCCGCCTGCACTGCAGACCCCAAACCCCATCAGGGAAACACAGCCGAGCACCCAGGGCACGCACGTCCGTCCGAAGGACACACGGCCCCTTGCCAGGCCCTGGTGGGCACGACGGGGCCCCCTTGCTTTCTTCCTGGTTGAGCCTGAAGCAAGGGGCCCCGGGCAGACTCCAACCCTCAGGAAAGAAGGCGGAGAGGCTGTGTGTCTGCCTGTCCCCCGAGCCCTCCTCGCCTGCCCGGCAGCTGAACCCTCAGACAATCTCATTACGCTCATTCCGGCAACCCGGGTGTGCGAGGCAGACACACATTTCATCGTCCCCGCTGGAGTGTGGGGGGGGGGGGCGAGGTGGGGGCTAGACAGAATGATCTTTCACTGCTCTGCACAGGGCAGCCTTGGGGGCCTGGCACAGGGAGAGGGGGAAAGAAAAAGGAAGTCTTGAGAGGCCTTGCTATGAGAGAAGCCAGGCAAGGACTCTGGGTGACCGGTGTGCACCACAGCCCTGGTCCCTTCCTAGGAGGACAGGGACAGACCCTTGACGGAGCCTCAATTACGGCACCTGGCCCAGGTCTCTAGGAAAGCCGTGGGCTCCCGAAGCCCTGTGCTCACGACCCTACGAAGGAACCCCGTTCACCAGTGTCTTTGAGAAAACAGCAGCCCAGACAAAGTCAGAGTGGAGGCCACTGGGCGTGGCCACCAGGGCCGTCCTACGGGGAGGGATCCACCCTGGGCAAGGTGTGTCTGGAGCCCAGGCCTGGATTTGGGGTGGGGGTCACTCTCCTGGACCTCAGGCAGCCAGCCTGTCCAGCCAGAGCCACAAAGGGAGGAGAGGGCACAGGCCTGCAGCTGACCGAGAAGGCGTGGTGCCATCCACGGAACCAAGGGCAGGAGCCCAAGATCATCAGGGACCCTCCGGCCCTCGTAGGGAAAAGGCAACGTCCGGCTCAGCTGGCGTGGCTCCGTGGCGAGGCGTGACCTATGAGCCAGGAGTCCACGGTTCCACTCCTGCTCCCCACAGGCCGGGGCTGCGGGCTCGATCCCCAGAGTGGGGTGTGCAGGAGGCAGCCCACCGATGATGCTCTCTCATCATTGATGTTTCTATCTCTTTCTCCCTCTCCCTTCTTCTCTGAAGTCAATAAAAAAATGTATTTAATAAAAAAAGTATCCGGGCAGCAGAAACAGCTTCTGGCTCAAAGGGGCGGGTGGCCAGGCTGGAGGGGCTGCGGAGAAGACCTGAGTGAGTTACCGGGTGTGGCTCGAAGGGGAGGGGGGGCGGCGCACGGAGCAGGCGGGAAGGGCGGACAAGTCTTTCCAGCGGAGGCCACAGCGAGACGCCCTACCTGGGAGGGAAGCACGAGAATCGGGGGCACAGAACCGAACCCGCGTTTCCACGCTCGGCGGGGGCCTGACGCCACAGACGGACTGCAGGAGGGAGGCCGTGCGGGGACCACGCGGACGGAACACGTCCAAACACAACTCGGCTGCGTTCTGCCCATTAGGCCTGGAGCAGCTCCCAGGCCGGCCAGCAGAGCCGGCCCTGGCTTGGCAGTACAGGGGGGCGGGGGGGGGGGGCTGCTGGCAGGGAAGCCGGGGCCACACGCAGCTCCTGGGGCCCTGGGGCATCTGGAACGCCCCTACTGCCTTTCTGTGGTCTCTCCTCGGTTTCCTCCACCCCCCGATTCCCAAACCTGCTGATCCCCAATCCGGGGCCAGAGTGGGTCATAGGAGAAGAACTTCATCTGCTCCCATCCATCTAGGAAGATGGGCTCCAGACGAACAGAGGGGCCCCCGCAGGTCCATGGGAGAGGAAAGGGGCCGTTTTTTGTAGCCCAGGGCCCAGCCGCCAGGCCGGGGGTGGGGCAGGAGAGTGTGTGTATGAAGTTACCCCATCGGCTGCCTCTCTGTCCCCTGAGGGTAAACGCAGAACCAGGCTTACCCCCAGAGGAAGTCTGAGCTGGAAGGAGCGGGGGATCCCTGCCCTCAGAGTAGCTTCACCTTTATCTTCTTTAAAAACGTCCATTGTTTAATGATTTCAGAGATGAAGGTAGAGGGAGAGAGAGAGAGAGAGAAACATCAGTGATGAGAAAGAATCATTGATCAGCTGCCTCCTGCAGGCCACCCACTGGGGATCGAGCCTGCAACCCGGGCATGTGCCCTGACCTGGAATCAAACCGTGACCTCCTGGTTCGTAGAGCGACGCTCAACCACTGACCCACGCCGGCCGGGCTCACCTTTCTCTTTAAGGCAGTGGACTTCCACCTGGCGGCTGGGCCCTGAGGACCCCCACTTCAGCCCAAACATCCGTTTATAAAGGAGGAGATGACGCCTGGATTTCGCAGGTGTGACGAGCCGGAGGGCTTAGCGCACCCCCCACCCCCGCTGGGAACACCCCAACCCAAACAGCACCAGGGAGGGGGGGGCTTTTATCGCTAAGGTGCAGAGAGCAAAGCATCCTGCCCCAGGGCAAAGGACCCCCAAGCCCATCTCCAGGCAGACGCGCCACCGAGCAGCCAACGTGCTGACGGCAAACTGCTCCCTTAGCTGCTCCTCGAGCAGAGACACCGCCAAGAACAGCGCACCCCCCCTGCCGCGTCCCGGGAACAACCCCCGGCTCCCTGACAGCATCTGTGACTCAAACTGTTCGCACAGCCAGACGAGCCCCCCCGCCCTCCCCACCGAGAGTGTGTGCAGGGGCACAAGCCCAGACAGACAGACAGAGAGACAGAGGCTGTGCCCTGTTACCCACGGCGGCGCGGGCCCTGATGAGATAGGGACGTGGGCGGTGGCCCAGGCGACCTTGGAGTGGCCGCTCGCGAATTACCGTTGATCGCACTCGGAGAGGCAGTGCTGGGAAGCAGCGGGGCCCGGCGGGAAGAGAAAGCCGGAGGGGCTGAGTCACTTGACAAAGCCACACGGAGTCACGGGCAGAAGGCATGACAGTCTGCGTTTTCTGGCCTGCGATCCGGGCCTGGTCTTCTGCGCCCTGGGGTGAGCGGGTGCAGGTGCCTCAGGCCACCCACATTAGGGCCAAATGCTCTACTCAGAAGGCAGCCAGCAGGCCACGCTGCATCCCGGGCCAAAAGGCCGGGCCAGGGTCCCCAGGGGCGTGTCTGCACAGCTCTGCCCGGGTCTTGCTCAACCTCAGTGAGCGAGCAAGCAAGCGATCGGCGTGGCCAGGCCTCCCAGGGTGGCCGGAGAACACCGCCTGCCTGGAAAGTTTCCCAGGGAACTGGCCCTTCTTTTCAGAATTATTAGCTTCCCTTCAGTGCCCCATAAAAACCCTCCCGCTGATGATGGATGCCAGCCTCGTCCAGGGCGGGAGGGCGGGAGGGAGGGAAAAAAGCACAGAGGAAAAACAAACACTGGTCAGGCTTGGAAAGCTCCGTGGGCATCATGTGGGAGGAGAAGGCACCCGAGGGAGCGGGGCTGCCTGTCCAGCTGCACAGACTGGGCACTGCCCGGATGTTCTCATGGACAACACTAGGACTGGCACTCCCGGGAGCTGGGCAGTGCGGGCAGAGGGCTTCGGGACAACGTTTTCAATAGTCTCAAGGCCCGCCCCTCCGGGTCACCTTATCCTAGCATGAGGACCCCTCCCTTCTCAGGAACTGCCCATCGGCAACTCGTGGGCAGGAGGACCTGACCAAGGCCGGACAGGAGTCACGGGGAAGGGCTGGGCATCTCCCGGGGGGTTCTGGGGGCGGGGCAGGAATCTAGCGCTCAGCCTGGGGACCCCAGAGAATCAGGCATCTCTCGTGAGCTGAAGCTCAGTGATGTCTCCAGCACTCTCTCCCCTTCTCAGAACCACTCTCCATTCCTGCCTCTTGATTGATTGGAGAAAGAGAGAGAGATCAATTTGTTGTTCCACGTATTCATGCATTCATTGGTTGCTTCTTGTATGTGTCTTGACTGGGGATCGAACCCATCACCTTAGTGTATGGGGATGACACTCTAACCAATTGAGCTACCCGGCCAGGGCCCTGCCTGTCTGTCGCCAGGTCCGGAACTCCCAGCGATGATCTCTCCACACTCGGCCTCTGGCTCATCTGTCTCTTCCCTTTCTGGAAATCTCCTTAGACGAATGCTCGGTGCGCTCCTCGGTGCGTCCCATCCTGTCTGCCACTGCCCGCCCCCCACACCCCCCACACCCCATCTCCCAGCCAGGGCTGTGTTCCAGGCGGCCTCTTTTCTGGCTTCCAGTTACTGTCCTCTCTCCAGCTCTGACTATTCTGTGAACATTGTGGCTGTTTTTCAAATTTGCTTCATCGCTTTTCCTGCCTTTCTTTGTCCCCTGCACGTATGTGCAGCCTTGCCTTTCTTTGTCCCCATGCAGCGAGCATGGCTGTGGGATCCACGGCGCCGACACGCTGCCGCACCTGAAGGCCAGCGGGCTGGGCCGCCTCTGCCCTCGCGTGCGGCAGGCCCCGCGGGCTCGGGCTGCTGATCTGCGCCTCCGTCCGGTGAGTTATTTTTGACTCCGGACTGCTCGTGTTCTGCGGAGGTTATTTGCAGAAATCCTGGGAGACGCAGCTCAGGGTCTGCTGTTCCTGGGAAGATCTCTCTTTGCTTCCCCGCGAGCCTGGTTCCCACCCCTCTGAGACCCCTCGGGTCCCAGCTCGCGGTCCTCTGGCCACCTTTCTCTGGCCTGTTCTTCCTCCCAGTCGGGGGGCGTGCACTTGCACTTGCTGCCCGGGGCTGCCCTCACCAAGCCCCACCCCCGGGTGGCTTTACGCAACACACACACGGATCCTCTCGAAGTTCTGGGAGCCGGGAGCCCCAGTGCGGTGCCTTGGTGAGGTTGGTGCCTTGTGCCATGGCTCTGAGGGGGGCAAGGGGTGGGCGGAGGCAAGTCCTGGTGGCATTTGGATCTGCAGCTCCGGCCGCTGCTGAGCCTGCTGCCCCGTCCCTCCTCCCACGGTGATACGAGCTCCCGGGCGGGACCCTTCTCCTGGGAGCACAGACAGGGCTTCTGTCACTCACAACCCGGGACGCCCTGACTACTTGTAGGACGGCGTCCCTTCCTTCGACCTCGCGTGTCATTCCCTAGCGTTTTTCTCCTCAAGGGCACAAAGGTCAATGTCACTCGACCCCAAGATCACACGGTGCTGGAAGGTTCCAAATCCAGGAGGTGATGTTCCTTTCGCTCGCCGTCCTGACACCTCACCCTCTACCTTCTGAGACCACGGCGCCGTGGGGAGGCGATCCGTTCGGGGAAGGACGCAGCTGTGGAGGGCGGACGCGGGTGGCACGAAGCCCAGTGTCCTGGACACACGCCACCCACTCCCACGCGGAGACTTTACCGCGACACACGGGCACTTTCTGCGAACCCGGGGGCTGCCCGGGCTTCTCGCCAACCTGAGCCCGCCTGCCGGGGCCGGCCAGAGTCTGCCGACCTCGAAGGCTTCTCCCGGCAGGAGGCGGGGACGCGCCGGCGGGCCCACCTGCCTGCACAGCGCCAGGCGGGCGGGGTGCTAAACAGACACAATCCCTGGGACGAAAATAAAAGCCGGCTCGGTGACATCTTGCCGCAGCTTCGCGGGAACAGCAGGCTCCTGTGTACACACTGTCCCGCGCCCCGCGCCTGTTTGCAAATCCGTCGCACACACCAGCCGACGCTGCTCCGAGGGGAGCTCAGGCCACGGGGTCCTCTGATCACCTTCAAAACCGGACCCGTGCCCTCCAGCAGGCCCCAGGGGGGACTCCCCCCGCTTCTTGCCAGACTCCCAAGCCCCCCATCTTGCTGCCCTCCCCCACAGAAACACTCAGGCGGGGGGGAGGGGATGGTGCCGGGGGCTCCCCAGTTGCCTTGTCTACAAGTGTCCCCAATATACTAGTGACATGATGGGGGGTTTTTTGTTGGTTTAAAAATATATATAATTGTCTAGGGCGGGGGGATAAAATGGATACATATGTAATACCCTTTGTAATACTTTAAGCAATAAAAAAAAAATAATAAAAATTAAAAAAAAAAAATATATATATATATATATATATAATTGATTTTAGAGAGGAAGGGAGAGGGAGAGAGAGAGAAACATCAACGATGAGAGAGAATCATTGATCAGCTGCCTCCTGCACGCCCCACACTGGGGATCGAGCCCGCAACCCGGGCATGTGCTCCGACCAGGAATCTAAGTAGTGGCCTCCCAGTTCATAGGTCGATGCTCAACCACTGAGCCACGCTGGCCGGGCAATAGCACAATGGTTTTAAGACAGACATGCACACATCTGTAATATGTCAGTGTAAACTATGCGAAAGCAAAACGGAAAGAAGTGGAGAGGAGGTCGAGAGCGACACCGTTTAACTACAGGGTCACACCCCACCAGCCGCCGTCGCAGCCCCCGCCGCTCTGGGGCTCTTTCCAGAGATGTGAACCTCTCCCCACCGGTGCTCCCCGGTCCACCTGGCTCCTGGGACACTCCTGCTCCCCAGCCCCGTCCAGCTTCCTGTGTCAGCTCTGAGGGTCCCAGGGCTGAGTCCCCGATCCCGGCCCTGAGGTCGGGGCGGTGGTGGAGGGTCAGTGGGAAAAGCATCAGGCTGAGCTGGGCCACTTGCCTGTCTCCTAACTCTGGCCTCCGCTGGCCGACCGGGAGGGAGGGCTGACACCTGGACTTGGCGGGAGCTCTCAGGCAGCGCCGGGCCCACGTGGAGGCGCGGGGGCTGAGAGCGCACGCTCACGTTGCCTGGGAGACAAACTCCTCTTCTATTTAGGGCTGTCCCCCAGAGCTCCGTGCCAGCTTCTCCCCCTCCTCCCGCCCAAAGGCTTCACCTGAGCAGACAGACGTGGGGACGGTGCCCCCCCCCCCCCGCCAGCCACCACCCCAGAGGGTGCCTTGGCGGGCCTGGGTCAGATCTAATTGCACTGCCCTGCCTCCTCTTCCAGGAAGCCCCCCTGGGTTGACAGAGAAAGGCTCACAGTCTTTCTGCTCTCTCCAGCCTTGTGTGATGGACACTGCCCTCCCCGCCGTAGGCCTAGGCCTGGGGATCTGGGTCTCTACACATTCAGCCCAATTAGGGGGTCCCCTGCACTTGGCACTTCCCCAGGATTTCATTAAGAATGAGGCCCACGAGGCCCGGCCGGGGTGGCTCAGCGGTTGAGCGTCGAGCTATGAACCAGGAGGTCACGGTTCGATTCCCGGTTGGGCCACATGCCTGGGTTGCGGGCTTGATCGCCAGTAGGGGATGTGCAGGAGGCAGCCGATCAATACCGATCGATGATTCTCTCTCATCGTTGATGTTTCTATCTCTCCCTTCCTCTCTGAGATCAATAAAAGTATATACTAGAGAAAAAGAAGAAAGAAGGAGGCCAATGACCAGAGAGGGGAACCTGCCCTACAGTTTCCCTGTCCCCTGAGCTCCGGCTCTTGGCCTTGCTGGGGACCGGGCTGGTGTGCACTGCAGTCACTGCTCGCCTGGGGCGAGTCGAGCGCTCTCAGCACCGGCTGCTGGGCACAGACGAGGTCGGGGATGACACAGGCGCTCATGCAGAAGGGACTAAGTGAGAGGCAGGAGCCACCGCGGGAGGTGGGCCCCCGGGAGGCCCTGCAACATGAGGGCTCCTGCTTCCCTCCTCCCTGCCAGGCCGCCCTCCCTGCGCACCTGGTGCCACCTGCTTGCTCCCGCCCAATTCCAGCGTGCTGCTGCGGCTGCAGGCCCAGGAGACGGGTCGCCGTGCCCCCAGGGCCCCCTGGAGAGGCAGCAGGATGCAAGGGCAGGTTTGGGCCCCAGCACTTGCCCTGCTCACCTCTCTGTCCTTAGAAAGGAAACGTAAAACCCCGAGCCTCCGTGTGCTCATCTGGACAGGGGGGATGTGGATACATCCAAGGAGGGGGTCAGGCATGAGTGTGCAGAGCACCCCACGCCGTGCCTGGCAGCGGAGATGTGTTCCAGCGCCTACGGGGATATTAAAAATAGCCAACCGCTGGGTGCTGCCAGGGGCTGGGGGCTGGAGGCGCTGTGGGTGGCATCGCCCCTTCAGCTCCGGGAGCCTCTGGGGAGGGCCGCTGTGGCGGGGCAGGTGCTATTTGTACAAAGCAGAGGCCTTCCCCCGGGGCCAGAGGCGTTTAAGAATTCAGAACTCTCCCCACACGTCCGTTCGATGGTAACAGCGCGTTTTCCAGCAGCATCCAGTGGCCAAATTGGACGTTTCTGCGGTGAAATGTGTGAACGGAGGACACAGAAAGGCTATAGATAGCCTCCCCGCTATAAATAGCCTCACCTCGGTTCAGATGCGATTTGGCTGCCAAATGAGTTATGAAAAAGCGTTTGGTTTTCGGAGCTTGCCGGGTGTTGGAAGCGAGGACCGGGGGCCGGCCGTGGCTCGGCACGTCAGCGGTTTTCACCGCGGACCGGGAAACAGCCGTGCGTCGCCCCGGCTCACCCCACAGCCGACGCCGCGGCAGCCCAGCTCTGGGGACGGAGCCCAGCCCTGTGCAGCCCCGGGCCACGGACACCTGCGCAGGTCGACCCCACCCTCACGCCTGCCCAGGCTGCCCCAGACGAGGAGGACCGGACAGGAGTGAGGGCCCTAGAGGGGCAAGGAGGGTGCCAGGCAGGTAGGGACAGCGGCCGGCACTGCCCTTAGGAGCTGGGGCCTCGGGTGCGAGGCCTGACCGCCTCACACAGCTTCGACCCTTCCCCGCGTCTGAATAACCGTTACTGAGGAGCGTGAGGTCCCTCGCCCCAGGCCCGGAGTGTGGGAAACGCTGACGTCTGAGACGTCGTTTCAATGCACAATATAAAATGGGGGGGGGGGGTGCGGGTGGAAAGGGGCAGCCCCTTCCATCCCAGAAATGCCCTCCTGCCCCCAGGACTCCCTCCTGAGGCGGGACCTTCCTGGGTCCTGAGCCCGGTCCCCTGTGAGAACGCAGACAGGACGTGGACAGAACCTCCCGCCGCTCTGGCCGCCACCAGCAGCTCCCACGAGAACGGGCTCGGGGTCTGGAGGGAAGAGCCGAGAGCAGAGCGGAGATGGGCTCGCCCTGGAGGAGGCGGCAGGACGTCGAAGGAGGACGCAAGCCTTGAAGCAGGAACGGGTTCCACCCTCCCCTCGGTCTGGGCGAGTTAAGCTCTCAGAGCCTCAGTTCTGTGTGTATAAAAGTAGGTCCCGTCCGGCTGTCGAGGCTCCGGGTTTGAGCGTCGACCTATGAACCAGGAGGTCATGGTTCCATTCCCGGTCAGGGCACAGGCCCCGGTCGTGGGCTCGAACCCCAGCGTGGGGCGTGCAGGAGGCAGCCGATCAACACTGATTGATGATTCTCTCTCATCATCGATGTTTCTCTCTCTCTCTCCCTGTCCCTCCCTCTCTGAAAAAAGTTTTAAAAAGTATTTTTTAAAAGTAGGTCCCATGCCACATCGGTGTGCACCCCACAGGGCATCCGGGGGATAAACGAAGAGGCAGTGAGTGTGTCACGTGTCCACAAACACGACCCAAGAAATGGCAGCGCTGCCGTCACCATCGTGACGATGACGATGGGGATGGTGGCACAGCCCCGCCCACGGGCGTCCCTTTGAGCTGCATCCTCACACTCAAACCAGCCAGGGTTCGGAGGAGTAACCCGGCCGTCCTGTCACCAACCCTCCCACAATCACACAAGGCGGGTCGGTGGACGCGCTGTCCCCATCTCCCATTGGAAAAGGGAAGCCAAGAGAACAACAGGGCCTTGGTCAAGGTCATTGGGGCCTTGGTCAAGGTCGTCTGGTAAGTCAGTCACGGGGAGGGCCCGAGAACCCTTGATTCTGGGGCCAGGGCTACGCCAACCCCATCCCAGCTGGCACCCCGAAGCCGGCAGCCCCAGGCACCCTCTTGGCACTCTCCGGGGTGTCAGGTGGGCCAGGCTGGAGCAGCTCGGGCAGAAGAACTCGAGGGGAGGGCACGGGGAGGGGGTGGCTGGGTGCGGGGAACTGAGTCATGCTGGAGGCCCCAGCCCACCGCACACAGCCTGGCTCTCCTCTCTCTGGCGGCGAGCCTGGGGCTATTTTGGGAGGCGCTGCACACAGCCTGCCACTTCCCTGCCGGGCTGACGGTCAAAAACAAAACCAGCCCAGCAACAGCCCCAAGCAGGCGAGCAGGCGAGCAGGCGCTGAGCAGCAGGCCGGGGGCAGCCGGGGGCGGCAGGGGCAAGCGCAATCCCCCACCTGCACAAAACACAGAGAGGCCGTGAAACAAACAAAACCAGCGGAGGCCGCGAGGCGCCCTGGGAAAGACCCGCTTTAGAGCCAGACAGACCTACGTTCGAGTTCACGCTTTTCTGGAGCGAGTCGCCGACCCGCTCCGGGCCTCGGTTTGCCTGTGGGTAGGGAGGGCACGACCCGTCCCCCAGGCTGCGGAGGGGTTCCGTGAGACAACCCCGAGGCCCTGGGCTCCCGTACGAAGGGGGAGGCCTGTCCCCGGCCTCGCAGCCACCTCTGCTGGGCAGCCCCCGCCAGCTCCCGTCCTGGGGGTGCCCCGTGGGGACACAGGGCCCTGGAGGGTCAGAGACTCGCCCGAGGTGCCCAGCAGGTCACGCAGGGCCGGGCTCCAGCCTGGTGTCGGTGTGACTGTGCGGAGACCGAGGTTAGCGTCACACGGAGGTGCGTTCAGGGACACACAGAGACAAAGGCCCGGGCAGGAGCCGAGTGTCGAGGTGACAGCTCTACCACGTGCCCCGGGTGAGTGCAGAGCAGGGGTGGGGTGCCCGGCCCCCTGGGAGGGTTCCTGGGCGAGGTGGGCAGGATGCCCAGCTATAAGACAGGCGAGGGGAGGAGACCCAGCTTCAGAATCCGACAGGGCAGAGGGGCAGAGAAAGGGGTCGGGTTTGCTGACCTGCACCCTCAGGAGCCAGCCGGAGGGGGGAGCTGGCGTCTGGGGCTGGCCTGGCCCTATCCCCTAGCCTGCCCTGGGAGGAGGGTCCCCGAGCTCCTCGACGGCTGTCCGATGGGACCGTCCAGCCCTGAGACAACCAGAGGCTCAGAGCTCTCGGGCAATGCTTCCTGCAACACCGACCCTGCAAGGACTGCTGGACTACCTCCCAGGACGGGAGGCTCACTACCTACAAGGTCCTGCTAGAACAGCGGTTCTTAACCTGTGGGTCGCGAGCCCTTTGGGGGTCGAACGACCCTTTCACAGGGGTCGCCTAAGACCATCGGAAAACACATCTATAATTACATATTGTTTTTGTGATTCATCACTATGCTTTCATTATGTTCAATTTGTAACAATGAAAATACATCCTGCATATCAGATATTTACATGACGACTCATAACAGTAGCAAAATTACAGTTACGAAGTAGCAACAAAAATAATGTTAAGGTTGGGGGTCACCACAACATGAGGAACTGTATTAAAGGGTCGTGGCATTAGGAAGGCTGAGAACCACTGTGCTAGAAAGTCCTCCTATGAATGGTCTGCCTCCCAGGGCTCAACCTGGGGTCTTGGTTGGCTCTTCTCCGGGTCCCCTTAAGGTGGGAGTCCCAGTGACACCCTCCTCCAGGGTGGCTGCCCCGGCACCCGCCACCTCCTCTGCTCTGGGCGCTCGCAGCCTATTAACAGAGGCGAAGCTGCCCTCGCTGACGACAGAGCCTGAGGTTGTACCAGCCCCAGGTCTGTCTCCTGGGACCCGCTGCCAGCCCGCTGCACCCCGGGCTGCGAGGCAGACCTGCCCTTCCTTCACCTGGGGGCCTTCTGAGTGCCGGGTGTAGAAGGTGGAAGAGCGTCCCCCCAAATTCCCTCCACCTGGAACCTCAGAATGTGACCTTCATTGAAACAGGGTCTGTGCAGGTGTAATTAGCTCAGGCTCTAGAGGCGATCATCCTGGATTTAGGATGGAGCAAGCCCAGTGACGGCGTCCTTAGAAGAGGAGCCACACAGAGAGACACGCAGAGGGATGGCCACGTGGAGACCGAGGCAGAGATTGGAGTGCCGCAGCCCCGAGAAACCAGGACGTCGGGAGGCAGGACATACCCCGAGCTGACCACCTGGGCCTTACCCAGTGTCCCCTGCAGGGGCGCCTACGGGAGAACAGCCCGCTGGCCGGGAGGGGGACGCCGGCACCCGGGGAGGACGGAGCAAGCCTGTCACCGGGCCGCAGCCCAGTTAGCTCAGGGAAGTCCGCTACGAGGACACTCGAGGGGAAGTGGCCACTGGGCGTGGAGCCGCCCGGCCTCCCTGCCCCCTCCACGCCCTCCCCACGCCCGGGCGGCCAGCCCAGCCCTGCAGATCCTCGGGGCCCAGCACAGGCAAGCGGCTGGAAGCACTCCCTGGGTGAGGTCCGGTTTAACCCAGGGACTTCGGGTCTCCCTGATGAGAAATGTTTGGCCCCACCCCGACCTCTGCCTCAGCATCCTCTGCCCCCCGCCCCCCTCCACTTCGGAGAACCTTTCCCTGGGGAAGGAGAGCTGACCAAGGCACCTGGAAACGGCAGGGCTCCCGGGTCCCTGCAGCTCAGACAGCTCAGATCGACACACCCTGGCGCTCCCCGGCCCTGCTCCCCGGCCCTGCTCCCCGGCCCGGCTGTACCAAGGACAAGGCTAGGGGTCGGGGGACGGTGACGCTGCTGCGCCAGGATCTCAGAGGCACAGAAATGAGCTGCTTCAATCGTCCAGTGAGCTTATTCTCAGGCAGGCTCCTGGCCCTGCCGCCCCGGCCTCCGGAAGAGAGGAGGCCCAGGTCCCCGTGCTTCACACGTGCTCCCCTCCCCCAGGCGCTGGGAAGCCCCCCAGAGAGGAAGAACAATGGCCTGGATCAACCTCTCCCTGCAGGTGGAGGACCAGGACGGCTTGCTGAGGTCACACGGTGGCCAAGACTGGAATCTCCATCTCCTGCCCTGCTGGTGGGGGCGCCTGAAGTCAGGTGACTGAGACCCCTTCGCTCCAAGAGCCCTGCTCCCAGGTACACCTTCTCCCTTGGGCGTCCTGTGCCCGATGGCTCCCCAGGGCCGGCCCGAGAGGTTGCTCCGTAAAGACAGGCTCCTGGCCAATATTTGTTTTAAATGATGGACGTCCACACTCCGGCCCAGAGCAGCCGTCTGACCTTGGACAGTTCACTCAAGTTCTCTGCGTGGAAAGATCCCGGGCCTCTCGCTGACATTTCACGGGGCCACAGGGAGACGCGGCCAAGCAGCCGGACCCCCAGGCATGAGCTCTGAGCCAAGTGCTAACACGACCCCACGTTTGCACTGTGGGCTGGCAGTGAGCCGAGGGTCCAGGGCAGGACCCAGCCGGGAGACGATCCGTGGACTGGACGGGGCCAGGGAGGCCCCTTGGTGAGGCAGGCGGGTCCCAAAGGCTCCGCCCGCCTCCTCCCCTGCACAGGGCACGGCTGGGGGTGGGGGGAGGGTAATAAATCCTGCCCCAGTGCCAAACTGACACCCCAGAGGCGCACTGGGAGCGTCTGGGCCGTCTCTGTCCGTCTCACGCCCTCAGGGGCACACCGGCCCCGGTGGGAGAGCAGAGGAGGAAGCCGGCTGGTTGTGGGGGACGCGGACGCCCCTAAAGGCCGACATGCCCCTTCATGTGTCGGCCCAACCCGGACGGACTGTGGGGCGAGAGCCAGCCCCGGGAATGCCGAGGCCGTGCCAACGCTGCAGGGCGGGACGCCACCAGTGCCAGTGCCAGCAGGGCCCCTCCACAGCAGTAAATGGGGGGCAGGGGGCAGGGAGACCCACACATAAGTCCTGGCCCCTGCTCTCTTTCTGGGTCCAGGGGAGGCCCCTCCTTGGCCCCTTGGCCACACCCCGCTCTGACAGCGAGACACGCCCTGAGCCTCACTTTCCCCACCAGCACCCCTGCCGCGTGCCCTTGACGGCTGGCAGAGCCACAGGCAGCTTAGTGACCCAGCCTCCTGACAGGAGGTCCCGCTGGCCCGACACGGCACCGGCTCCCCAGCATCTGGGGATGAGGAGCCGCAGCCGGCCTGGCCCTGAGGCTGGAACAGAAGGGTACGAGGTGGCCACTCAAAACCAGTCCTTTGTTTAAAGTCCTACACCGACAAGAACCGTGTGAAGCGACCGCCCTGGCATCTTGCTCTTTCTGGGGTCAGGCAAGGGACCCAGGCTCACGACTGTCAGCCAGCACCCCGAGCGGGAGGACGGCCCCCATTCCACGCCAGGAAACGCGGGCTCCTGGATTAAGCAACTTCTGCAGGTCCCGTGGCTGGAACTCAAACCCGGGTCCTGGGCTGACAACGTCTGCTTTTCCTGCCACCCTAGAGGCCCCCCCTAACCTTCCTCACCCCCCACCCCCGCCTTCCGTCTCCCATCCCAGGAGCCCAGAGTCCTGGAGAAGGACCCAGCCAACCATCCAGGGCCCAGCAGGCCCGGCGGGTCACCCGGCCAGGCTCTCGCATGGAGCTCTGGTCCCCGTCCTCGCAGCCTGACAGCCGCTCGCCCTCGCAGGCTGTGCTCACGCTGTGCCCACGCCTGGAAAGCTGTGAAGTGCTTCGCCAGGCGCCAGGGGAGGTGAGGGCGCCAGGCGAACAAATGTGCTGCACGCACCGTCCCCTCTGTCCCCGGGGGCACCCTCCTTAACCCTGTGGTGCAAACCAGGAGCCTGAGGTTCGGAGAGGCCCGGGAATTCTCCGAGGGCTCACGCCACGGCTGACGGCAGAGGGGGGCGAGGACAAGGTCCCACGGGCTTTCGCCCTCTGCCCTCCCAAGCGGGTGGGTGCCCTGAGGGTGTGAGACGCCTTCTGTCCTCCCTGCCGCCCCCTGAGCGGCTTCAGGGAGCCACGGGACCTGGTGAGGAACGTGCCTCTCACCGTGGCAACCAGGTGAGGACCCTGAGGCAGAGTGGGCAGCGGCTGCAAGGTCGGCTGTTCGGTCCGCTCCTGCCCACCAAGCTCGGCTCTGCCTGGGGAGGTCGCACGGCGCGGGGCCGGCTGGGGCCAGCCCTCCCTCCAACGACCGCTCAGGGACCGGGCTGGCCACGCAGCGAAGGGCTCTCGGGCCCGGCCACAGAGGCTCCGTGGTTGAGTGTCGACCTATGAACCCGGTCAGGGCACAGGCCCGGGCTGCAGGCTCAGTGCCCAGTGGGGGCCGTGCAGGACGCAGCGGATCCTCCCTGAAATCAATCCCTTCCTCCCTGAAATCAATACAAAGATATTTAGCCCTGGCCGGTTTGGCTCAGTGGATAGAGCGTCGGCCTGCGAACTGAAAGGTCCCAGGTTCGATTCCGGTCAAGGGCACAGGCCTGGGTTGTGGGTTCGATCCCCAATGGGGGACTTGCAGGAGGCAGCCGATCCATGATTCTCTCTCATCGTGGATGTTTCTATCTCTCCCTCTCCCTTCCTTTCTAAAATCAATAAAAATATTTTTTTTAAAAAAAAACAACATATTTATAAAAAGAAAGAAAGAAAATGATTTTGCCCAACCATAGGCCACGGTGAGTGTCTGAGCCGGTGGAAAGGGGGCTGGCCTAAGCTGTGACGCCGGTAGGTGTGGTGTAGCAAGTGCACTTCCTCTTACGATACCGAGCTTAGGAAGGGTTTATGGGGACGTAACCCGCCGTCATTCAGGAGCCTCTGTGCTACCGACATGAATACAGTCTTTCCTGAGCCGTCAGAGAGACGGGTACCGGATGCTAAGTACACGCGTGACGACAGTCCTATCGCGCGTCCCGGCCCCCCGCCCCGTGCCAATCATGGGGTTCACTGCCAAGCGCCCTCACACCTGCTTCCTTCACGCTGAGGTGTGAAGCAGGCGGTGCTATCGGCAGGTTACAGACGAGGAAACTGAGGCACGGCCTACTACGGTACCTCCCGCTGCTCCCAGCCCACCCCAAGTCCTCAGCACAGAACAGACAGCCCGCTCTGCAGGCTACCTGATGACAGGACGATGTCGTAACCGATTTTAAAACCAAGTGAGCCAGGCTGCCCCCACCCCCAGCAGAAAGAGAGGACCGGGACCCAGGCAATCGAGACTCTACAGAGCAGCGCTGACTCACACACTCCGGGGGGCAGCGGGAACAGTGGGCTGGGGGAGGTGCCACAAGGGGCTCCCCACTCCGGCCCCGGGCTGCCCCCTTGTCTCGGGCCTCTTTCCTTTTCTCTCCTCAGATAACTGGATGGATAGACTCCTTCCGGGACCCAGTGCAGAGCAGGCTGCATGTCTGATAGATAGTGAATGAATGAATGAATGAATGAATGAGTGAGTGAATGAGTCAGCGATCTGAGTTCTGGCTCTGCCCTCCCAGGGCGGCCACTCAACCATTCAGGGACTCCGTTTGCTCATATGCAAAGTGGGACAACAGCCAGCACTTTCAGGGTGGCTGCAGGTTGATAAAGGAAGTGATATTTGCAAAGGTGCCTATGAGGTGAGTATTAAGATCCTGGTTCAGCTGGTTTGGCTCAGTGGATAGAGTGTTGGCCTGCGAACTGAAAGGTCCCAGGTTCGATTCCGGTCAAGGGCACATTCCTGGATTGTGGGTTCAATCCCCAATGGGGGACTTGCAGGAGACAGCGATCCATGATTCTCTCTCATCATGGATGTTTCTATCTCTCTCTCCCTCTCCCTTCCTCTGCTCAGCTCTGCCTGGGGAGGTCCACACAG
Source organism: Myotis daubentonii (assembly GCF_963259705.1). Classification (NCBI taxonomy): domain Eukaryota; kingdom Metazoa; phylum Chordata; class Mammalia; order Chiroptera; family Vespertilionidae; genus Myotis; species Myotis daubentonii. Next base: position 13,028,167 of record NC_081858.1, read on the forward strand.
CGAGGGGCCGGCTGGGGCCAGCCCTCCCTCCAACGACCGCTCAGGGACCGGGCTGGCCACGCAGAGGAAGGGCGCTGGGCCCGGCCACAGAGGCTCCGTGGTTGAGTGTCGACCTATGAACCCGGTCAGGGCACAGGCCCAGGTTGCAGGCTCAGTGCCCAGTAGGGGCCGTGCAGGATGCAGCCGATCCCCCCTGAAATCAATCCCTTCCTCTCTGAAATCAATACAAAGATATTTAGCCCTGGCCGGTTTGGCTCAGTGGATAGAGCGTCGGCCGGTGGACCAAAGGGTCCCAGGTTCGATTCCGGTCAAGGGCACGTACCACAGTTGCAGGCTCCTCCCCAGCCTGGGCCCTGGTTGGGGCTCGTGCAGGAGGCAACCAATCGATGTGTTTCTCACACATTGATGTTTCTCTCTGCCTTTCCCTCTCTTTTCCACTCTCCCTAAAAATCAATGGAAAAATGTCCTCGGGTGAGGATTAACAAAAAATAAAAAAGAAGATGATGATGATCCTGGATCAGTGTTTGCTAAGCCTTGCCCTCGGACATAAACCAAAAAATGGGGAGAAATAGAGAGCAAAGCTAAAGATGCCAAACTATGCACAATGTGGGGTGTTTGGGCGCGCGCACACGCTCGCGCGCGCGCACACACACTCACATACACATGGCCTTGTAGCTCAGCACATCTATTTTTTTTTTAATCAATTTCAGAGAGGAAGGGAGAGGAAGAGAGAGATAGAAACATTAATGATAAGAGAGAATCATTGATGGGCTGCCTCCTGCACGCCCCACACTGGGGATTGAGCCCACACCTGGGCATGTGCCCTTGACCAGAATCGAACCCGGGACCCTTCGGTCCGCAGGCCGACGCTCTATCCACTGAACCAAACCGGCCAGGGCGTCAGCACATCTTAACCTCAGCCTCTCTCGGATCTGACAACGCCCCTTCCTTTTGCCCCGGGGCCCTCGGGAGCCCAGGCTGCAGAGCTGGCATCCATCCCCTGCAGACACAGGCGTGGCTCAGCATGCCCGGGGGACATGGAAAAAAGGAAGAGAGAGAGACACACAGAGAGAGACAGCTCTTTCCAGAGCGGACGGGACAGTCGGTTACTCAGGTAAGACAAGGAGCTGAAAGCAACCGGCAGAAAGGGCAGGCTTACGGGAGACGGAGCTGTCAGGAGCCGAGTGCAACTGGTGGGCCTGATGGCAGGAGAGAAACGTGTGTGTGTGGCTGCGTGCACAGGTGCATGGGGTGTGAGTGTGCACGAGCGTGTGTGTGTGTGTGTGTGTGTGTGTGTGTGTGTGAGCGAGAGAGAGCGCGTGCACATGTGTGTGGCTGCGTGCCTGCGTGTGCTCAGGGACATCCCAGGACAGATGGGGAGAGTGATGCTCGTGAGCCTCCCCCTCCTGCACAGTCTAAGCCGTTCACGTATGACGTGAAGGACCCGCTCCCACAGGCTTTCTCAAAGCCGGGCATGGGGCGGGTGGGGGGGGGCAGGGCACTGGCTAGGCCTCCGGGGGGAGGGGGGGGCTCCGGGCCCTACCGTCCCTGTCCCGCCCCGCACGGCCCGCCAGCGCGCAGGGGAACAGAAGCCACTTCCCCTCGAGCTTCCTGAGCTCCGTGAGGTCTGTCTGAACCGCGGGCTGCCCGCCGCACCTTCCCCGGATCCCAGAGCTCCTCCTAACGAAAGCACAGAACCACTCACCGCCTGAGAGCCGGCCAGCACGGCCATCACCCCACTTTTCCTGGAATGAGCTGCCCGCACTTGCGCCCGCGGGGCCAGGAGCAGCCGGTCCCACCTCCGACCTGCTCTCACACCCTCACCCTCCCGGCTGCTGGCGAGGCTTCCAAGTTAGTCCCGCTACGTGGGCTCACCCCGAGGAAGGACGGGGAGGGCGGGGCTGGCACGGAGCAGCCCGCAGTCCCGGGATGAAAGCAGGAAGGTTGTGGCGCGAGCCCCCCCCTCCCCCCTCGCCCCAGGCCAGCCCTGCTCGCCTTCCTTCCGACTTCAGGTTTGCTGCCGGAACGCACACGGATGTCATCAAAGCCACCCCACCCGGCCGCCCAGGAGAGACCCCAGAGCAGAGGAACCCCAGCAGTTGGGGGGGGCACCGGGCTAGCCCCCCCACGGAGGCTGCGCGCCCCGAGCTCAGAGCGCCGCCACTCACGCGACTGACCTTTTCCGTGTCACATCAGATTTTCCGTTTGCCAGCAAACCAAACAAAACCGGCACACCGCCTTCCCCACCCTGCAGGGCGCGTAAACCGTCAGAATTTACGGCCGACAGGCCGGGAGTCCAGACGCGGGTAATGTCATTAAGAAGCCTGCACAGCGTCCAGATGCCGGGAGGGTCTGGGTGACAGACTCCAGGCTCCCGGCAGAGGGAAAACAAGCCGGCGCAGCCGGCGCATCCCTCTCACCCCGCCCAACAGGAACTGACCGCTTATCAGAGGGAAGCACCGAGAATCCGAGAACCAGGGTCCGGGTCCCAGGTGGCGGCTTCAGGGTCGGGAACAAACCCAGTTTAAAGAGGCGCCGCCACAGCAGGCGCGGGGAGCCCCCTCGGGCCACGTCCTGGGGATCCTGTTGTTAGAGCCATCCCCTGCCCCCAGCAGCCTGACTCAGGGACACACACCTGAGTGTCTAGACCGCGCCCCCCCCCCACGTCATTTCTGTCCCCCAGGCTGGGTCCGAGTTCGGAGCTGAGAGCCGTTTCTGATAACCTGTGAGTCAGAGGGGCCGCTCGGCGCCCTTTCTATTTAAAGATCACACAGGGCTTCCTCTCAGACACCCAGCAAAGCCTCGGCTTCTAAGAACTGGATGCGGAGCCGTCGCTTCGGCCTCACTTTCCGTCAACACGGGAGGTGCCCTGTTGACAAGCGGGTGCTTTTTCCATCCTCGCTGCACACAGGGCAGAGGTAACGGGAGAGACTGCGCCCCCCTCCCCACAGTGAACTTCACCAGTTCCCTCCTGCTGGGAGACAGGGAGGAGGCGATGGAAAATGTCGACCCGCTGGGCAGCCGCCTTCAAGTCCCGTCTGAACAAACTCCGAGGAGGGACTGTCCCCAGCAGACCCTGCTGGCAGGACCCGCCCCCCCCAATCAGCCCACCCGGGACTCTCCTGCACCATCTGCTCGGAAAGTCGTGGCTACGAGACTAAACATTCCCCCCCTGAATTGCACCGTCAGGTGAGGGAGGATGAGGCAGGGAGCCCTGCGCCCCAGCGGCCCCAGGTGGGGTGCACGTGCCTGTCTCTAACCCCCCGCCTCCCCGCAGAGCACCGTCCCGGAAGGCAGCCTGTCCTCACGGAGCAGCAATGACATGGGAAACTGCACAGGCACAGACAGCTGCACCCGAGCTCCAGGAGGCCAGAGCCCCGCTACTCACAACTGCGCTGGAGGGGTCCCTGGGCCCCCAAACTCAGCCCCCCCGCCCGCCTCTCCCTGCATCCCGCTCCTCAGAGGAGACAAGCAGCCACGTGACCAGGACAGAGCTGCCGCCTGATCAGCAGTGAGGTGGCCGTCAGAGCAGAATATTACCTTTCAGGAAGAAAATGCAAGCAGCTGGCGAGGTGGACGCCGTGTTAGAGCCGCTGGGAGCCCCGCGCCGCGGGAGCCAGGCCGCCCCCCAGGCCCCTGGAGGTCCTCCACCGCGCTCCCCATGCCCACGGCCTCAGGGCGCCGCCCATGCCTGGAGCGGGAGGGCGCCTCGAAGCCCAGAGGTCCCTGGGATGGACTGACGGACAGCCAGCGGAGGATGGGAGAGCCTGGAGCAGGGATGAAGGAGGAAGGGCCCAGAGGAAGGGGTGGGGAGAAGGAGGGAGGGAGGGAAGAGGGAGAATTGATTCTCTCTCCTCCACTGGGACCACTGTGCTAAGTTGCCATGGAGAAGGGGGAGCCGCTGGCACCGCCTGAGGCGGGCGGAGGAGCCATATGCCAGGGGGAAGGCGGCAGAAGAGCCGGTCCCCACCCTCAGTGCAGCTTCCCCCAGACCAGGCCTCTGGGCCACAGGGCCGGGCTGGAAGGGGGGCCGGCCTGACCCAGGGGGGCAAAGAGCAGCTCCCTGCCCCCGGAGGGGAGCGGGCAGGAACCTCAGGGCTGTGCACCCGGCTGGGATGCTCTCTCTATCGCCTCCCAGAGGCGGCCTGAGACCAGAGCCCCTCCCTGAGGCCGGCAAGCAGCTGGGGCCCCGTGTCCGTGTCCGGGAGGCAGGCATCTCGGACCTCCACCTGCCCCCACTCTGACCATCAGCGAGGCCAGACCCTGAGCCCGAATTCCCCATGAGGTTCAGCCACACCTGCCCCCCTCGGGAGTGCGGGTGTCCACCTACACGAGGGTTTCATGCCCAGGGCCGCCCACGCAGGGTGTGGAGGAAGATGGGGTGAGCTCTCCAGGCCGCACCCGGTCCCCCAGGTGGGCGGCGCCCCAGGCTGCTGTGGGCCAGGACTCCGGGGAGTCCCACCTGCCCGCAGCTGCTTCTATCCCAGCCCCAGCGGCAGGACTGGGCGGTGCCACCAGGCTCAGCCCACATGCCAAGCAGCAGATTGGGGGGGGGGGGCTGGAAAGAGAGCCAGTGGCCTAGGTTGGGCCTCTTTCTCCTCTTGGAGGGGCAGATCGGATCACATCTCTGCACCCCCACTGCTCATCGGGGTAAACCCACCGTCTCCCAGCGGCACAGCGGGCACAGGAAGGGACGGGGACGGGGACGGGCGTGGCTGTGGACGCGCTGTCTCCCTCGGGACGGAGCACAGCGGGCACAGGAAGGGACGGGGACGGAGACGGGCGTGGCTGTGGACGCGCTGTCTCCCTCGGGACGGAGCACAGCGGGCAGCGCTTCCCAGCTCCTGCCCCTCCTCGCGCTCACCCAGCACCAGGACAGAGGCTCGGAGCCCTGGCCGCATCCCGTCTCCCTCGGCCTTGGAAAACCGTCACCCCACGGTCCCCTCGACACTTTACGGTGAAGACGCCCAGGCAGACGGCTGACTTGAAAACACTCTGTAATGAACACCCGTCCGCGCTCACCTGGACAGCGCACCTCCTCTCCCCACACCACACCCCCGCCCCCTCCGACAGCCACCCATCTGCTCCGTCTCCATGGACTCGCCTCTCTGGACACTTCCTGCCAATGGGACCCTGCCCTGTGTGTGTGGCCTCTGTCTGGCCTCTCACTCAGCGTCCTGCACCCGAGGCTCATTCACACGGAGGCAGGTGTGAGCGCTTCCTTCCTTCTCGTGGCTGAATAACGGTCCATCGTGCGGACGGACCACACGCGTTCACCCTCAGGGGCATGTGGGTTGTTTCCGCCTTTTAGCTCTCACTCTCTCACCTTTAAAATAAGTGTCTCAGCCCGGCCGGCGTGGCTCAGTGGCCGGCGTGGCTCAGTGGCTGAGGGCTGACCTATGAACCAGGAGGGAGGTCACAGTTCAATTCCCGGTCAAGGCATAAGACCGGGTTGCAGGTTCCAAGCAATGATTCTCTCTCATCATTGATATTTCTATCTCCCTTTCCCTTCCTCTCTGAAATCAATAAAAATATATTTTTAAAGATAATCCTATATAATAAAAGTCTTATATGCTAAGTGTCCAACCATTCATTCGACCGTTTAACCAGTCGCTATGATGTGCACTGACCACCAGGAGGCAGATGCTCTGACTGGTAGGTTAGCTTGCTGTTGGGGGTCCGGCCGATCTGGACGGGGTGAGACGGGATGGACATGCCCTGGAGCCCTCCTGCACTCCCTCCCCGGCCCCCATCGTGCACCGGTGGGGTCCCTCGGCCTGGCCTGTACCCTCTCACAATCCGGGACCCCTCGAGGGAGGTCAGAGAGCCGGTTTCGCCTGATCCCCGCAGGCCAGACCGTGCACCAGGCCTCTAGTAATAAAATAAAATGGGTGTCTCAGAGCACAGTGACTTTTCCCAGAGCCCCTCCCTCCGAAGGGATTTGGTCCCAAAGGTGCAGATCCCAGAGGCCCCAAACTGAATGTGAACCCCAGTTCTGCCTAAAGCGTCGCTCCCCACTGGGTGCCCGAGCACAGGAGGGCTCCCGAAGAAGGCAGAGGTCCCAGAGTGTGTGTGTGGCCAACTACTAGGCCTCGGTCCCTCGGTCCTCAGAAGCAGCCCGCTGACCGCTGGACTCGTGTGCACGCCAACCCCACGTCCACGCTCTGAGACCCACCCTACTGTGTCCTCGTGCCTTCTGACACTCGCTGGCTGCATGACCAGCCAGTCATTTCCAACTCTCTGAGCCTCAGTTTGTTCATCCGTAAAATGGGGCAACAGTCTCAACCTCGTGGGGCTGCTCTAGAGATAGGACCAACGCTACCCAATAGAACGTTCTGTGACGACGGACGTTTCTACGCCTGCTCTGTCCAGCGCGGCCACCGCTCACCCCACGTGGCCACTGAGCACCTGAAACGGGACTGGTGTGACTGGGAAACCCAATTATTAATTTCATTTCACTTTAATTTAAAAGTAAACAGTCGTCTGGGGTTGGTGGTGATCGACCCGGACAGAGCAGCTCCGAGGACTGGGTGAGACGGGAAAGTAGGACCCAGGGCCCCGGCCACGTACCAAGCCCCTCGGTCCTCTTCCCTCACCCCTTCCCTCCCGACTTACCCCGCGGTGTCCGCGTGGTGGGGCAGCCTGGCCGCCGGGCCGCTTCCTAAAAGGTCAGAGGGCGGGGGGTCGGGCTCTGGGGGAACAAAGCCAGCTCCAGCGGGGGAGTGGGCCCAGCCGACGCCATCATGCCGGGGACCCCGAACCACTGGCCGCTCCTCCCGGCCCGACCGGCCCCAGACACCCGTTCTAGAACCCCACCTCTTGCCGTTTCCCCCAGCAACTCCTGAGGTCACCCCTGGAATGTCTGGGTGGGAGCTATAGGGTTGGAACAGACCCTCCCCACCTTTCTAAAGCGGCAGCCGGGCCAGCATGGCTCAGTGGTTGAGCGTCGACCTATGAACCAGGTCACAGTTCGATTCCCGGTTGGGGCACATGCCCCGGCTGCAGGCTCGATCCCCAGTGTGGGGCGTGCAGGAGGTGGCCGATCGATGATTCTCTCTCATCACTGATGTTTCTTTCTCTCTCTCCCTCTCCCTGCCTCTCTGAAAGCAATAAAATGTGCTAAATAAATAAATAAAGCGGCAGCAAAGGGTGGGGGTGGGGGACGTGCAGAGGGCCATTGGGCCCAGGCTGGGTTGTGGGAGGCGCTAGGGAGACCTTGACACACACACACATGTGCGCATGCACACACATGCACATATGCACGCATGCACACACATGCACGAAGCTGCCTGGGCTCCGGCAGGGGGTCTGCGCGGGAGCCGGGACCAGGGGCTAGTCCCCCCTCTCTCTGCAGGTGCACAGGGAGGCGGGGTGGAGCACAGGGCAGCAGACACAGGTGGGGCGGAAGCCGGCCCGACCCCGCCTGGCCTGCTGGGGCCCCCCCAGAAGCGACTCTGGGACAGGCCCAGGAGAGGGAGGCGGGGGCACCTCGGCACCCAACCCCCGGCCAGGGCAGGCAGGGCGGGCAGGGCGGGCCGGGCCCAGGGACGGCTGCGTGCTTCCAGGCAGCTGTGTGGCCTCCAAGCATGATCGGCAGGAACCGAATCCTGGCCCGGCCACCCCGCCCAGTCTCGCCACCGCCTGCCGAGGGGCAAAGGCAGAAGTGACGGCTGTGACTTCTGGGGAGTGGCAGCCCAGGACGCCAGCTAAGCTGACGCCGACACAGAGACCCCGCCCGCCGGACTCTGAGCTGAAGGACAGGCGGGGACACCCCCACGAGCGGCCCCCCACCCTGCAGAGCTCTTCTCGGTTCCCGTGCCCCCTGCCTGATCCCTCGCAAACCCACAAGGCGTCCTGCCTTGCTCGGCTCAGAGCCCCAAGGTGGCCTGGTCGCACCCACTCGGGGCGGAGGCCCGGAAGACTGCCCCCCCCCCCGCCTGGGCATCTGTCCCGTGTCCCCCTGCCCGGAGGCGGCTCCCCTTCCCATAGCTGCTGGGCCCCTTCTCACGACAGCCTTCCTCCCGCCCCGACTTAAGGCTTGACCCCAGCCCTGCCCTCCCGGACCCGTCTCACCCTCTCACGGCACTGAGCCCGAGACGCTATGTGCTTTGCTTTCTTCTTCTGTACTTTTTATTTTAAAAGCTGGGGTCCCGTACACACCACGGCCAACGTGCCGCCGTAGCCATGTGTAGGTGCACAGTGTGGAGGCGTTGAGTACATCACACTGTTGTGCAACCCCCGGCCAGCGCAGGCGAGGGCACCCCGTCCCGTCCAACGGCTTCCTCTTCCCCAACGGCCGCTCTGTCCGCGTCAGACACGGGCCCGCGGCCCCCACCCGCCTCCCCGCACCGGCCACTCCATTTCCCGCCTCTACGATCTGACCTCTAGGATCCTCGCTGAAGTGGTCACACAGTGTCTGTCTTCTTGTGTTTGGCTTAATTCACTTGGCCCAGCGTCTCCTAGGTTCATCCATGGTGCAGCACGTTTCTATTTGGTTGTTGTGTTTTTTTTAAGTGTCTCTTCCCCGGGAATGGGGTTCTGTGAGGGCAGGGGTCTGGGTTGGCTGTATTCACAGCTGTCTCCCCAGGGCCCTGGAGAGCTCCTGGCACCCAGCAGGCACTGCAAGCCATCTTTTAAATGAATGAATGAATGAATGAATGAATGAATGAATGAATGAACACATGAATGAAGACTATGTAGAGCAGTGGTTCTCAACCTTGGCTGCACATTAGAATCACCTGAGAATCTTTTTAAAATCCTGATTTCTGCCCAAACCGGTTTGGCTCAGTGGATAGAGCGTCGGCCTGCGGACTGAAAGGTCCAGGTTCGATTCCGGTCAAGGGCATGTACCTGGGTTGCGGGCACATCCCCAGTGGGAGATGTGCAGGAGGCAGCTGATCGATGTTTCTCTCTCATCGATGTTTCTAACTCTATTTCTCTCCCTTCCTCTCTGTAAAAAATCAATAAAATATATTTTAAAAAAATAAATAAAAATCCTAATTTCTGGGCCTCATCCTCCGGAAATTCTGTTTCTTTGTTACTAATGTTGTGGCCCCACCCCATCACAAAGCTTTAGGAGCCTGCCCTGGAGCCCCAGGCCCACCGCCCAGAGGGGTGACCTCACTCAGCCCCCCACTTGGTGGTGGACGTCCCCCCCAGACGCGGCACATCCAGGGACGGATGAACACATGGACACAGAGTCCCCAGCGGTGACGCAGCAGCGTGCCCGGAGCCTCCGGGTGGCTGGGCACAGGGCGTGGCAGGGAGGGCAGCCGGGGTGAGCCAGGGCTCTGCCCACGGAGCGGGGAGACCCGCACCCAGCAGGCGGGTGGGTCCCGGGCGGCCCCTGCCTTTCACCTCTCCACATCCTGCCTGGCTATTTATAGCCGCCTCCTCTCTGAACGCTCATTTACTCCTGTTTCTGGGCCAGATGCGCTTGGAAAAGCAAAGTGAGGCGCGCCCCTCGGCACACACAGCGAGCGTGAAGGGGCGACAGCACCCCAGCCCGGCCACCCCGCCCCAGTCAGGGGCACCCGGGGGCCACTGCGAGTCTCAGGTGCCGCACCCCTGCCGCACCGGGTGCCCCAGGGCAGGAGGCGTCCCCGGGAGGGCGGAAACCCAGCCAGACCTCCGCTGGGTGCGGGAAGACGGTGACCCCAGAAGAGCCCAGATCACCCCCGGCACCTCCCGGCTCCGGGAGAACAGGCTGGGGCAGTGGGAGAGCAGCTGCACCTTTAAGTGATGTGGCTTATAGATACGAAACCATTTGCCTGTGAGATGTTTGCGAGTTTGGTTATTTTTAGGGTGAACCCAGTTGCCTCCTCTTGGAACCGGATGAAGTCCAAGAGGCACGTAGTCCGTTTTCCCAGACGCGGCCTGGTCCCGTGTCCCGTGTCCCTGGGAATGAGGGCTCGTGCGTGAGATCTGGGCTCGTGGGCAGCAGGGCCCCCCTCCCCCAGAGAGCGCCCCCAGGGGCCGAGGCAGGTTTGCTGGCTTCTCTAAGCTGCTGCTGACATCGCGGTGGCCGCCCTCCTGGGTCCAGAAAGAGCCCCCCCGCCCCCACGCGGCTCCCCGGGCTGCCTCCGCCCATGCCAGGCCCCGGCTAATGGGACGCTCTGGCTGACATATTTCTAGAACGAGCGGCAATTAGAGCCGACGTTCGCTTCCCCTCCCCCTCCCCCAAACAGGAATAAATCAGTTCTACCAATTTCCCAGCTAATGATTTCCTCCATTAAATTAAAAAGAAGAAGAAAATGTTTTTTTAAATGGATTACCAGCCCTGTGCTTTCAGAGGCCATGTGACCTGTCAGCGTCCTGATACATCAACGTCTCTTAGTTAATGAATAAATAAAAAGTCACAGGCTAAGAGCCGCTCCCCCCCCCACCTCCCGCCCCGGAGAGTCTGGCACAGGGTGCGCGAGGGTCAGCTCCGGGTCGGCTATGGGAAGCCAGCCTGACGGGGCCAGAGGGAGCTGGAGAGTCAGTGTGAGATCCATTCCACAGATGGGAAAACCGAGGCGGAGATGGGACGCACCTCAGCACGCAGCCCAGGACCCACGGGTGAGCCGTGTCGGAGAGGCCTGGATGGGACGGGGCCTTGATGGGCAGGTGCGCCCACCTGGAGACATGCAGCCTCTGGGCACAGGGAGGGCTGAGGCCCTTCCCCCAGGACCTGGGCTTCTCTCCCTCTTTTGTTCCCGTGCAGCTCTGGGGACAGGGACGGGGACGGGGACAGGCGTGCAGGACGAGCACCCTGTGTTTCTAAAATGTCCACCCCGCCCCCCGCCATTGGCAAACACATTCACACTTTAAAGAGGCATATTTCGAAAAGTGTAACCCTTTCAGCGTATTTTCTAGCTTTTCTGTAATAAAAGGCCAACAGTAGGTGAACTTGAGACTTGTCAAGCAATCAGTGTTTAACAGCTGAAACGAGTTAATCTGATCCTCTCCCATGACTAAGGTTTTTTTCCTTTCAATAAGCGTTACCTCCCAGAAACGTGCGTTTTAAAAGATGGCCGAGGTGAGAGTTTTAGAAGAACACCAGGTGCTTGTATTTTTAAAAATAATAATAAAATAAAAATAAACTTTAAAAAGAAAAATAATGAAATGTCCACCCCCTGCCCGGCGGTTGTGGTTCAGTGGTTGAGCATCAGCCTATGAACCAGGAGGTCGCGGTTCGATTCCCGGTCAGGGTACAGGCCTAGGACACGAGTCGATCCCCAGTAGGGGGCGTGCAGGAGGCAGCTAATCGATGTTTGTCTCTCATCAATGATGTTTCTATCTCTCTCTTCCTCTCTGAAATCAATAAAACCATATTTTTAATGTCCACCCCCAAGAGCAGGGAGGAAGCTTGAAAGCATGATGCCAGGTGAGAGGAGGCAGGCACAAAAGGACCCATGTTGTACGAGTCCAGGCACATGAGGCCCCCAGAACAGGCAAAGTCAGAGGCAGAAAGAACAGAGACGGGGGAGGGGGAGGGGAAGTTGTTATTAATGGGAACTGGGGGGAGTCCACTCTCCGAAACGCTATTTGAAGGGCTGACAGCATCACGTGACGTTTGGAACTCTTTCTGTCTGATCCCTGACGCATGTCGGCTCCTAACGAACAGCTCGGGAGCTCCGGGCCCCCAGCAGGCAGGAACGCCAGGGCCTTCAGAGAAAGCCAGCCTCACCAGTGAGGATCCCCTGGGTCCCAGATGGCTTACCAGACCCCGAAGAGCAGGCAGAGGCCAAGAGGCTGCCTCGGGGCCTCTGCACCTGCTGTGCCTGCGGCCTGGAACGCATTTCCCCGGGTGTCACATGACTTGCTTCCTCCGTTTAAGCTTCTCTGACCACCCGACAGTCAGAAACATGCAGGGGAGGTCCCGGGGGCCAGGTGGGGAGGCCGTGTGTATTCATGGTAAGCCAGCAGCCCCCGGCCATTCTGGGCTGCAGAGAGGCAGCTCATGGGAGGGCGGACAGATCCCAGCTCCGTCGTTATCAGCTTGGGGGGGGGGGGGCTGGGCAAGTCCCCTCACCCCTCCAAGCCCCAGTTCTCTCCTACAAAACGGGGTGAAATGGGCTCTTTTGAGGATGGTATGAGATGACGAACGTATGGGGGTTAGCGTGTGGCTGGGACATGGTCCAAGTGGCCAAATGGTCTCCCAAACACGCAGGCACATTCCTTCACAGAGGATCCGCGGTCAGTGATCCCCGGCACCTCCCAGAAGGACAGGCAGCTCCAATCACGGTCCAGGCCCCGGGTCCCAGGAGGAGGCAGGGGATGGGGCCTGCAGGCTCACGGCCTGCGGAGAGGGAATTGAGTTCATCCTTTTCGTCCCCGATTTGCACAGGAGGAAACTGAAGCACAGAGAGGTAGGCGACTTGCTCCAGGTCACACAGCCCCGAGGGGACTCAAACCTCGGTCACTCGGCTCCAGGGTCTGAGCCGGTCCTCCACGTTTCATAAAGTGTCTCAACAGAAATTCGGAAGGAAGGGAGGGAGGGAGGGAGGAAAAGAGGGAAGGAAAAAAGAAAAAAGGAAGGGAGGGAGGGAGGGAGGGAGGGAAGGAAGGAAGGAAGGAAGGAAGGAAGGAAGGAAGGAAGGAAGGAAGGAAGGAAGGAAGTCAGGCACGGAGAGGGCCGTGAGCACGCACGGGGAAGGGCAGGTCCCCAGCTTCCGCAGCTCCAACATCTGGATAACGTGAGGCTCTGGAAGCTGGCGGGGGGGGGGGGGGTGCAGAGGGGTGCGGGGGGGCGTCTCTGAGCAGGGCCCTGGGGAAGCCCACGGCAGAGTTGGATCGGCCGGTTCCCCTCAAAAGCCTCGAGGTCAGGCCCGAGATCTGTTCGCTCAGCCCAGCTGTGCTGGTCAGCACCCCGTGTGCAGTTAACTCCCTCAGAGTCGGAACCGGGCTGGGGCACAGGAGGGGGTACAAAGCCTTCCCAGGGGACACCTGGAGGCCACACCCACCCGGGGCCAGACCTGGGGGGCCCTGCACACTGGCGGGTACTCTGTGTGATGGCTAAAGAGCTAGTGACCCCCCCTGGCTGGTTTGGCTCAGCGGATAGAGCGGCGCCCTGCAGACCGAAGGGTCCCGGGTTCGATTCTGGTCATGGGCACATACCTCGGTTGCAGGCTCCACTCCGGCCCAGGCCCTGGGTTGGGCTCATGCAGGAGGCAACCAATCAATGTTTTCTCTCATTGATATTTCTCTGTCTTTCCCTCTCTCTTCCACTCTCTCTAAAAATCAATGGAAAAATATCCTCGGGTGAGGATTAAAAAAAAAGTAACCGACTGACTCTCTCTCAAGGACGACCATTTCTCTCTACACGAGCATCTGAAGAAAATCTACAAGCCCCTAATTAACGGCTCTGAGGCCACTGCCACAGACTTCTAACCAGCCGTCTCCTTCCACAGGCAAACAAGGGAGCATTTTAAAATGTAAGTGCAGCCGGCAGGTGTGGCTCAGGGTAGAGCATCGACCTACGAACCAGGAGGTCACGGTTCGATTCCCAGTCAGGACACAGTCCCCAGTGTGGGGCGTGCAGGAGGCAGCCGATCGATGATTCTCATCATTGATGTTTCTCTCTCTCCCTCCCTCCCTCCCTCTCTGAAATCAATAAAAAAATATTTAGATATTTTTTAAAAAGATAGCTGGTGGGTGTCCACAGAGACCTGGAGACTTGCGGGGGGGGGGGGGGGCGTTCTGTGAGTGGAGAAACGGTTTTTATTCCTCACCGAGAACGGAAGGACTTGGGCCTGAATGGCCTTCATGAGGCTCCTGGCTCTGACCGCTCAGTCTGTGCAGGCGCCCGAACTAGAGAGCAGTGCTGGCTTCTCACTCACACAATTCTTTTTCTCTGTTTTGTTAATGCTCGCCAAGGATATTTCCCCATTGATTTTAGATAGAGTGGAAAGGAGAAAAAGAGGGAGAGACAGACAGACATCAGTTACCTCCCCCATGTGCCCCACTGGGTGGGGCTCTGGGGTTGAACCTGCAGCCCAGGTTCAGTGCCCTTGCCAGGAATCGAACCCTGGAACCTTCAGTCTGTGGGCCAACACTCTAACCCTGAGATACACAGGTTAGAGCAGGGGTCCTCAAACTACGGCCCGCGGGCCACATGCAAATACAAATATTGTATTTGTTCCCGTTTTGTTTTTTTACTTCAAAATAAGATAGGTGCAGTGTGCATAGGAATTTGTTCATATTTTTTTAAACTATAGTCCGGCCCTCCAACGGTCTGAGGGACAGTGAACTGGCCCCCTGTTTAAAAAGTTTGAGGACCCCTGGGTTAGAGGGTGACTTACACAATTTTTTTTTAATATATTTTATTGATTGATTTTTTTTTTTTTTTACAGAGAGGAAGGGAGAGAGATAGAGAGTTAGAAACATTGATGAGAGAGAAACATTGATCAGCTGCCTCCTGCACACCTCCTACTGGGGATGTGCTCACAACCAAGGTACAGGCCCTTGACCGGAATCGAACCTGGGACCCTTCAGTCCGCAGGCCGACGCTCTATCCACTGAGCCAAACCAGTTACGGTGACAATTTTTTTAAATATATATTTTTATTGATTTCTGAGAGGAAGGGAGAGGGAAAGAGAGATAGAAACATCAATGATGAGAGAGAATCATCGATCGGCGCCTCCTGCATGCCCCACACTGAGGATCGAGCCCACAACCCGGGCATGTCCCTGACCGGGAATCGAGCCGTGACCTCCTGGTTCATAGGTCGATGCTCAGAGGTTGATGCTCAACCACTGAGCCACATAAGCCGGGCAATTCTTTCCCGGAAGGCACAGTCAGGGCCACACACTCCCCCCTTTGTTCTAGTTATCAATGCACACCCACGGATGCATGCACACACCCACGGACGCGTGCGCACATGACAGTGCTCACGTGGCCAGGTTAGCGCCTGTGGTTCACGTGAGCAAATGTGTTTATCTTCCCGTCACACGACACTTTCCCAGTCAGGTTGTTTTCGGGTGCTGGAGCTCACAGCACCAGCATTGGGGTGAGGAGGGGTAGCCCCTTTTGCAGCCGGCTGACTCGGAGGCTTGGAGAGGGAACCCCGGGTCATGGGCTGAGCCTGATTAAAGGCCCCTCATGCTCTCCCCTGCCCCGGCTTCCAGGATGTCATCCACGCTCCTTAAGGGGCGCATATAGCACCCCCCACCTGGCTCCTGGCCTGGGCTCAGCCTGACCCTCCCAGCTCAGCCCCTAGCCTGGCCAACAGGATCCTCCTGCCTCTGTGCCTTTGCTCAGGCTGTTCCCCACGCCCGGAAGGCCCCTCCCCTTTAGTCCCATCCCCACCTCTCTTCTGAGTGAGCTGGGCATCCTACAGGATCCAGCTCCAGTGCCAGGCCCCTGGACCTCCCTCCATGGGCTCCGGGCCCCAGGAGACGCCTGTCCCCCACCCCATCCCCCAGGGCTTGGCAAGTGCCTTGGGCACTGAACTGCCTATTGATTCCATCCCGTCCGGGACCAATGGGATCCTGAGAGGGAGGCCGGGTGCTCAGAGCCCACACTGGGGCTGAGTGAGCCCCCACACGTGCACCTGCTCGAGGAGCCCCGAGGTCCCCTTTGTCCCTGCAGCCCTGAAGGCTAAGTCCGAGCGGCTGGCGGAGTTCCCGCGGCACAGCTGCCTCTCCTGGCCCAGACAGCAGGCGCCCGGGCATCGCTCATGCAGGCAACCCGAGTGAGTGTCTCTCTCCCTGCACGGCCGGCCGTGCACACTCCCGCTCCTGGCCTTTGTTAATGAGGCCGCGGGAGGGACCACAGGAACACGCTTCCCCCGACATGACGGTGACGGCACAGCGACAGTATGATTCACGGGGAGGTGCTCGCCAGCTCACTGACTTCTATCCTTTTCCTCGAGACGGGTCCTCGCTCAGCGCCAGCCCCGGGGTCGGCTCCCGCCTGGGAGGAGGCAGTCAGGAGCGGGAAGGGGTGAGAGGGAAGGGGAGAAGTAAAGACAGGCAAGGAGAAGGATCCGGAAGCCAGGGCTCCCTCCCTGCAGCTCCAGCCTAAACAAGGGCCGCTCTGCAGCCCGCCTGGCTGAGCAGTGAGGACCGGGGACCCGCAGGTAAAGAAAGCTGCGCTTTGACCGAGGGGGCGGGGGTGGTGGATCCAGGCAGCGCGGGAGCAGAACAAGGAGACAGGCGTGGACACAGCTGCCTGCAGGCCGAGGCCTGGGCACCCCACAGTCACCCCGGCCCAGCCCGTCTGCGGCCCTCTCTGCAGCAGAAGCCCGGCCTGGAGAGGCTGGGAGCTGAGGACGCTGGCCTGTCCCTCCGCACAGCTGTCCCCAGGACTCCTGCTGGGGCCACAGGCGTCCCCTTTACAAGCTGCGAACAGGGCGACGGGGAGTCACTCCCAGCATCCTGCCCCGTGCAAGGTCCGGCGGCTCAGCTTCCTGTCCCCCTCTCCGCAGCCCCTGCTCGGCCAGCCGCCCCCAGGCACGGTGCGTGGCGAGGAAACCTGTCCTTCTGCACTCGGCACGGCTGGGCAGACTTTTTAAGGCCACACGCCTGTCCGCGCCCTCCCCGGTGCTGCCCGCCTGCCCGCCCGCCACCCCTGGGGCTTCTCAATCATGTCTATATTTATCCCTGAAGCCGTTGGGATCACGGCAAGGCCAGAAACAGCCTTGGAGACATTTCACGTGAAGATGACGGACAGGTCCCCAGCGCCTGGCAGGCCTCACCCCTGCACCTGCCGCCTGGCACTGGGTAACGGGGAACAGCTGGAAGGGGCTGGGAAGGCGCCGGAGCCAGATGGGAACAACATAATCCCTCCCCCCCCACTGGCCGCGGCCTCTGTAGTGACGCAGCTGACAAGTCCAAGACATGTGTGCCAGCTGCCGGCTGCGGGGACGCGGGAGGGAACATGGTCGCCTGAGGGCACCGGCCTGCTCATCCGCTGGGAGACAGAGCAGAGACTCAAAGGGAGCGGGCACGAGGGCGCCCCGATTCCTGGGCACACGCTCACAAAAGCAGGTCACTGGCACCAAGGCTGAGCACCTGGAGGCGGTGCAGGGTGCGGCGGACGTGCACACTGGGTCTCCGCTTACCTGGCCACTTCCCACCTCCTGGAAGGGCGGACGACCCGGAGGTAACCTGGCCGGTCAGGGACCTTAGGGGACCGGGTGCCACTCCTGCTCCTCAGTGGCCTGGATGGGAGCTGCCCGTCTGGGAGGGGCAGACACTTATTAGAGCAGCTGGTGCATTAGTAGAGGAAGGCACAGGGTGCAGTGGAGCCGAGAAGGCAGCAGCTGACTGCCTCATGGGGCAGATTTCACAGGAAACGGGCCATTTCTGCGGGGCTTTGAAGGATGTGTAGGAGTTTACCAGGAGAGAAGCAGGGAAAACTCTGGACACTATCTCCAGGAATCAGAGGGACTGTTCTGGGCAGGCTCATGGCTCAGGAAGTGTGAGGAGGAACCAAGCAACGAAATGACCCCGGGAACACTAATGGGCCCGGGAGGTGGGGGCATCCGCTCATCGCCCTTGCTTCCCGGTGCCGCCTCGCCAGGCAAGATGAGGTTATAGACGCGGCTCCGTGAGTGCACATCCAGGGGAAAGAACAGGGAAAACTCAAGCGGCGGGCTGTTCATTAGAACCGGGGAAAGGCAGACATGGGGCAGAGGGAGAGGAAGGTGGCCGGGAGACGGGGGGGGGGGGGGGGCGCGGGGGGGACCTGCCAGTGGGCAGAGCTCCAGAGGAGCCCCATCCAACCACCCTGAGACTGCGCTGCCCCCTTGTGACCTCGCAAAGGCTCAACCCTGCCAAGCCCGGAGTGAGAGTGTGCTGGCTGGGCACCCTCGAGCCACATGTGTGAACCCCAACAAGTGCCCCGGGCAGGGACCAGAAACAAGGGCAGAGACACACAGCTCCCGCACCCGGGTGAAAACGAGGGATGCTCTCGGGACGAGCGCGCCACCTAAGCCAACACGCCAGCCCTGGGAGCGGGCACGGAGGCTCCTGAGAAGGGACACAGAGTGCCGGGCTCCTCGGCGGCAGAGGGAGGCCCTGAGCCTGTGAGGAAGGGGGAGCCCGCCTCCGACGCCGAGTCTCACGTCATCAGAAAAAGAGCTGCGGCCGGGAGAGGTCAGCGGGCTGGGGGAGCGCAGGGGACCAGCTCCACGCGGGACGGCCCTCCGATGCGGCCGGCCGGGCTGGCTGCAGGATGGAGCCTGCGCTTCATCACAGCCGGACCCCCCGGGACCCCGGCCGCTCTCCTGGCCGGCGCCTGGGCAGGGGAAGGAGTGGCCCACAGACGAGGGGCTGGGATGGAAAGTGTGTGTCGGCGGCCGCTGTGGTCTGAGGTCCTGCCCCAGCCACCAGCTCTTCCTCCCGGGAGACAGCGACCTTGAGACAGTGACCTTGAGGAGGCAATGACAGGAAACGCCCCCCCCTGCGAGGGCTGGGGAGTCAGGAAGGAAGTGACCTCTCTGAGCCTCGGACCCTCCCCTCGGACCCTCCCCATGGCAAAGCCAGACGCTCTGCTCACCCGCCCGCTCAGAAAGCTCAGAAAGCAACCATCCTCGGCTGTGGGAGCCGCCTGAGGGCAGAGGTTCGCCGCCCACAGGAGCCCCTCTTTGAGGCAGACCCTCTCAGTGGGCAGAGTGACTGCGGGCAGCCGGGCAGAGCTGAGAAAGGAACCCCAGCGTCCGGCCCTGCACCCCCACCACCTCGGGAAGGAAGGGCTCTGAGCTGCATAGGAGCAAGAACCCCCTCAGCCTCTCCTCCCTCAGCCTCTCCTCCCTCGGCCTCTGCTCCCTCGGCCTCTCCTCCCTCGGCCTCTCCTCCCTCGGCCTCTGCTCCCTCAGCCTCTGCTCCCTCAGCCCTGCAGAGGCGAAGGGAGAAGTCCCGTTCTCAGCCCCTCTCCGCTGCGTGAGTCTCTCCATCGGGCCCCTGCACGGCCCCCACCTCCTAGGAGGTGCTCAGCGGCATTTCGGGGTGACCCTGACTCCCCCACTGGGGCCCGCCGTGTTCCTGGCCTGGGTAGGGGTGAGAAGAGGGACGCCGGGACGCTGGACCAGCCTGGCCAAGCGCAGAGGTGAGAGCGGAGAGGGCGCTGGCCCGCCCCAGGCCTCGCAGGCAGGGACCTCTGTCTTTACGTCCACAGCTGCGTCCCAGCACCTGGAACCCTCCGGGCAGGCACTGGGGATCCCTGAGCATCTGCTGGGTACGCGGGTGAGGACCCCGCCCTCCCCAGGAAGATGGGCGGTGAGGCGGCTCTCTATGCCCGGGCCCAGACCCCGGAGGCCGCTGCCGGGAGGAAAGGACCCTCCTCCCAGGAGAGGGAGCCGGACGCCAGGCTGGGCAGGAGGCGGCCCTCGGGGCAGCGCTGATGCCAGGCTCAGGCCGCGGGCAGAGAAGTGCTCACCGCCCCGCCAGGTACAGCAGGTGACCCCGGAGGGGCTGAGGCTCGGTGCCCAGCCGGCCGCCCCCGCACGCCCCTCGCAGCCGGGACACCACCGTGGGGAGTAAATTAAAACAAAACGCAAGAGTGCAAGGCAGCCCCCTCCCTCCTTAGCACCCGGGGGCCTTTTTGGAGGAACCGGAAAGAATGAGCAGCTAGAGATGAAGACAGCCTTCGGTGCCGGCGGAAACAGGCGGTGAGCAGGGCGGAGAGAGGCCCCGGGAGGCAGGGGAACCGGAGCAGGAACCGGACCCACCTGGAGCCCGACCAGCAGGAAGGCTGGGCCCCCACGCCCCGCCCGGAGTCCGGGCTGGGTCAGCAAACCCGGCCACGCGCATCTGCGTCTAGTTCTGGGGGCCAGTCCCGAGCCCAGCACTGACCCGCTGTGTGACCCCGAGCCAGGTGCTGGCATCTCTGAGCCTCAGCTTCCTCGTGTGAAACGGGTCCGTCATGGCTCCTGCCGGGGTGCTGTGCGCTCAGCCCAGCCAGCGCGTCCCCACCCCCGCCTCGGCGCCCTGCTGGTTCGTTTCCCAGCGTGGATCCCCCTTCGGGGTCCCCGAAGCTCAGTAGCCGGTCAGCACACGGGGAGAGGGTTCCTCCGAGTTTAGGAAGGAAAAATATCGCCCTCGCTGTTCTACCCGCCCACGGCCCTGGGGTGACGACGGGGGGACGGGGACCAGGGCGAGGCCGGTGATGAGACGCGGGAGGTGAGATGGACCGGGATGGACGAGGGGCCCAGGGAACCCGGGGCTCCTGCTCTTCCCTCAGGGCAGAGGGAGAGAAAGAGCAAATAAGCCCCCGATATCCCTCCTCTAGTCCCAAGGCCCCGGGACCCCCAGAGGACCTCTGCCTCGTCCCCCCAGTTCCTCATCTAGGGAGCTGGTCATGTGAAAACACGCACGGCCTTTCCGTGTTGCCGACCACACCTGCCACGCTCGGTCACAACCAGCTCCCGTCCACGGCAGAGGTTGGGGAGCCCCCACCCGTCCTGTCCCATTGGCTGGGGTGGGGAGGTGAGGCTGAGCCAGGGGAGCAGAGGGGAGCAGCGAGGCGCCCTGGATGGAGCAGAGACGGGTTTGGTGGAATGTGGAAGCGACCACTGCCGGACGGAACCTCAGACCTTCCTACTGGATACGAGACGCCTTAATGAGCCAATTAGTTAGGAGTCATCTTCACTACGCGCGGGTTCAGAGCAGAATATCTCTGTCAAATTCTGAGCGAAGGAAGGAGTATTCCCTTTTTATAGCCTTCTAGGTCAGCGGTTCTCAACCTATGGGTCGCGACCCCTTTAGCAGGGGTCGCCTAAGACCATCCTGCCTATCAGATATTTACATGACGATTCATCACAGTAGCAACATGACAGTGATGAAGTAGCAGCGAAAATAATTTTATGGTTGGGTCACAACATGAGGAACTGTATTTAAAGGGCCAGAAGGTCGAGAACCACTGTTCTAGGTCTTTGTGTAAGTTATTTGTGCAGACAACTTGTAACCTTGAGTACATGTTATATCTAACAAACACCTGGCATGAGAATATTATCAGTATCGGCGTATCAATCCCTTTAGATGGTTAGCTTGCAAGGTCAGACAGTTAAGTTTATCTTTCCTATTATTTAAGCTAAAAAAAAACACGAAGTTATTTTACAGAATAAGAGACCGTCGAAAAATAACAGAATTGACCTATGGAACAAGGGACTATCTAAAAATAACAGAGACTTTCAAACAGCAGTTTTACAAAGGAGGGATTATTATGGAGCCGTCAGTATCTGCAAGGAGGCGGGTGGATGGATCCGCTCCACCCCGTGGAAACCAGATAAAGTCAGATGTGGGAGGGAAGGAGGCACACAGCGACGGAGCCCATGCACCCCCACCTCCACGGCCGGGGGGCGGTCCTTACCTGCAGGTCTGCCTGAGAAGGCTCCCTCGACGTCCCACGCGGTACGGCTCGGCTGACGAGGCCCACAGAAGGGTGTCGGGGACCGGGACGCGCGGCCAGCATCCTGCAGGGAGAGGCCGTGGGTAGGCGGTGAGACTCCTGGCCGCTTAGACCCCTCGGCGCCAACCCCACCGGGAAACCGACGAAGACGGGCGGTCCTGAGCAACGCCAGGGCCTGGGGATGCGGATGTGCCCCGAGGACAGGGCAGGGGAGGCCTCGAACAGGGTGTTCATTTGGCCAAGGATGGGTCCGTGGAGACGGCAGCCCACGACACTTCCCAGGGCTCCCGTGCTGGGGCGCGTGGCTCGGGGACCCCGGGCCCACACCCCCGACACACACAGGCGGGAGGCGTCTGACTGCAAGAGGCCCAGCTCCCAGGGCTCGGCCTCAAACCTGAGGCTCCCCCACCGCCCCTCAGGGATTGCAGGGCTCAGGCTGCCTCGGGGCGGCAGGTGGAAGGGGGGGGAAGAGCCCAGCGTTGGGGGCAGCAGCTGGGGGGCCCAGGGCAGGGCACGGTCAGCATCGTGGGGTGAAGCCCATGACGGCCTCCCGCCTTCCCATCAGCCTCCTGCACCAGGCAGAGGGACCGCAGGCCGGAGCCGAGGAGCACACAACCCAGGAAAAGGCCCAGACCCGGTCTCCGGGGAGTCCCAGCGCGATCAGCCTCAGACGGCAGGAGATCCACGGCCCGGGCTCCCTCGGAGACGCCGGGCCCACGTCTGCCCATGTGTGAGCCCCTGTTCCTGTCCCAGGGAGCAGGCAGCCACCCGGGAGGCCCTTCCTGGGACCAGGACCAGAAGGCAGCCGCCTTCGAGCTACAGGAGCAGGGATGGTTCCAGAAACTCCCAACTCCACAGCAACCTCCTCCAGGGCTGAGGCCAGCTACCGGGGACCTGGGGACCCGGCCGTGCCCGCCTGGGGCCAGCAGTCCCCACCAGGTGAGAGAGAACCCTCCGCTGGCTGCAGACAGCAACGGCGATGAACTGCGAGCGAGGACAGACAGCGCGGTCCAGGGGAGGGAGAGTCTAATTGGGGAGGTGAGAGAAGGGGAGGCACAGCCGTGGGAGGTGTGCCTGTGAGCACAGGGCCGGCGTTCACAGGCCGCCCACCACCCAGCGCAGCCCACGCGCCCACTCCCGGGAGCCACCGCCAATGCTGCAAACTCCTCCCGGGACGGGACAGGCCTGCAGGAACCCAGCCCCCACCTGGGCCCTGCACTGCCCCTCCCGTCCGTCCACGGCCGCAACAGCCCCGACACACGCGAATCCGAACGAACAGAACGTCCGCGTCTCTCCCTCCACGCCAAAACCCACAGCTCCCCCGCGCACACGCCCCGCTCTGCACGGCTTCTCCTGCTGTTTCTTAGCTTCGCCACAACCCCCCCAACCCTCTGTGAGGTCCCTGCAAGTCTCCCCGCGTTGGAGGTTAGGGTTGGCCCCGCAACACACCAACCCGAGGCAGTGGGGTCTTGCAGGCCTGCGGGCACCACTTCCCGGGTGAGAGGGTCCACGCGGACTCCCTGACTCGCTGACTCACAGCCGTGGAATGAGGTGGGCAGGGCCCAGGGAAAAGGCAGGTCCCTAAGGAGAGGTAGAGGTGCCCGCAGGCACAAGAGAACTTTCCCGACAAAAGCGTTTCTAGTGCACAAAGTGAGCGAGGAGTCGGCTGAGGGAGGAAGCAGCTCCCTGGGGGCGGGCGGAACGCGGCTGGAATAAAATAGGAAGACGGGGCCAGGCGACCCCACACACGAGGGGCCAGAAGCAAGTCAGCCCGCTCCCTGCAGGGACGAGACAAAGCGGAACAAGGTCTGTACGAGGTTTGTGCTCGCTGGGGAGTCGTGGGGTGGGGGGTCCTGATACCACATAGCACACGTGTTTTCCTGTTTACCAGGAACCGAAAAAAAACACATTTTATTCCTTCACGACCCCCCCGCCTTGAATTGAGGTATAATTGTGATATTGTACTATCTTATCTAATAAAAGAGAAAAATGGTAATTGGCGTACGATGATACCCTTTTCATTGGCTAATCAGGGCTATATGCAAATTAACTGCCAACAAGATGGTGGCTAATTTGCATATGTAGGCACAATGCAGGGAGGCGAAAGGGAAAGCAGGAAGAAGCCCCCTGCCACTGACAGTGATCAGAAACCCAGGGGGGAGCTAAGAGCTGGGGGGCAGGGCAAAGGCGGCCCTGGGGCCGCCTTTGCCCTGCCCCCCAGCCATGATCGGAGAATCAGGTGCCTTTTCCGCCCTGGCCAGTGAGAGCAGGAAGTAGGGGTGGAGCCAGCAATGGGAGCTGGGCACGGTAGAAGCTGGCAGTCCCAGGAGCTAGGGGTCCCTTGCCTGGGCCTAAAGCGAAGCCCACGATCGCGGGGCTGCTGCAGCTGCGGGTCCCCGCTGCCCGGGCCGGACGCCTAGGCCAGAGGCATCAGGCCTGGGCAGGGGCGGAGCCTGCAACCGCGGGGAGCTGGGGGTCCCCTGCCCAGGCCTGACACCTCTGCCGGAGGCCTCAGGCCTGGTCAAGGGGCCGATCTGGTGATTGGTGATTGGAGGGTGATGAGGGTCAACTCCTCTGGCCGAGGCATCAGGCCTGGGTGGGGGGCGGAGCCAGGGATTGGGGGGATATGATGGTCCCCTTGCCCAGGCCTGAAGCCTGGGTCAGAGGCGTCAGGTTTGGGTGGGGGGTGGAGCAAGCGATCAGAGGGAGATAGGGGTCCCCTGCCCAGGCATGATTCCTGGGCCAGAGGCCTCAGGCCTGGGCGGGGGCCAGAGCCAGTGATCGGGGGGAGATGGGGGTCCCCTGTCCAAGCCTGACACCTCTGGCGGAGGCGTCAGGCCTGGGCAAGGGGCCGATGAGGCGATCGGAGGGTGATGGGGGTCTATGCCTCTGGCCAAGGCATCAGGCCTGGGCAAGGGGCAGAGCCAGCAATTGGAGGGGTCTGGGGGTCCCCTGCCCAGGCCTGACGCCTGGGCCAGAGGCATCAGGCCTGGGCTGGGGGCAGAACCAGTGATGGGAGGAAATGAGGGTCCCCTGCCCAGGCCTGACGCCTCTGTCAGAGGCGTCAGGCCTGGGCAAGGGGCCGATCCTGCGATTGGAGGGTGATGGGGGTCAACGCCTGAGGGCTCCCAGTATGTGAGAGGGGGCAGACTGGGCTGAGGGACACTCCCCCACACACACACACCCAGTGCACGAATTTCGTGCACCGGGCCCCTAGTCTATAGTAATAAAAGCGTACTATGCTAATTAGACCGGACGTCCTTCCGGACGACCTTCCGGATGAAAGCCAGGCTGCAAGGGAAGCCCGGGTCCCGGGTGCCAGAGAGAAGCCGGTGCCAGCAGTCGGGGGAAGGAAGGCCTACTCCTGCACGAATTTCGTGCATCGGGCCTCTAGTACTGTAATAAAATTGTAATAGATAGGGTGTCCCAGAAAACGCTTACCCTACTTCGAGTAATTTTAAAGGCGGCGTTTATTAAAATCCACTTCATTGTCAAACTTGAGCTACCAGCTGTTGAAGTTGTGTCTGCATTTTGGGGGGACACCCTGCAGTCGGAAGTGCAAATTGTGATGATTTTTCTATCCATACACGTCCTGAAAAGACTCCTCCCCCCTTCGGTGAACACATCCATCACCCCCCCCCCAATATTTGCCTTGTTTGGGGGGCCAGGGAGGGGTGAGACGAGTTCTCTATCAGCAAACTTCCCTTCCCCAGCACAGCATCACCCACTGGAATTATGTTACACACCAGGCCCTCTCCTCTGAGTTCCCAACCTGCATCTCCCATGTGGTTTGGGGAGCGGCGGGGTGTAAGCCAACCAACAAACAACAAAGGACGACAACGAAAACCCAACGAACCTCTGGCGACGGGACATCCGAACTGCTTTCCCGCGGGTCTTCCCGTGACTTTGTTCCGATGGGCGGATGTGAGCTGGTCAGTGAGTCCGTTTCCCTGCGCAGTTTCTGTGAACAGGCCACCGGCCTCGCCCCAGCCCCCCTGAATCAATGTCAAACGCACACGTAACGAACGCCGTCCTGACCGGGAGCCAGTTCGCCGGCGTGCCCCGACGTGCGTGTGTCTCCGGCTGGCGGAACGCCCGAGTTCCAGGCGAGCGGGTAGTCTGCCCGGAGCTAGGCGTTTGTTTCCATTCTCCGTTGGCATGGAGACCGCGAGGCAGGTGGCGAAAGAACGGGCAGAGAGGGACGGAGGCAAAGCCAGCGGTAGCCCCGCCAGCAACTGTCCGGGCGGCTGACGGTCGACAGGCTGGGCCGGCCGCACCGCCCTGGAAGGCACGGCTCCTCGCTTTGTTTGACGGAGAGATTTCATGTCATAAAATTCACCGTTTTGAAGGGTGCTGTGCAGAGGCGTCTCGTCCATTCATAAAGTCGTACAACCATCACCGCTACCTAGCCCCGGAGCCTGTCCCTCACCCCCTGAAGAAACCCCAGCCTCACCAGCACCAGGAGACAGTCGCCTCCCACACCCTCTCCCCCCGCGCCCCTGGCAATCCCTAACCTGCTTTCTGTCTCTGAGGGTTACCTGCCCTGGACCCGTCTTATCAATGAGATCACACATGCGCCCGCTTGTGTCCGGCTCCTCTCGCTCAGCATCATGCTCTCAAGGTTCATCCACCTGAAGCCGGTGTCAGGGCTCCGTTCCTGCTCACGGCCGAGTAACAGTCCTCCGCGTGGACAGACCACCTCATCGAGTCGTCCGTGGGGAGACGGGGCTGTTTCCACCGTGTGGCTGTTGTGGATCATGCTGCCATAAACATTGTGTACAAGGCATGTGTGTGGTTTTTTTTTGTTTGTTTGTTTTTAAATATATTTTATTGATTTTTTACAGAGAGGAAGGGAGAGGGATAGAGAGTTAGAAACATCAGTGAGAGAGATACACCGATCGGCTGCCTCCTGTACACCCTCTACTGGGGATTGAGCCCAAAACCCAGGTATGTGCCCTTGGCCGGAATCGAACCTGGGACCCTTCAGCCTGCAGGCCGACGCTCTATCCACTGAGCCGAACCGGTCAGGGTGAGGCGTGTGTGTTTTTATTCCTCCTCACCCAAGGATATTTTTCCCATTGATTTTCAGAGAGTGGAAGGGAGGAGGAGAGAGAAAGAGGAACACAGATGTGACAGAGACACATCGACGGGTTGCCTCCCACACGCACCCGGACGGGGGCCAGGGATCGACCCCGCAACCCAGGTAAGTGCCCTTGACCAGGAATGGAACCCAAGACCCTTCGGTGCACCGGCCAGCGCTCTAACCACTGAGCCCGCCGGCCAGGGCTATGGACACGTTTTTTTGTGCGGACGTATGTTTTCAATTATTTTGGGATTAGACCTGGATGTTCCTAATTTCTAAATAAAATAACAGACGAATGATACACCGGTATTTTTTTAAAAGATAAAAGGGTGCAGGGTGAGCGTGGGCCTCTCCCGTCCCTGTTCCCCGTCACCCAGCTCCTCCCCCAGCGACGGTCCACACCCTGCTTTATTCTAGAGACAGCCTGCGGGGAGGCGGCCTGGCAACCCAGCGGCTAGAGCACGGGGCCTGGAGGTGGACAGCGTTTGACAGGTGCGGTGTCACCTCTCGGCTCTGTGGCCTCGAGCAACATCCTGTGTGCCTGTCCCTCTGGGACTCCGTTCCCTGTCCTGTCACAGGGCCCCGTCGCGCATACCTGCTCCACAAAGGGCCACGGAGAGCAGAGCCCACGAGCCGGTGGGAGTGAGCGCCGGCACCAGGCCCGGCACACGGCGAGCGCTCAGTGGTTGCGGCTGCCTCGGCCCTCGGTTTCCCCCCTGGACAATGGAGGTGGGCGCCTCCCACCCGCAGGTACGGTGCACACACAGGAGACCCCTGGGTGACACCCCGAGTGCTACCACTTCTGAGCAGCTGGGAGGAAGGGGAAGGGCAGAGCCGAGACTCGGTGTCCCCCGGGAAGGCCAGGTCTCCGCACTCCGCCCGCAGCCCAGTCCCCCGCCCCCGCCCCCCACGGCATCGTGGACCCCACGCCGTGGGCCGGCGGCTGGATTTCTTATTTCCTGTTCCCTTCCCGCCGCCCCCACCCCTTCCAGAGCCTTCTCTCTGCTTTCTCGACAGACACTCTACACGGACTCCCTCCTTCTCTCTCTCTCTCTCTCAGGCCTGCGGAGGCAGCAGGAAACCCTGGAGACCAGAGCGAGAGGCCTCCAGTGAGGAAGGAAGCATTAGCCGGGCCATTAGCAGCTGTCAGGGCGATGTTCTCTCCCCGCGGTGGCTGGCGAGTGGCACAGCAGAGCCCGAGGGAGCAAACGGCCCGGCCTCGGAGGGCCGGACGGGGAAGGCGCACGGAGCCTCGCTCCCCTGTGCGTGCAGAAGTTCACGGGGAGACACCCCCCCACATGCACACACACGCCTAACAAAACAGAGCAAGGCTCAGCCCTGTTAGCAGCAGTTGGTGGCATTATGTAAAACCCAAAGCACACAAAAATATCATTTGGATGATAAAAAGTTAAATTTAGCTAAGTACAGAGTGACTAATACTATGAGGGAGAGGCGGTCCCCCAACCCCAGTTGCCTGGAGCTCCTACAGCTGGCTTCCAGAAACTTCTGACAAGTAACGGGCCTGGTGCGGCGCAGAATAACAGGTTATGTAACCGGAGGCGCAGCCCGCCATCGCACGGCCTCCCCCGGGGGCTTGTTCGCGGGGCCCTGGCGTCCCGGGTGCGAGGGTGGAGCCGGGCCTGGGGGGGGGGGGGCTGGTGTGAGGGTCCGCCTGGGCTCGTCTGCAGAGACCTCCCAGAGGGGTTGTGGCGGACGGCGACGTGGGTGACCCACCTGCCCCGGGTGAGCCACGGGCCTGGGAATCCCAGCGGCCCTGCGGCCGGTGCTGACCAACCGGACACAGCGGAGGGGTCAGCGCGCCAGGCGTGGGGCCGGGGCTCGGACAGGCATTAGCCCGCGAGCGCCCACGTTCACAGCAGGACACGGGGTGGGTGGGGGGGACGGCCCGGGTGTTTGTCCATCGGCGGCGAGCGGACCGACGGGGTGTGGACTCCAGCTGCACGAAGGAAGGCGATGCCGCCCCGAAGAGAAGGGACATCCTATCTCACGGGGGAACCCTGAGGGCTCCAGACGGAGGGAAAGGAACCAGACACGAGGGAACAGACGCTGTGTGACTCCCTTACGGGCGGGACCGGAGGAGTCACACCGACAGAGGCAGAGAGTGGACGGTGGGTGCGGGTGGGGAGGGCCCGGCCTTCGTGTTTCGTGGGGACGGAGTCCCCGTTTTACAAGATAAAAACAGAGAGTTCTGGGGACGGGCGGTGGTGGCGGTTGCACAGGTGAAGGGACCTAACACCGCTGAACAGTGCCTTTAAAAGTGGCGACAGTGGTGCCTGTTAGGTTATTTGTATTTTGCTACGATTAAACATTTCATTTTAAAAGGTCGGTGCTCAACCACTGAGCCGCACCAGCCGGGGGGAAAAAAAGAGGGGAGGAGGAGATGGATGTGTCTGTGGTGTTTCTCTGGGGGAAGCAGCTGCCAGGTGAGAAGTCCAACCCCCTGGAGGTCAGCCAGCGGCGAGAAGCCCGCGGGGAGAGGGGACGCGGAGGGGGACCCACAGCCCCAGCGGACACAGCCCAGCCCACCCCGGCGTGCTGGCCACAGGAGGGGGGACACCTGGCAATGCATGTTCCACCGCAGGGGAGCAGCGAGCTGTCCCCAAGCTCTGCCCAAGCCCCCACATCGTGCGCGAATAAGTAAAACGGTTGTGTTTAAGCCGAGAGGTCTGGGAGCAGATGACTGGTCATGGCGGTCGGGCTGGCCGGCTTTTGTGGAATTTCTCCTCCTACGGCAGCGGTTCTCAACCTGTGGGTCGCGACCACTTTGGGGGTGGAACGACCCTTTCACAGGGGTCGCCTAAGACCATCGGAAAACACATCTATAATTACATATTGTTTTGTGATGAATCACTATACTTTCATTATGTTCAATTTGTAACAATGACATTGGGGGTCACCACAACATGAGGAACTGTATTAAAGGGTCACGGCATTAGGAAGGTTGAGAACCACTGTCCTAAGGTGACACTGACCGAGAACTTTCACACGCTCCCGTCGAGTCACTAAGAGAAGGCGGTGCCCGAATGGGTCTGAGGAATCGTTTCTCACACCCCAAATCCCGGCGGAATAAATGCTGACATCAAGCCTTGTGGGCAGTTTCAAGGGCTGCTGTGAAGGCTGGGGGGGTTACTCCACGGACCTAACTGAGCTGTCAATTGCTTGGCTTTCCATCGTCCCATCCAGAGTGGGGCCTGGACGCCGTGGACGCGGGTGCCCCTGGGGCTCTGTGTGGGATGAAACGATCCCAGGTGTGGGGGGCGAGGCCGGGGCTCTAGCAGCTGACGCTGAGCAGGCTCGCCTCTCCGGGCCTCCGTGTCCCCACCTGGACAAGGAGGGTGATCTTCCGAGAGCCTCGGCAGCGGGCGCCGCGCCCTGCAATCCTATGGTTTTGAACAACCGTGACTGTATTGGGACAGGCAACGCAGCTGCTATAACAAACAGTCCGAATGCCGTGCTGTAGATCCACGAGGCAGACACACGCGTGGGATCCCTCACCTCTGTCCCCTTGTTGCCCTCCTCTCCTCTCCATGTCCTTTCTACACGTGTCCACTCACTCCACACCTTCCCTGGGGCCGCCTGGCTCGGTCCCAGGTCCTCTTCCTACATTGCACGTGAGCCCCTAGGCTCCGGGAGGGGCTGTGTGACCTGTGCTCTGATAGAGGGATGCACACCCCCTCCAGGCCTGGCCCCTCCCTAAACGCCCCATATAATCCTCCATAGCCCACATCCAGTGGAGGACCCCGAGGGAGGGCAGATACACAGAAGGAAAGGATTCGGGATCCGTGAGTCACTGTGGGGAGGCCACGGCCGGAGCACCCAATGACAAGAGTGACCAGTCTTTATTGCCATAAGCCACTGCGAATGGGGGACTGTTTGTTACAGCAGCTAGCATGGCCTGTCCTCACACATTCACCAAACTGTTACTACGTGTCGGGCGTTGAAGGACCCAGGGGAGAATTAGGCCTACACCTAATCTTGGCCCTGCCAGCACCCTGTCTACTTGATAATTCCAGGACATCGGCTAGAGACCAGTCCTGCAACTTGCAACCCCACACTAAGCTCACGATAGGAGCTTCTTCATGTTCTTCATCCTACCTGCTTCCAAAAACCCGACCACACAGCTTCACCTCCCCAAAGACTAGACGAGTAAAGAAAGAA